>NC_050735.1:3826378-4145243 GCF_014529535.1 Bradysia coprophila | reverse complement strand
AAAATGCATGTAAATCGACGACATATTTTCATGGTCGGCAATTTTGTCAATTTTAATTTTGTTTACGAGATCCCAAAATTGTTTCTTCCCCGAAGTAATCCATGAATCGTCTGTATTCAATTCTATTTGCATTCAATGCAACACTTTCAAAATGGATCTTATCGATATAATTTTAACATTTAATGAATTTTGTAGGCGGATTAGCTCAAAAAGACAATTTTTCTTTTAAATAATTGCGCCAATATATTTCGTCGTTAGTTCAAACATTTAAAAAAAAGTCAAAAATGTAAAAACAACTGATTTTGTCATGCAAAAATAGTAAAGAATTGACAAAATTGCCGCCACGAAATATGTCGTCGTGTGCATTTTTTATGCAGGTAAAAGACAGAAACACGCAACGCAATATTTGTCTTACAAGCAAGTCGAACTTTGATGTGAGACAAAATATTGCGTTGCGTGTTTCTGTCTTTTTACCTATGCATAAAAAATGCGATTAAATCGACGACATATTTTCATGGTCGGCAATTTTGTCAATTTTAATTTTGTTTACGAGATCCCAAAATTTTTCTTCCCCGAAGTAATCCATGAATCGTCTGTATTCAATTCTATTTGCATTCAATGCAACACTTTCAAAATGGATCTTATCGATATAATTTTAACATTTAATGAATTTTGTAGGCGGATTAGCTCAAAAAGACAATTTTTCTTTTAAATAATTGCGCCAATATATTTCGTCTTTAGTTCAAACATTTAAAAAAAAGTCAAAATGTAAAAACAACTGATTTTGTCATGCAAAAATATAGATAAAATGACAAAATTGCCGACCACGAAAATGTCGTCGATTTATATGCATTTTTTATGCATAGGAAAGACAGAAACACGCAACGCAATATTTGTCTTACAAGCAAGTCGAACTTTGATGTGAGACAAAATATTGCGTTGCGTGTTTCTGTCTTTTTACCTATGCAAAAATGCATAAATCGACGACATTCATGGTCGGCAATTTTGTCAATTTTAATTTGTTTACGAGATCCCAAAATTGTTTCTTCCCCCGAAGTAATCCATGAATCGTCTGTATTCAATTCTATTTGCATTCAATGCAACACTTTCAAAATGGATCTTATCGATATAATTTTAACATTTAATGAATTTTGTAGGCGGATTAGCTCAAAAAGACAATTTTCTTTTAAATAATTGCGCCAATATATTTCGTCTTTAGTTCAAACATTTAAAAAAAAGTCAAAATGTAAAACAACTGATTTTGTCATGCAAAAATATAGATAAAAATTGACAAAATGCGACCACGAAAATATGTCGTCGATTTATATGCATTTTTTATGCATAGGTAAAAAAGACAGAAACACGCAACGCAATATTTGTCTTACAAGCAAGTCGAACTTTGATGTGAGACAAATATTGCGTTGCGTGTTTCTGTCTTTTACCTATGCATAAAAATGCATAAATCGACGACATATTTTCATGGTGGCAATTTTGTCAATTTTAATTTTGTTTACGAGATCCCAAAATTGTTTCTTCCCCGAAGTAATCCATGAATCGTCTGTATTCAATTCTATTTGCATTCAATGCAACACTTTCAAAATGGATCTTATCGATATAATTTTAACATTTAATGAATTTTGTAGGCGGATTAGCTCAAAAAAGACAATTTTTCTTTTAAATAATTGCGCCAATATATTTCGTCTTTAGTTCAAACATTTAAAAAAAAGTCAAAAATGTAAAAACAACTGATTTTGTCATGCAAAAATATAGATAAAAATTGACAAAATTGCCGACCACGAAAATATGTCGTCGATTTATATGCATTTTTTATGCATAGGTAAAAAAGACAGAAACACGCAACGCAATATTTGTCTTACAAGCAAGTCGAACTTTGATGTGAGACAAAATATTGCGTTGCGTGTTTCTGTCTTTTTTACCTATGCATAAAAAATGCATGTAAAATCGACGACATATTTTCATGGTCGGCAATTTTGTCAATTTTAATTTTGTTTACGAGATCCCAAATTGTTTCTTCCCCCGAAGTAATCCATGAATCGTCTGTATTCAATTCTATTTGCATTCAATGCAACACTTTCAAATGGATCTTATCGATATAATTTTAACATTTAATGAATTTGTAGGCGGATTAGCTCAAAAAAGACAATTTTTCTTTTAAATAATTGCGCCAATATATTTCGTCTTTAGTCAAACATTTAAAAAAAAGTCAAAAATGTAAAAACAACTGATTTTGTCATGCAAAAATATAGATAAAAATTGACAAAATTGCCGACCACGAAAATATGTCGTCGATTTATATGCATTTTTTATGCATAGGTAAAAAAGACAGAAACACGCAACGCAATATTTGTCTTACAAGCAAGTCGAACTTTGATGTGAGACAAAATATTGCGTTTGCGTGTTTCTGTCTTTTTTACCTATGCAAAAAATGCAAATCGACGACATATTTTCATGGTCGGCAATTTTGTCAATTTTAATTTTGTTTACGAGATCCCAAAATTGTTTCTTCCCCCGAAGTAATCCATGAATCGTCTGTATTCAATTCTATTTGCATTCAATGCAACACTTTCAAAATGGATCTTATCGATATAATTTTAACATTTAATGAATTTTGTAGGCGGATTAGCTCAAAAAAGACAATTTTTCTTTTAAATAATTGCGCCAATATATTTCGTCTTTAGTTCAAACATTTAAAAAAAAGTCAAAAATGTAAAAACAACTGATTTTGTCATGCAAAAATATAGATAAAAATTGACAAAATTGCCGACACGAAATGTCGTCGATTTATATGCATTTTTTATAGGTAAAAAAGACAGAAACACGCAACGCAATATTTGTCTTACAAGCAAGTCGAACTTTGATGTGAGACAAAATATTGCGTTGCGTGTTTCTGTCTTTTTACCTATGCATAAAAAATGCATAAATCGACGACATTTTCATGGTCGGCAATTTTGTCAATTTTAATTTTGTTTACGAGATCCCAAAATTGTTTCTTCCCCGAAGTAATCCATGAATCGTCTGTATTCAATTCTATTTGCATTCAATGCAACACTTTCAAAATGGATCTTATCGATATAATTTTAACATTTAATGAATTTTGTAGGCGGATTAGCTCAAAAAAGACAATTTTTCTTTTAAATAATTGCGCCAATATATTTCGTCTTTAGTTCAAACATTTAAAAAAAAGTCAAAAATGTAAAAACAACTGATTTTGTCATGCAAAAATATAGATAAAAATTGACAAAATTGCCGACCACGAAAATATGTCGTCGATTTATATGCATTTTTTATGCATAGGTAAAAAGACAGAAACACGCAACGCAATATTTGTCTTACAAGCAAGTCGAACTTTGATGTGAGACAAAATATTGCGTTGCGTGTTTCTGTCTTTTTTACCTATGCAAAAAATGCATGTAAATCGACGACATATTTTCATGGTCGGCAATTTTGTCAATTTTAATTTTGTTTACGAGATCCCAAAATTGTTTCTTCCCCGAAGTAATCCATGAATCGTCTGTATTCAATTCTATTTGCATTCAATGCAACACTTTCAAAATGGATCTTATCGATATAATTTTAACATTTAATGAATTTTGTAGGCGGATTAGCTCAAAAAGACAATTTTTCTTTTAAATAATTGCGCCAATATATTTCGTCTTTAGTTCAAACATTTAAAAAAAAGTCAAAATGTAAAAACAACTGATTTTGTCATGCAAAAATATAGATAAAAATTGACAAATTGCCGACCACGAAAATATGTCGTCTTATATGCATTTTTTATGCATAGGTAAAAAAGACAGAAACACGCAACGCAATATTTGTCTTACAAGCAAGTCGAACTTTGATGTGAGACAAAATATTGCGTTGCGTTTCTGTCTTTTTACCTATGCAAAAAATGCATAAATCGACGACTTTCATGGTCGGCAATTTTGTCAATTTTAATTTTGTTTACGAGATCCCAAAATTGTTTCTTCCCCCGAAGTAATCCATGAATCGTCTGTATTCAATTCTATTTGCATTCAATGCAACACTTTCAAAATGGATCTTATCGATATAATTTTAACATTTAATGAATTTTGTAGGCGGATTAGCTCAAAAAAGACAATTTTTCTTTTAAATAATTGCGCCAATATATTTCGTCTTTAGTTCAAACATTTAAAAAAAGTCAAAAATGTAAAAACAACTGATTTTGTCATGCAAAAATATAGATAAAAATTGACAAAATTGCCGACCACGAAAATATGTCGTCGATTTATATGCATTTTTTATGCATAGGTAAAAAAGACAGAAACACGCAACGCAATATTTGTCTTACAAGCAAGTCGAACTTTGATGTGAGACAAAATATTGCGTTGCGTGTTTCTGTCTTTTTACCTATGCAAAAAATGCATATAAATCGACGACATATTTTCATGGTCGGCAATTTTGTCAATTTTAATTTTGTTTACGAGATCCCAAAATTGTTTCTTCCCCCGAAGTAATCCATGAATCGTCTGTATTCAATTCTATTTGCATTCAATGCAACACTTTCAAAATGGATCTTATCGATATAATTTTAACATTTAATGAATTTTGTAGGCGGATTAGCTCAAAAAAGACAATTTTTCTTTTAAATAATTGCGCCAATATATTTCGTCTTTAGTTCAAACATTTAAAAAAAAGTCAAAATGTAAAAACAACTGATTTTGTCATGCAAAAATATAGATAAAAATTGACAAAATTGCCGACCACGAAAATATGTCGTCGATTTATATGCATTTTTTATGCATAGGTAAAAAAGACAGAAACACGCAACGCAATATTTGTCTTACAAGCAAGTCGAACTTTGATGTGAGACAAAATATTGCGTTGCGTGTTTCTTTTTTACCTATGCAAAAAATGCATAAATCGACGACATATTTTCATGGTCGGCAATTTTGTCAATTTTAATTTTGTTTACGAGATCCCAAAATTGTTTCTTTCCCCGAAGTAATCCATGAATCGTCTGTATTCAATTCTATTTGCATTCAATGCAACACTTTCAAAATGGATCTTATCGATATATTTTAAATTTAATGAATTTTGTAGGCGGATTAGCTCAAAAAAGACAATTTTTTCTTTTAAATAATTGCGCCAATATATTTCTCTTTAGTTCAAACATTTAAAAAAAAAGTCAAAAATGTAAAAACAACTGATTTTGTCATGCAAAAATATAGATAAAAATTGACAAAATTGCCGACCACAAATATGTCGTCGATTTATATGCATTTTTTATGCATAGGTAAAAAAAGACAGAAACACGCAACGCAATATTTGTCTTACAAGCAAGTCGAACTTTGATGTGAGACAAATATTGCGTTGCGTGTTTCTGTCTTTTTTACCTATGCATAAAAAATGCATGGTAAATCGACGACATATTTTCATGGTCGGCAATTTTGTCAATTTTAATTTTGTTTACGAGATCCCAAAATTGTTTCTTCCCCCGAAGTAATCCATGAATCGTCTGTATTCAATTCTATTTGCATTCAATGCAACACTTTCAAAATGGATCTTATCGATATAATTTTAACATTTAATGAATTTTGTAGGCGGATTAGCTCAAAAAAGACAATTTTTCTTTTAAATAATTGCGCCAATATATTTCGTCTTTAGTTCAAACATTTAAAAAAAAGTCAAAAATGTAAAAACAACTGATTTTGTCATGCAAAATATAGATAAAAATTGACAAAATTGCCGACCACGAAATATGTCGTCGATTTATATGCATTTTTTATGCATAGGTAAAAAAGACAGAAACACGCAACGCAATATTTGTCTTACAAGCAAGTCGAACTTTGATGTGAGACAAGATATTGCGTTGCGTGTTTCTGTCTTTTTTACCTATGCATAAAAAATGCATATAAATCGACGACATATTTTCATGGTCGGCAATTTTGTCAATTTTAATTTTGTTTACGAGATCCCAAAATTGTTTCTTCCCCGAAGTAATCCATGAATCGTCTGTATTCAATTCTATTTGCATTCAATGCAACACTTTCAAAATGGATCTTATCGATATAATTTTAACATTTAATGAATTT
Organism: Bradysia coprophila; assembly: GCF_014529535.1. Lineage (NCBI taxonomy): Eukaryota > Metazoa > Arthropoda > Insecta > Diptera > Sciaridae > Bradysia > Bradysia coprophila. The sequence goes on along the minus strand of NC_050735.1, from coordinate 4,139,166 downwards.
TGTAGGCGGATTAGCTCAAAAAAGACAATTTTTCTTTTAAATAATTGCGCAATATATTTCGTCTTTAGTTCAAACATTTAAAAAAAAGTCAAAAATGTAAAAACAACTGATTTTGTCATGCAAAAATATAGATAAAAATTGACAAAATTGCCGACCACGAAAATATGTCGTCGATTTATATGCATTTTTTATGCATAGGTAAAAAAGACAGAAACACGCAACGCAATATTTGTCTTACAAGCAAGTCGAACTTTGATGTGAGACAAAATATTGCGTTGCGTGTTTCTGTCTTTTTACCTATGCATAAAAATGCATGTAAATCGACGACATATTTCATGGTCGGCAATTTTGTCAATTTTAATTTTGTTTACGAGATCCCAAAATTGTTTCTTCCCCGAAGTAATCCATGAATCGTCTGTATTCAATTCTATTTGCATTCAATGCAACACTTTCAAAATGGATCTTATCGATATAATTTTAACATTTAATGAATTTTGTAGGCGGATTAGCTCAAAAAAGACAATTTTTCTTTTAAATAATTGCGCCAATATATTTCGTCTTTAGTTCAAACATTTAAAAAAAGCCAAAAATGTAAAAACAACTGATTTTGTCATGCAAAATATAGATAAAAATTGACAAAATTGCCGACCACGAAAATATGTCGTCGATTTATATGCATTTTTTATGCATAGGTAAAAAAGACAGAAACACGCAACGCAATATTTGTCTTACAAGCAAGTCGAACTTTGATGTGAGACAAGATATTGCGTTGCGTGTTTCTGTCTTTTTTACCTATGCATAAAAAATGCATATAAATCGACGACATATTTTCATGGTCGGCAATTTTGTCAATTTTAATTTTGTTTACGAGATCCCAAAATTGTTTCTTCCCCGAAATAATCCGTGAATCGTCTGTATTCAATTCTATTTGCATTCAATGCAACACTTTCAAAATGGATCTTATCGATATAATTTTAACATTTAATGAATTTTGTAGGCGGATTAGCTCAAAAAAGACAATTTTTCTTTTAAATAATTGCGCCAATATATTTCGTCTTTAGTTCAAACATTTAAAAAAAAGTCAAAAATGTAAAAACAACTGATTTTGTCATGCAAAAATATAGATAAAAATTGACAAAATTGCCGACCACGAAAATATGTCGTCGATTTATATGCATTTTTTATGCATAGGTAAAAAAGACAGAAACACGCAACGCAATATTTGTCTTACAAGCAAGTCGAACTTTGATGTGAGACAAGATATTGCGTTGCGTGTTTCTGTCTTTTTTACCTATGCATAAAAAATGCATATAAATCGACGACATATTTTCATGGTCGGCAATTTTGTCAATTTTAATTTTGTTTACGAGATCCCAAAATTGTTTCTTCCCCGAAGTAATCCGTGAATCGTCTGTATTCAATTCTATTTGCATTCAATGCAACACTTTCAAAATGGATCTTATCGATATAATTTTAACATTTAATGAATTTTGTAGGCGGATTAGCTCAAAAAAGACAATTTTTCTTTTAAATAATTGCGCCAATATATTTCGTCTTTAGTTCAAACATTTAAAAAAAAGTCAAAAATGTAAAAACAACTGATTTTGTCATGCAAAAATATAGATAAAAATTGACAAAATTGCCGACCACGAAAATATGTCGTCGATTTATATGCATTTTTTATGCATAGGTAAAAAAGACAGAAACACGCAACGCAATATTTGTCTTACAAGGAAGTCGAACTTTGATGTGAGACAAAATATTGCGTTGCGTGTTTCTGTCTTTTTTACCTATGCATAAAAAATGCATATAAATCGACGACATATTTTAGTGGTCGGCAATTTTGTCAATTTTTATCTATATTTTTGCATGACAAAATCAGTTGTTTTTACATTTTTGACTTTTTTTTTAAATGTTTGAACTAAAGACGAAATATATATTGGCATTTATTCCCTTGACTGAAAGTCATGGGTCTTACGGATGATAAACACTCTAAAATGTTTGTCACAAAATGTTCACTATGATTGAAAATACATGAATGTATGACCAAAAATCTTAAATACAGAAAATGTTTGTCACACTTTGTTCATTCTTTGATAACACGATAACTCGAGTAATTCTCAATGGATTTCCAATTTTTTTTTTATTCGACGGGGAATTAAATTCCTGAGGTTAAGTTCGAAGATGGGCTATGATGTACCGATGATCTTAAAGATATTCCCAAAAGAATTTTTGTCTCATTGCTTGATAACACGATAACTTGAGCAATCTTCAACTGAGTTCCAAATTATTTTTTTTATTTGACGAGGAATTAAATTCTTTAGGTTAAGTTCGAAGATAGGCTATAACAGACTGGGGAGCTCGGAGATATTCTCAAAAGAATTTTTGTCTTGTCTCTTGATAACAAGATAACTCGAGTAATTCTTAGTGGATTTCCAAAAACTTTTTTTTATCGAAGAGGAATTCAATTCCTCAGGTCAAGTTTGAAGATGGGCTATAACGGACCGGTGATCTTAAAGATATTCTTAATAGAATTTTTGGCTCGTCGCTTGATTCCACGATAACTTGAATAATCCTAAACGGATTTCCAAAAACTTCTTTTTAATCGACGGGGAATTCAATTCCTCACGTTAAGTTCAAAGATGGGCTATAATAGACCGGAGATCTCTGAGATATTCCCAAAAGAATTTTTGGGTCAACGTTTGATAACTTGAGTATTTCTCAACAGATTTCCAAAACTTTTTTTTAATCGAGAGGAATTAAATTCCTGAGGTTAAGTTTGAAGATGGCCAATAACGGACGAGTCACCTTAGAGCAGGTCTTAGAGATATTCCCAAAAGAATTTTCGTCTCGTCGGTCGCTTGATAGCACGATAGCTTGAATAATCCTCAACAAAAAAAATTATTCGACTAAGAATGAAATTTGTGATGGCTCTGTCTCCTTATCATACGGAGTAATTTCGACAGAACTGAAATTACTAACGAAGTTAACGTTAATGGAAAATGATGGATCAATAATCTATGATTTGTTCTGAAAAGACTTCTATGAGTGATTTCTTGCTGTCTATGCTAGAAAAAAAATCAACGAGTGTGAACTTTGCGGCCAGAGCGAAGCGAGGGCCGTAAACACATTAGTTGCACTAGAGCAAATCGGGTCAATTCAGTAGATTTATTTGCTAAAAAAGTCTTTTAATCTAGAAAATTTCAACTACTGTGAGCTTTGCGGCCGTATTCACATGAGTTTAAATTTTATTCAAGAGGTAGACAAGAAATACCTCCTCTTTAAAGCATCTTTCTGTTTGTTCTGAAAATTTCTTTGCAATCAAATAAAAGGAGTGAACAATTTATGACAAAATAAGACAAAGAGGTGTTTTAAGTCAGTGCGGATCTTTGTGATGCGAATTTTTGTGATGTCACCAAATCTCACCAAAAAATCAAAATCAAAAAATCGCTAGGATTTAACAAACATTTTGTTAATTTTTTTTTCTTAATGATAATCTGTTTATTGTTAATCTTATCAATTAGTAATTTATCCTTTTACGAAATGTAACGTAAAGCCTTTACTGTAAAGTATTTTTGTACAATCCTTGGGAATTCATCCTTATACGAAATGTAACATAAAGGCGTTTGTACAATTCCATTTACGAAGAGAAACGTAAAAGGCGTGTTGTTTCATCTTAGGGAATTCATCCATTTACAAACTGCAACGTAAAGGCGTTTTGTTCGAACTTGCAGATATTAGAGACATCATCAATATTATTGGCCATCATAATCACATATAAAATGCACAGCGGTAATACTTATACCGAATAGTTATTGCACATTTTAGAGGTTTCATGTCTCTCGATTTGTCGATCAAAAATATCCAAAATTGAAACATTTTCCGACGCTTCGTGACTTTATTGTCACATAACACATCAGCTATTAATTCAATCTTTAAACACATAAGATCACGTTAAAATTCCTTTTAAAAAAACTCGCACCTTACGTGCAAGCGAAATGACAAAATTATGTCTGAAGTCAATTCGACTACACGTAAGAAATTCTAATTTGATTTTTGTATTTATATTTTGAGCCACAGCTGATATTATGGCGTTAAGGTCACAAAATGTTTAAAGTTGTTTCAATTTATTGATTTTCGGACCGACGAATTGAGAAACATACTGAGCCATCTTGGTTAATAATATTGTTAACTATTCGAAACAGAATATTCCAAACAATGATTGTAGACGATCAAAACAGAAAACATTTTTACTGATTTAATACAACAAATCCAACATTTGAACACGCAACTCCTTTGCATTTAGCTGAACTAATTTCGAAAATACTGATAGAAATTGATATCAAAGTCACAATAAAGCACAAAAATTAAATTAAAATTTACAAATTGAAGAACAAGTTTTATAATTCGCTGTCCTCTTGTCGGTTGACTTTTGCACAATGAAAAAAAAAAATCTCTAATGTCAAGCAACAATAATGAAATAATGAACAAAACGTATGAAAACGAGAGGGTAGTAGATCCGATCATAATTTGTTTCAGATGTCTGTTTAGTTTATTGAGATTGCGTCGCTCTTTCGTCCACAAAAATTTAATAAATTTGCATATCGTAGACGTAGGCAAGCCACAATACAATATTTTTGAATTATTTTGTAGTTTATCGAAATGTTTATTTAGTGACTTATTGCAGAAAGTTACACTTGTTAAACAAAGAAAGAAAAACACAGTTAGCTGTGCACAAATTTGGATAAAGAATAAGACATTCCTCTTCCATAATGTAAATGTAACACATGAACAATTGATTTGGTTTTGTTTAAATTGCATGCAAATCACCGATGTTGTGTTATTATAAAGATGAACATATTTGTATAAAATGATAAAGATTTGGTGTGATAAAAAAGTATTTCAACGAATGTTCGTTTTTAAATGCATTTGCGGCATTCGATATACTTTTTGTACTGGGATAGGGTTTTTGCTGCTGGGAGAGAAAACGTACTAAAACGTAAAAAGCTGTCAAAAGATGTGACAGAAGGATTAGCTAAATATACTGAAATCAAATATTTTTAAAGTTTATGGACTGTATTAAGGCTACCTAACATTTTGCTGATCTGAACATATTCCATACCAATCAACACATTTATGTTAAACTCATGTTGTTACTTCATTAAAATCTGTCTCACCTGACTACCATTACTAAACAAAATTCAATATTTTCATTGATTTATCAGCTCATCCGCCTCATTAAAGCATCATTTGTTGACGAGCTTACTATTTTCATTCAGGTTGGCCATTAAATAATAAATTGATCGCATTCATAAACCTCTCCATGCCCAGTCTCTAATTCACTTCGGACAAGTATATTGTTTTCATACAAAAACCGAGCAATTTGTTACTAAATATTATTCACGATAACCTTTCAGTATGGTAACGTTTCATGAATTACATTTTCAGCATTCAACGAAAATGTTGTGGCTGGTGGCTACCATGTTGCACCGCATCAATTCGATTTAAATAATATCAAAGTAAAGTTAACCGAAATACACGCTGGTCAAATGAGCCCCACCGCATACCAATGCCGTTTATTGTGCAAAATTCAGTCTCACTCTAGTTTCGTTAATGTATGAATTTGTTCGTCGTGCACGTCGGTACATTTGCAGTACATACTAAAGCTCATGGCATGGTTAAAAAGCACCCACATTAACTGCGGTGAATGGGAGAAACATGTTTTCTGTGGAAATTGTAGTGGCCGGAGATCGATATCACGTTTTTCGAACGGTATGAAGCGAAATAAGGTTACATCCGTCTGCGTATATCTTTCTTTGTGAGCTAGGAACATCTGTGGCTCCGTGTAAATTTAAAATGTAGGTAATACTTAGGAGATCGACTAACTTGACACTATGATTACCTCGCAATTATTTTGGTGGTCCCACAAAGTAGGTATAGGCACAATGATTCCAACAAAAAAACCATTAGAATTATTAAAAACGAGAACAATGAGCTTCTGTATGGACAACCAAAGTTTTAGTGCAAACTTGCCGCATAAATTCGAATTTATTCTAACCAAATTCATTTGTATTTCCACCAAAATGATAGTCGTAATAATGTCACTGCTACTGCCAGTTGTTGCAACTGTGATGACTATTTTACGTTCCGTACACATCCACTTTGTCATTTATTTCAGACGAAAAAGCGAATCATTTTGGAGCACACACGCGATGAATTGAATCATTGGATGAAATGATCGATAACAAATTATGCAACAAAGTTTCCGAATGGAATTCTGTTTAAATGCATCTGATAAATTGTAACAAATTGTGGTTTTTTATGTGCACTTAAAGTAAAGCATGTGGTACAGCTTTTTGTTACAATATTTTATACAATCCGGAAAGTTCAAGTTAGACGACAATATATAGAAGGATGCACAATGTGCATATGAAGCAAATAGTAACATTATTGTTACTGTAACTATTTTACAATGTATGTTCGACTTTTATGCTTGTTGTATCTCGATATTTGAATTCCATTTGCAGACCGGAAAATATGATTCAATAATGTTGGAAAGGATGCAATTGAAGGTGATTCTGTTCAATATATGTGTCTTTAAGAACATCAACGGAATGCGAACGTAAATTATGACAATTACTGGTTTGGTGTAGTTTAGGGAATTTTAATTCTGCGAAAATCCGGAAAAAAATTCATAATTTTACAGAATTGAAGTTTCTTAAAAAATAATCCTTGGTGTAGGTGCGGCGGCACTGTGACAAAAATTTTTTTTTAACGAAAAGCCAAAAGTAGTCATCCTGTTTCCACTAATTATACCTAGAGAGGAAAACGTTAAACGCACTCATTGTGAAAAGTCAAAATTTTCGTGCTCGTGCTATCAAATTTGATTAAATGATAGATTTTGCACCGTTTTCAACGAAAAAAGCTATTCTTTAAGACGTTTACTGCTGTTGGACCTAGGAATACATGAAGTTTTTTATGGAGAACTGAAACAATAAGCGTTATCGCACGCCATCAGAATCACAGCAGTGACATAACCTAAACATGCCGACACACCAATTGAACATTGACATTACGTTTTTCATAACTGTGGACGATGATTGCCAAGTGCCCACAGAATTGGAAGTCCAATTGCGAAATCATCACTCAGGCACTGGACCTATCGAAAGATCTCCCAGTGAGCGTAACAATCTACAAAAACACAAACTTGTCATGTGTCATCACATCCATTGGTTAACATTGTACAATTCCGTTCAACAAATTCTGCCCGATTCACAATCAACTACAAGGTGTAGTCGTCTCACGGAACTCCCGGTGAAAAACCGAACCTTTCCAAAGGACCACAAGCTACCCGTTTTTGACCACAATCGACGCAAAATCGAAGAAATTACTGGCTATCGACACTCAGATATATGGTTACCATTTCTCCATGGAACTACCGGTGAACAACCGAACCTTTCCACAAAGGACTTGCATGACCAGTATTTTGCTATGATCGGTACCAGTGCATAAAATTTTCTGTCACGTTTGTATTTTAATTAGTGAAATGTTCCACTTGTCGCAAGATTTAGTTAAAACGATTTTGTTTTAAATTCAGAATGTACGACAATGTCGTGCCTAGTGTGTCTTTCTTTTTGTTATGAATACCTATACGAGTAAATAAAAAACCTAGAGAGGAAATTTCGAACAAAATTACGTAAAATATGTGGTCCCAAAAATAAATACGAAATGTTTATTGGTATGTGTTCCCCCTCTTAATTAAGACAGCAAATTGTACTATCGAAAGCGTCAACGTAAACATGTGGAAAATTATACGAAATTTGTATCTTATACAAACTAATGTTGGGACCACATTTCGTCGGACAAATTTCCTCTCTAGGTATAATTACTCTAAGGTTTCTAGAACCCAAGGAAGCAGCCTAGTTACAATGGAATTAAAGTCTACTTTCACTTTGACATGAAATAGACTTTTTGACACTCGGTGTAACTGACTAAAAAGCAGACCTCCACTAATTACAATTTTGTCTTAATTCTGTAACAGAATCTCAAGATTCCATCATTTCATTCACTAGATAAAGAATTGATCTAATGACAGTATGATGTATGTTGTGGTATCGTTGGTTGTTCCTTTTATGCAATTCAGTGATGATATTTGCAACTTACGCAGCCTGTCTGCATTGTTATATGAACGTATTTTCTTCATTGCATAAAACGTTGTATGCAATACGAATCGTATGCTGGTATATTATCGCGCACGACGTCTTGTCAACCTTCGTACGATTCTTGTTACATAAATAACTATTTTCGTTTTGTTGAAAAACTGAGTAGCTTGCCCAGAATTAATGAACGTTAAATTTGTAAATAATCCAGACCATTCACTGTCCTTCTCAAAATCAGAAGAGAAAATACTCACCCCGAAAAATAAGCATCCTAAAAATGACCAGGGTCTGTTTGAATAATTGATAGACACACAGAATGTAAGGATCTGTAAAGATTTTTCTTTTTTGAGAAAATACTCCTCATCGAAAGTAAGTGCAGACAAAGTTTTCAAACTCATTCTGAGTTATCTGTTATTCTAATCTGACATATCTAATCCCATTAAATAAATCGTAAACAACTAATTTGAACGTGGCTACAAAGAAGGCCAAATACAAAATCACCGAAAATATGCATAACTCAATCTCCAGCATATATTCATAACCCAATATTACCCTGAGAAATATTAAATTTACAATCTTATTTACCATTGCACCCAACTCCTCGACGAATATATTTCTTAAAAAAATCCAGCAAAACACATATTTCTATGTACAATTCACTCTTATGTTCAACATCAATCTGTATATCATTCATTCAATCCATCAGCCACCCAATATCAACACAGCAACAAATATATATACATGCGACGAGATATATCAACAGAGAGAAACCCACCTCGTACCACACACACCCAATAAACACATCCGACCCCAAACATGTAAAAGCATCAAATATCCTACAATCAAATTCCCATCGAAAGTCTTTCACTTCGCTTATTCTATTGATGTTGAGGGTGTCGAAGTGCCGCATTTCTGTAACAAGCATATTTATCTGTTGTACAGCGTAAAATGGATGGGAATATAACATTTTCAGATTGGGAGTAGGAGTAGTTTGATACAGATATATCACATGCTCTGATATACTATATACCCAAACAGTCTGTACAAATGTATACATATTCGTTTTGGGCACAACGAAAAATACACAGTGAACGAACGATGACGACGACGACGACGGGGGTAGATGAAATTTATATTACGATTTCAAACGCGTCCCTTTTCATATTTTCCTGAATTTCATTCAGTGTACTTTTGGTATAGATATGATGTGTCTGTGTGTTATGAAGGTTATGGAATACAGAAAACGCTGTCGGAAAACATCGCTTCTCGTTTATATGGTAAATGAATTGAAGCTGAGAGTATGAGACGGTTTAGAACATGCGCCTCATATTATATTGCCTCATTCACTGTTACACAACTCTGGTGAGGGTTTATATGAGTGGAGGATGATGATGTATAAGCTAAGCACACATAATATGATGCCTATCTTTCGGTGGCTCTGTGTGTATATAGATGTGGGTTGGAAAATTCTCATACCATTTTCATTTTACGTTCTATTCGGGTTTTCAACTCCCTTAAGCAATGTCGGGTGTTATGTGGATAGAATAATAATAAAGCGATACAATAACAGTTCATAATATTAATCGGTTTTGTTTTGGGATTTTTGAACCAGAGCAAATGGAAGAAGGGGTTGTGTTGGTGGGAAATATTTTCACTGGTAAATTTTATTGAGATAATTATTTCGAGATGACTTAATATTTAATAATTTTTTTTGTGTGCTCCGCTGTGGGTCAGCAATTTTTCAGGGTGAGTTTAATTGCTTTGGGGACACAAATTTTAGGTATTTGATTGTGGCTTGGGTCTTTAACGGATTTATTTATGTTAATTGAAATATTGAATGTGGAACGGTTTTTTGTTTTTCTATGGTAACTAGAATGATTGGAATATTGATAATGTTTGATGAATGTCGGTCTACGAATTTTTAGACTTATCATCAGTTGATGGTTAATATCGGGATTATTGTCAGTGAAAATGATATGTCGACGCATCCGAACAAAAATTCAGTGTCTCATCTAACCATGACCTATTTTAAGTAATTTTTATTACTAAAAATTACCAAAATTACTGAAGTTGACCAAAAATTACCAAAAAATTGCTTGGTAAATTTTGGTAATTTTTTGTAAATTTTAGTAATTTTGGTAATTTTTAGTAATAAAAATTACTTAAAATAGGCCCTGCATCTAACCCTCAATCGTTTTTAACAAGCAAACTTTCCTTTCCCCCATAAGAATGAGGCAACCAAACATAAATCCTTCGGTCACTGAACAATTGTCGACAATACCTGTCTCTGTCTAGTGGTTCTTCATTCGAAATCAAATTGCGGTTGACCAATTTACAGTTACACCGACTACTTTATGATGCTGTCAAATGCAACTTATATTTCACTGTAAATTTTACACTTTCATTTCGACAAACAAAACTGTTTTCCTCGTACACGAAATTTGTTATGCGAATGGAGCAAATTTTACTATTCAATTACATAATTTTATATCAGAATTATTTGCCAAAAGCAAAAGTTGCATTTATATTTGCTTCGAGCTGGAGTGAACTAAGTGGTTTCAGTCACATATTGTGTAAAACCACATTTCAGCAAAGAACTTTGCAATATAAACTCTGACTATGGCGGGAAACGAAATTCACTCTTTCTCTCTCCAACCCCTAAACATATAAATAAATTTGCATAGGTCACATAATGTTAAGCTTATAGACAACCCAACTAATATTAAAACATACCAAGCTTGTGTGTGGTGAAAACAAATTTCTCTTCAAAATTTTCCATAAAATCTAGAATTGTGTTAAGCTTTCCTCAAACCCCCATACAGACATTTCATATGGTTAGATATAATATGAACGTATGATTGGTACCAGCCACACCACATATAATCCATTCCGAGTTACTCGATATGCTTGTACAACTGTTGTGGCTAGTATACAAAATGTCTGTATGCAACAATAATATTTCATTCCAACATAACATCTAAAGTGTATGACGAAAATAGCGTCTAAACTTTGTTGATTGTTTCACTACTTTATAGCACATAATGACTCTGAACATATAGAAATAGACCGAAAGCCAACATGTATATTATTCCCTTATGGGGAATACCCATGCCGTATTGTGGCACTACCTAAGACGCGAAACTGTTTGTTATGACAATTTTTGCTTTTGAGTTGTAGATGGACCCTAACAAGGTTAGGCCAGGGAATTATTTCAATAATTTTGAGTAGATGTGTCAGTGTCAAAATGAAGGGAATACCAGTTTCCCTGCTATGTATTCTGGACAAAATACCCAAAATAACCCAAAAGAGGTACAATAACAAAAGGCCAGTGCTTGAAAATGCCCTGAAACTTAATTTACGTAACCTTAAGGTTTTCAATGCCAACGAGTGATGTAAGCAAATTTATATTCCAGGGATAATTTTAAGCAGAAATACGTTGCTTCGCATTGTTTTAGATACACTAACTTCGAAAAAGTAAACTAGCAGCTAACATTGCTGCAAAAAATTTTTTTTCATAAAAAATTGCACATGCATGAAATTCTTTGAGTAGCGATACTGAGCATCAAATTTTCATTCCAAAACCACATTCATCGAAACACTACCCATGCATGTTTGGTATAATTGGAAAGCCAAGACCAGTATCAGTTGGGAAAAATAGTTTTTTTTGTTTTTCTGTTGCTTTTCGGATGCATGGGAACCGTTAGAAGTTCGCCGAAATTATCTATTTTTTACCCATACTTTCAACTGCTCATAACTCAGTGTGTATGGATTTTAAACCCAACAAGACCCAATCTGCCCCGAAAGTACATGCAATTACCTTTGTAATGACACCCCACACGACCTACGTTTCGTGGCCTACGAGAAATTTCCATAAGAAAAGTGCATGTTTTAGGTTTTTGGTCACCTCTCACTAGCCACACAAGCTTGGACGAATTTTTTTGAAAGTGGTTTTGGCTTCTCGGGACCAATACCTATCTAGGCACATATCAAAAAATCCACTAGAAAATGTGTCCGATTTGGGCAGGCTGTTTTTCAAAAGAATCCCTCAGTACCTTTTCTGCTGTAGGTGCTGCCCAAAGCTGCAAAAATATGACATATGTTCGAACGTATCGCGTTATGACCGAAAGTAATATGTACTTGTACATGGGCTCTTTGCCTAATAGCTTCGACTTTTGCCAAACATTTGATTTTATTTAGTTACATTGGGAGGTGCAACGAGATTTCATTTGTATTTGATTTGTTTGGTAAATAGAATTCTCGTTGTTTGTGCGGATTTTGAGAGTGGATGTTTGTATAAACGAAGAAAAGGAACAATGCTTGAACAATTCAACATTGAAATTTTTAGCCCCGTACGAAGTACTGGGGGCTTATAAGATTAATATGCCGTTTGTAACACGTCGAATTGGAAGCAGACAGTAAGGGCAAAGCTTTTGGTTATGTTCATAGATGACGAATCCGCAATAAAAAAAATGTCCGTCCGTCCGTGACCCCTCTAGCTTGAGCAAATCACAACCTTTTTTCAAAATTCTTTTTTTCCCCGATTGGTATCGACAAAAGTAAGGTCAAGTTCGAAAATGGGCATGGTAGGGTCGGCCCTTCCAGAGCTAGGGCCCTATAGGTGTTTTTCAGTCTTTCGACGATATCTACCGAAATACGCACGTAATAGCTGCTTGTGATATATCAAATGAAAGGTATTGACGAGTAGAACAAAGTTGCTGAACATTGTTTTTGTGTAGGATGCAACGCGAGCTTGTTGGGAGGGCTCAAAGGTCGTTACTCGGCCCTAAGTGTTTTTTCCACATAAATCGAGTAAATCTCATCCGATTTTGCCAGATTTAGTTTTTTATGGAAGGTAATTGAATACCGAAAAGAACGTGGCGAAAAAAGTTTCAAATTTGGGCCCTTGGACTAAGGCCGCTACTCGGCCCTAAGTGTTTTTTGCACATAAATCGAGTAAATCTCATCCGATTTTGCTAGATTTTGTTTTATTTGAGAGATAATTGAATACCGAATAGAATGATGGCAAAAAATGTTTCAAATTTGGGCCCTTGGACTAAGGCCGCTACTCGGCCCTAAGTGTTTTTTGTACATAAATCGAGTAAATCTCATCCGATTTTGCTAGATTTTGTTTCACTTGAGAGATAGTTGAATGCCGAATAGAATGATGGCAAAAAAAGTTTCAAGTTTGGGCCCTTGGACTAAGGCCGCTACTCGGCCCTAAGTGTTTTTTGCACATAAATCGAGTAAATCTCATCCGATTTTGCTAGATTTAGTTTTTTATGGAAGGTAATTAAATACCGAAAAGAACGTGGCGAAAAAAGTTTAAAATTTGGGCCCTTGGACTAAGGCCGCTACTCGGCCCTAAGTGTTTTTTGCACATAAATCGAGTAAATCTCATCCGATTTTGCTAGATTTAGTTTTTTATGGAAGGTAATTGAATACCGAAAAGAACGTGGCGAAAAAAGTTTTTAATTTGGGCCCTTGGACTAAGGCCGCTACTCGGCCCTAAGTGTTTTTTGCACATAAATCGAGTAAATCTCATCCGATTTTGCTAGTTTTTGTTTCATTTGAGAGATAATTGAATGCCGAATAGAATGACGGCAAAAAAAGTTTCAAATTTGCGCCCTTGGCTCGGCCCTTGGACTAAGGCCGCTACTCGGCCCTAAGTGCTTTTTGCACATAAATCGAGTAAATCTCAACCGATTTTGCTAGTTTCTGTTTTATTTGAGAGGTAATTGAATACCCAATGGAAAGTTGGCAAAAAATTTTGGGTTTCTAAAATAATGTCGTAAATTGTTGGTTTTATTTGAGAGGTACTTCGTACGGGCTTTCGTAATTGCGCTATGCGCAATTTTAAAAATGAACACTTTCAGTAAATTTGACCATGCCCAACTTGACTTGCATTTTGGTAACAGACGCATTAGAGGGTTGTAGACGTATTAGGGTTCCGGGCGTATTACGGCTACGGTCGTATTATGGTTACGGACGAAATAGGATTACGGATCGTACGGGGCTAAGTCGCAGCAAACGCTCCGACTGTTCTGATGCCTTGTTTAGTTCTAAGCCCGTTTGGTATGAATGGTTTATAGAGTGAAGTTCACTCAGTGAACCGCTCTTGAAATCATAGCATGTTAGTCAGCTATTATCGATGACTTTATACGTTGCTCGTTTGTAACACCCAACACTGTTAAAGCTGAATTCACAGTCGTCCATTTTCCAGCCGTTTTGTCTCAGTTACGCAGCCGTTAACAGTTGGAATTAAAAAGTCATATAAACAATAGAAACGTCACGTAAACGGAGGCAAACCGGACGACTGTGAGCGCCACCTTAAGACTTACAATTCATTGGAAAAAGGTTTAAATCTGACATTCCATTCTCGTTAATACTAAGTGGACATACACTTCACGTAACACTGTAAAAAGTGATGATAAATACCAATATAAAAGGTGGCAACAATATACATACTCTCTTATCACCAAGTTAATGAATTTAGTACAAAGTTTCCTTAATATTCGAAACGAACACAACATAAATCCCATGAAAAATTAATCCTCATTAAAGTTACATATAATGAAAATCATAATCTTACCCACCCATCAAATTAAAACATAGGAAGCTCAATATACCTGAAACCTGACACAACATAAGCTAACCCGCTCGAACATATATACATAACTTTGACTAACTCAAATGTCTAACCCATTTAGAAAAAGCCTTGAATGTAATACTCGAACAACGACGACAACAATTCTCCAGTTAAAGGTGGTATGAGCTGCATATTAAATGCCATGTATATCAACGAATTAGTCGGCACACACATTGTGTTCCCTAGTTCTCTTGACTGTAAGTCGTGGGTCTTACAACAGAAAATACGATTTGTTAAATAACACGATAATTAAGTAAATCTCAACAGGTTTTCATAAACTTTTCTGTTCGATGGAGTATTGAAATCCTCAGGTCGAGTTCGATAACGGTCGGGTGGTATCGGTTCAACCATCTGAGAGTAGTGAAATCCCCAGGTCATGTTCGAAAACGGGAGGTATCGGTTGAACCAGCTGGAAGCTGTTCCCAAAAAACACTTTACTGCTTCTTCTTAACACAATAACTGGAGTAGTTCTTAACAGACTTAAAAAAATTGTCTGATGAAGAATGGAATTACTGAGGTGAGGTTCCAAGATAGTTTTACGATCTAGCTGCTGTTGCTAAACGAATTTTTGGATCTATTTCAATAGTTTTCTGCTGTTTGATTTTGTCTTGTTAACGAGTGTGTGAGATTTTCAGTGAAACTAAAACACAATTAAAAGTGAGAGATTAAGACCGTTCTAGTAGTTCTTCTTCTAATTGTGTTTTTGTGGCCATCAAAAATACATTTCATTGAAATCAATCAATAAATCATTACCAATACAAAAACTATTGAGAAGTTCAGACAGTCTTGGGATCTGACCCACCCAACAGGTGGGACCTGGTTTGATACACATCGTAATATATCCCATATAGGTACAATCTGTACATTATTTTCAATGTGGAACATTTTGTGGAAAACAGTGGAATGAGCGTACAGGATTCTCAACGGAATATTTTGTGTATGTTCATCGCTTATAACATAATTTTGTTCCGAAAACGCTTCTAGTAGATGTATGTGAATGAGAACGCTACAACAGCACACATATCACACATATAACATTATAAAATGACTTGTGAAGAGTATTCGTTGGTAATATTTATTGTGTTAAATAAATGTGGAATGAGGGGACAAAAGGCATTTTGATATGTGGCGGTTGGGGTGTTAAATGATTATACAGAACGGAATATATTCATACTTTAATGTGTATAAATATAACAAATAATATATTAATTCGGGTAGGTTATGTTCATTTTATTTGTAGACCCAAATAAATTCACATAGGACTAATACTCTTAATTCGTATGTGTTTGCGTTGTAAAACGCTGTTGCCGGAGTCGGAGAAAATGAGCGAGAATGAAGTTGGTATATAAATGTTTTCACCGAAAAGGTGGATATCGTACAGTTATAGTATGGCAAATACGCGACACATAATTATATGGGAATTACAAACAATAAACCTGGGTGGCTTTAGCATTTTGGCAAAATGGTTTCATATAATATAAGAGTTCGTACGGTTACGTGTTGTTTTTGGGGTGGTGAAATTACTTTGTACTTTATAGGATATTTTGACATTTCATGATAACATTTTAGGTGCTTGTTGATGGATGGTAATTCTAGGCATTTGGAAATTGTGTACAGAATAGTTGTGAGGTTAAAATATTTGGTTACATACTAGGCATTTTCCCATTGATTGTGGCAGAGCGTATCATTCATAGTGGAATTAGTGATTGAGGTTTAGCGTTTAATGTTTAATTTCTGATTTCTATTGATCCATATAGGAGGCTTATTACAAATGGATTTCGGTTTCAATATTAGTTTATGTTACGTTGTCGGTATGTACATGCTACAGAATGTGTTGATTGTAATAAGGGTTTGCAATATGAGCCAATCAATAAACTCCACAAAATTATCTCTCTGAAAGCACTTGAACCGATGTCTAGGCTAAATGTGAGGTTTTCGATACAATGTTCCCAAAAATTGGGAAGATAGAATTTGTCTAGTCGACTTTTGAAATTTTCAAGGAAAGTCGGCTGGGAATACCATCTGCAGTTTTCTGTGGGTTTATTCCTCACCGTTAGCATACAGATCGGCTCAATAGCTTCAAACAGCTTATCATTTCATCTGAATATTTTGTCGGTAGTGGTTGTTCGCTAAGGCCGAAAATGCACGAAAAATTTTCTGTCCCTGAGATCGACAATTATGCTGTATTTTCCATTGTAACTAAGATTTTGTGCATAGGCTAAACATTGGAAAAGGAACATAATTGTCGATTTCGGCATCGCAAAATTACTCGTGAATTCTCGGCCTAATTGATTAGAATTGTGGCGCATGAATCTCTGCTAGATCAACTGGTTTAAAAAATATCTATTATTTTTAGTCGGAATTTCAATTATTAACTTCTCGAAAATTCTAAAAAAAAATCCTAAGAATTCCCGAAAAAATTCCGAATGAACACTGATCCTTAATCAATCATTTCTTACATAGTCAAGTCGAAATATCCAGTACTCGTTTTCGTACGAATTAGAGTTTCGTAGATAATGACATCTAAGTTGTGTCATTTGTAATATTTTCTTTTGTAAATGTCAACTGCTACAGCAGCTCTAGCAACGGTTACTCAATGGACGAATAACCGGGAATTTTTCAGATTTTTTTCGTCGTAGACGGTGTTTCATTCACAAGGGACGAATACACAGGTTGCAGGCTTTGCACACGCTTGAATTTTTTTAACCTCCGCCCGTTGTAATCCGAATAACTCATATGTATGTTACTTCTAATGTGACTGTGAAAGGAGACCATTCGGATGGTATTTAATAAATGTAACTCAAAGAGATTCATATGAATGACATGCAAGAGCTTTCGTAAAAACAATAGTGAAGTCAAAGAATGTATAGCATTATTCAAATAAGCACTGCCAGTAATTTTCATATTGCATTGACATTTTTCATAATCAACTTTTTAATTAAATAATATTTCCTTTGCTATCAACGCAAAGGCAACGAATGAACACTGTGGTCTTCACCCATGACAACATTTATGTAAAATGGAAAATGCAAAAACTTAATTAAAAATATTACCATCGTCATGTATGACGCATTTAATTTCAAAACCATGTTATTGTTTCGAAAACCCTGTTATGTCACATTCCTTTACCTCCACTTTCACATTGTGTATCTTCTGCATCAATTTTTTTTTTCTACAGTAAATTCCATTAATATACACATATAAACCCACCTCGGATGAGACATCTAGACCACAAACATTTCGCCCACATCTAAAAGATACTGGCTCAACAAAATCCAAACAATGTAACTCGGCAAGAACACATTAACAATAATTTCACATTCACTCTAGTGTGTAAACCAAAACTGTCGTTTCGTTGCTAACGACGATAACATAACAATCTTCTTCTCTCACTCATCATCAACTAATGATATTATATTGTGTTGAGTATCCCTCCAAATATAAATGTTGCGATGAATGAATAACACAATACGGCAGGGGGAGGAGGGCAAAAGGAGCCCAGGAATGTTTATGGCACTAGAAAATGTAAGCAGAATTGATGTGAAAAACGTTGCATGTGTATAGCAACGAAACCGAACATTTTCAGTATCAACTGCGAAACAAACCTTATTTCATGTACAGAAGATGATATACACAGTTGAGTAATAGGAGAATCGGGGCATAGGATAGGGTCCTGATAAAATGGGATTGTATTTGAGTTTATGTTGTGTTCTGGGTGTGCTCGCTATAGCGATATATTTTCTCGTAACAATAATGTTCCATAAACTATTGAACAATGTAGGAAAAGATATTATTCGTTCTATGATGCATGCAGCTCGGTTTCCTTTATGAGTTTATTATATGAGAAAATGTGTATTTGAGGGCTCTTTCCTGTGACATTTCAGATAGATTGAATGTGATATGAACTGAATATGTCCATAGAAAATAGAAATTGGAGGGAAATGTAGATATATTTTTTGTATTGTACATGTCGTATAAGTAAAGCATTCAAGCGATTTTTATGGTCGCTTACAAAGTTATTTTCAACGTAAGATGTAAACTTCAAAAACATTTTTTCACAAATTCGAAAAGAAGATGAAGAAAATATTTTCGTGCTTTTATGGTCGGATGTAAACAACTGTAAGACTGAATCAATTTTTCAATATTGCATTGGACATCTGCAAAGTGATATGTACACAGTATTTTTACCATTATCAGTCTTTATGGAATAAGTGCTTTCAAAAACGTCAGTACTTTCCTTCGCCTCTTAGAAATCATTTTTAATGTTAAGAAAAATGAATCCTTTTGAACGAAAGACCAAGAAAGGTTATCAACTGACCATATAACGGCACAAAATGTTACTTTCATTGATGTCTGAAATACGAAGAAGTGAGCAATAGGGGAGAGTGAATTTTAAATTTTTTAACTTTTGAGAATGGGACAGATCTGGAAGAAAAGGACGTCGTCCAATGATTAAGAAACACGACAAAAACAATTCCACTAGATTTACGAGTTTCTGCTGTAGACTTCTTCCATTTTACGGTAAAAACGAATTTTGACAGGCCGAAAACAACCGACCGTCATCCACAGAAGCAAACATAACCGCAACTTAAACAAATTTGTTCGTTTAAACTTCAAAGTGAGGTTGTGTTGGCTTCTCTGTGTATGACGATTGACATTTTGAACGGCATTGGAAGAAACCTATTGTTCTGCGCTCTATCACGGTGGGGCTGAACGAATTTTAAATAAACGTGTAAGTTTCCAACCCGGTTTTTTTCATAAGTGAGTTGGGGAAAATAGATTATTTTATTTAGATAGCTCTAGATTTGCAAGTAGAACGACCTCGATGCAAAAATTTTTCATTCTTTTTGGTTCTCAGAAACAGCTTTGGGGATTTTGCTAAAACTTGTTTACTTGAATAGCACTTCCCTCCCTAACTGACCTATGAAAAAAACCGGGTTTGAAACTTACACGTTTATTTAAAATTCGTTCAAACCCACCGTGCTATATGAAAAACTTTTTTTGTTGTTGAAACATTGTCTGGCAATAACATTTTGATTCAACTATTTAGGATTCATTTAACCTGAGTGACAGGTGATCTCGATGAAATGGTTCGAAAAAAATATATTTTGTTGGTCGTCAAAGTTCGCCGATGTCGAAAAATTAATGTCAAACATAAAATTCAGTGTTCGCTGGATAGAACATGTCTATTTTCATCTCATTAATCTTCAATTCTGTGGAATGAAGTAGTGTCTCCAGATTGAAGCATATAAACATTAAAAAGTATTCTAGCTATTGTTGTCCAAGCGCCCAAAAATGTAGAAAAATTGCTTCTACCTTTATGCGAAAAGATTTTTGAACCTGAATGCTAATGTTTTGCACACACATAGAAAATAGCATACGAAATTAGAGAAGCCAGAGAAACGAGGAGGCCTATTATTTGTGAAATTTATGAAATTAGAATTTTGTTACAGTTAGAGGCAGAGAAATTTCAGCATGAATTTACTTCAGCTGTTTTTCAGCTGATATACACATACAAGTAACACTGTTTGTACTTGTTTATACGGTTGAAGCTGTTACACACACACACACGTGGTAGTGGTAAAACCATATAAAGACGTATGAACAGTTTTGATTGTTTGTGTGGATCAGCTGAAAAATAGCTGAAGCAAATTCATGCTGAAATTTCACTGTCTCCAACTGTAAATTTCGCAAAATTTCGTTAAATAATATAACAAATAATAGGCCCTGAACCGCAGTCGCTGCTTAAATACGACAGAATAGTCATTTCTGTACCTGATTTGCACGATTAATTTTAGGCAATTTGGCGAGTTGTAGGCAGAACGGAGTGAGTTTTCATGCAAAGGGCCGAAAACTCGTGAAAAAAATCAAAAATTGACCTTATTCTCGGCCCGAAGCATGAAATAGTTATTTATACAATCGAGTGATAAATGTCGATTGTCACTTGAGGCCGAGTGTGACAATACACATCGTGTGCCTAAAAAAACATTTATCACTCGAGTTGTATACAACGTTTTTCGCAATAAAGACAACGGAAAGTCCTACTTTTCGTCACTTGTTGCGAAAAGATTGTTTGCGTGGGCAAATCAGTAGCTGCATTTTTTTGGGAATATGCACATGAAAATTGTTCAAGTGCCTAGATGTGCAATACAGAAATCGTATACTATATATCGAAATAGGGCGGAATAATATTTCCACTGGAATATACTCTTCATATTGGTAGGGTCCAATTTAATCCAAATAAATTTCAATTTTATTGAACCAAATATTAATAACTTTTTTTTAACTTTTTTCAGTATTATGAAATGTCATATGGCCTTAACGTAGAAATGCACAAACAGGTAAATAAAACCCTTAACTACTTTCAAATAAATGTAAATCGTCCGATCAAAAAATTGTCGTGTACCAATCCTCATAAGCCCAACCATCATCCCCACAAGTATTGTGTATTCCAGTTAAAACCAATATAAATTCTACATCCATTTTGCATGTGTACCCGTTCCAACAAACAACTTGACTATCCAACACATCCGCGCATCCCTCTGATATATCATCATAAATATTTATTAAAAAAAAAATCTAAAATGTGTTTACATATACAATGTGTGGATTAACTGAGGATGCCGTGAGTATGAGAACGGGGTGGAATGTTAAACTTTGGAATGGGGTCTCGAGCACTTTTTTGTGAGTTTTTTTTTATATTAACCACCCATCAACCTGTCCGAGCGAAACATATTTTTGTATATACAGTTTGATTTTACAACCGCGTTCAACCCAGTACTATCCAACTACCCACAGCCCATTTTCATTTACTCATTTTTTATTATTTTTTTTTGCAAATTTTTAAATTTTCATTTTTCTGTAAAGAACATAACATGCACGATGAATAGATTTTAATCTGATTGTTGGTTATATTTTTGCAGTCTTTTTTTTTAAGCGGGTGGGTACAGAATTCGTTGTTCCCTTGACAGTAAGTCATGGGTCTTACAACAGAAAATACACCATACATAACACGTTCACTACTATTAAAAATGAATGGAACGTTAAATGTTAAATTGTTACCACAAAAACTTGAGCAATGATCAACCGATTTTCAAAAACTTTTTTTATTGGATGTAGTATTGAAATCCTCGGATCAAGTTCAAAAATGGATGGTATCGGTTCAACCATCTGGGAGTAGTTCTCAAAAGAAGTCTTTTCTACACTTTGTTAACACGAGCAATTGCAATACTCAATCGATTTTCAAAACAAAAGTGTTTGGTGGAAAATGGAATTTCTTAGGTTAGGTTCCAAGATAGATCTAGCTGCTGCTTTTCTAGTTATGTGATTTTGCATTTTTAACGTGAGTGAAACGAAAACCGCAGTTCACATACGAGTTTATGTTTATGCAACTCAGCATCATAATGTTCGAAATTAATAACTTTAGATGCCTCTGTTGCATAAAACGTTCTGTGAATCTCGGTGCAAAGTACTTTATTAGGCTCTAGTCCAGCCCCTTGTGTCAACCCACTCGCTTTAAGTTTTTAAATTTTTTTCTTTACCTTATGTGATTGAGCATGAAAAACTGGAACTAATTTTTTTCTGGAAAATGGAAAATCGCTTTTCCGGTCGGAAAAGCGGTTTATATGAAAAAATTAAAAGTCAAATATCTACCGAAAATGACAACTTTATTCAAAAATTCTTTCTGATCATTCCTTATGGGCAGCATTCGAAAGGCACTGACTTAAGCTTTTCAAAAAGCCCTCATTTATTGAAATCAGTTTCGAATTGACGGTGTGAGGTGAACTCAAAGTTTAGGAACTTTCCGGGTCATTTTTTGGGAAGATTCCTATATCGACGTCATTTTGTTTTACAGAAAAAAAAATTGTTCCACGAAATGTTGGTATTGAATCAGGCTTTCAAGGAAAAAAAGAATTTTTGAATAAAGTTGTCACGTTCGGTAGATATTTGACTTTTAATTTTTTCATATAAACCGCTTTTCCGACTGGAAAAGTGCTTTTCCATTTTCCAGAAGAAAATTTAGTTCCACAGTTTTTCATGCTCAATCACATAAGGTAAAGAAAAAAATTGAAAAACTTAAAGCGAGCGAGCCGACTTTTTCTGACACAAGGGGCTGGACTACTCACCATGTGTATTATGAGACACGACTTCGGCCTCGTGCCATTATTACACATCTAGACGCTTATAAAGTACTTTGCACTCGATTTATTAAAGACATAAACTGTTTTTTAACCGGCGCATCAAATAGACAATAGCACTCTATTGTGAGCATAAAACCAGACCCGTATGTACCAAAAAATTAATATATGAAGCTAAAACTAAGTAACGATTTATAATGTTCTGGTGTTTACAGAACGTTTTGAAGATTTCTTAGTTGGGATTGTTAGCAAAACGGCCGCAAACTGTTTACATTTTGCGGCCGTTTTGCGGTAACGCTTTTCCTAGTGCGAATTTAGTGTTATCGTTTACTTTCGGCCGATTGGCTAACGACCCCTAGTAGTTCCTTTTCTATTTATGTTTTGTGGTCATCAAAATTACATTCGATTGATTTATAGTTACTAGTAAAAAACTATTGAGAAGCTCAAACAGTCGAGGGATCTGACCCACCCCAAATGTGGGACATTGTTTTTTATAGTAAAAAAATATTAAAGGTTTGAAGCTTTGGCTTAATACCTAATTAAAAAAATAATATTGAATTTGTGCAGAGGTGGGGGTACTTTTGACAATATTGGTAAAATTTGAGTTTGGCATCGATAAATAATATTATCAATTCGATACTGGAAAAAATGCATTACCCCGTTTATTAAATTATTATGCATTATCCTCGTCACTATCTGTACCAGTATGTACAATTTTAAATAGCAAAAAAGTAAAATAAACGAAACTCGATTTTAAGACGATTTAACGCAACTGTGTAATAAAATTGAATAGAAAAACGAGGTCCTCCAACCACAAAATAAAAAGGACAGAAAAAAACCCATTTTCTCTGTTTTAATGAAATCCTTAAATTACTCAAACCGCTCACCTCTAACCACTTCACATAAAATGTAAAATGAAAAGGGTGTGCAGCAACGGATGTCTATTTTATGTGTATTATATAATCGGTTGGCGTGGAGTGGTTACATTTTCATTGAAGATCCTGCGTGGATTTTAAAGTTATATAGTACCCACACATACACTTTAGACTGCTTTTTTTCAATGAATGGAAACAGAAAAAAATCTATTCAAGTTCTTATTTCATCATTTTGCGTTTATTTTCAGCGGAAAAATTGTAGTTAGAAACAATTTAAAAATTCAACAGAAGTGAAATTTAAATTACTGTTTATGCGAGAGAAAAGAAACCTTCTGATGTTCACTTCCGTATATGTGCTACGGTTAAAAGTTTGTTGCATGGTGACATATGAGTTAACAATTTCGTTTCGATGACGTCTGTACCGCACTTTAGTTTCCACTTAATTTATGTTCAGTTAGTAGTTGAATTTGGTTAAAGTTGAAAATTTAATCGAAAATAAACTACCACGTCAAGCACAAGATGTTCGTTAAGTGCATTGAGTTTTCTTGCTGCAGTAAAATATTTTATCTTCCATGTGTGACTATTTCATACATTACTCGTTTCTGTATATAAACTCTAAGACATACGTTAATTCTGGTTTTCTAGGGATATAATTCTATTATTACTCTTCTAGGGTAAATTTTATTTCCGTTTTTTTTATTTTGAAGAAAAAAACCAGTGACCCGACGGAGATTCGAACACGGAACCTCCGACTTATGAACAAACTACGCTAACCATTTGACCACAGAGTCTTCGGGTATATCAGATATGCATACCCTCATGATTGTCTTATGCCGCATTGTGCGACTCAATTTATGAAGTATATAAGCAACATGTACTGCAAAATGTGTCGCGTGTATGTGTGAATGCCATGTTGGAATTCGTTTAGAGCAAAAAATAGTCAAATTTTGATGAAACGGATACTCTTCATTCAAAAATTTCTTCTTTTTTTGTTTTACCTCAAGATTTCTGTAAATTATTTAGTGTTCCGATTGAACTTATGTGCCGAGAAATATGCCATCGCAAATGTGGTGTAAAAATGTGTAAAAAAGCGTAGGGTCTGAGTGCTCAGCAGAAATTCGTACGAATGAAAATCAACTTACGATAAAGAGATGAGCATAGTTTATTTGCAATTTATTTTAATAAAATGAATAAATAAAAAAAAATGTTTGGTGCGGGAAGAGAACTCACGACCTCATGCATAAAAAGTTCACGCTCTAGCCAATTCGGCCACTGAGATTGATGATTCCACTTAGTTTTGTTGTCATGAAACCCCACATGTATGTAGAACATAAAAGCAATGAACATAGATGCTCGCATAGATGTGTTAGTAAGTCTGTCGCAGGTAGTCCGATCAATTTAAAAAGTGCACGACAAAATGTCGCGTGTGTATGTTTAGAACGAAAAATAATCAAATTTTGACTAAACGGATTCTCGTTATTCAAAATTACGTTGTTTAGTGTTTTATATCAGGATTTCTGTAACGTTATTAGTTTTTCAATTCTACAAATATCTGCCGAGAAATGTGTCATTGCAAATCAATATGACAAAAAGGCTAAGGTCTCGGTTTACAGCAGATATTCATTCGATTGAAAATCTACCTACGATACCGGAGATCAGTTTATTTACAATTTTTTGATAGAAGATTGAAAAAAAAAAAACAAACAAAAATGTTCGTTGTGAGAATAGAACTCACGATCATGTGCATAAAATTGACGCGCTCTAGCCGATTCGGCCACCGAGACTTACGATTACGTCTCGATGTTGCCATGATTTTGCTTGATTGTCACACATGATGCTTGTATTGTGTACTAGATACACCAAATATTTCAGTGGTGTTTGTGTTTGTATGTCTTCGAGTTTATATACAGAAACGCTGAATGTATGAAATAGTCACACATGGAAGATAAAGCATTGTATTGGTAGGCGAGAAAAATTCTCGAATCACTTCTTATGTACATATTGTATACACACGCGTTCGCTACGCTCACTTGTTATATACAATATGTACATACGAAGTAATTCTCGAATTTGTCTCGCCTACCAATAAAGTACTATGCTTTGTCAATAACTGCGTGTTGTTATCTTTATCCATTCAATCTGATCAAAATTCTGATATCCAAGGATATTGTACGAACATTATTAAAGTTCAAAGTAAACTTTTACAAATATCAAACGACTCTTTGAAATTATGTTAACAATCTACATACACTTAATCATAATGCGTTTCATATTACGTCTGAGCGACACACAACAGCGACGGACATTATAAACGGAAAGATTTTTTGATATTTTTAAATCTTTGTTACTGTCTATGTGTCTTGCCTAGCTGAATACAGTTTCGAACGTGTTCTCAAACATGTATTTCTATGTAACTCTAAACCAAACTCATGTGATTTGAAATTTTAAATGATTGTTGTCTTAAGAACTCACTCATTTGCTCTTATTTTAGGGGGCGAAACATCGTTAACAAAACAATTGTAGATGCCTGACCCTTTCATTCAATTAGTAGAACACTCTTTTCGAAACGAACCTCGATTCAATTGAATTCACTTCAGTAATTGACCTCACCATTAGCTAGGTATTTACTAATTCCACATTCGTACATATCGGTAGACAATTTTTTTTTCAATTTTTTTTTTCCAAACTATGCTTTTTCAATGTACTCTGACGTTATTTATGTACAACATCAGTAAATTATCGTTTTTCTACGGAATTTATAGCCAAATATATTCGCTTTCATGTCGGTCATAAATCTTGCCTGAATCCATACGTTTTTTTTAATATGGATAGAAGAAAAATAGAATAGGAAAGGCGTTATATCCCTCTTATACTGTCAGTGTGGTGCGAATGGACGAGAGTTTTTCTATCACATTACAAACATTATAGCAACACGTCAGGGTTTTTGTATTAACCATTTATAAACAGGAAACTTGCTGCCACACAACGATAAAATCAGTTCCTTCTTTTGTTTTAAGGTATCGCTTAGTGTTAGATACTATCAAATCTTTAATTTTACCGAGGAGTAAATAAAATTCTAAAATTGGCTGCTTCTTTGATTTTGTTTGGGACACAGTTATTTTGACGTACATGATTGTCTGGGGTCATTTACCACTCAAGTTTTACTATTCGGTGCACTATGGTAGTAGAACTACTGTCTACAATATTTGAGTTTCTTTCTTGAGAAAATCAAATAAATTGAGAAATAATTTCCGAAATTAGAGAAAATTAAGACAATCTCTCGAAACGTTTTTGATTTTCTGGTTTTTTTGAATCTTAGAAAATGTACGGTCAGCATTAATTCGCGTCAGCTGATTCACACCAACAATCAAAACTGTGATTGTTTGTGTGGATCAGCTGGAAAGCAGCTGAAGCAAATCCATACTGGAATTTCACTGCCTCTGACTGTAAAAAGCGATGAAGTTTTCTTGATTTAGAAAAAATTAACGAAATATTCATGAAAACTTTAGTCAAAGATAGTCAGTGAGTGATAATCTGAACACTAGTTTTTCTAAAAAGTTTCGGAACCATACTCAGTCAAAGCAAAATTGGTAACAATGAACAATGAGGATTTTAGTTTATTATCGACGATCCTTGGACAACCTTTCATGTCGCTATCCTAGTTTTCACAGGCTTTTTCTGTCAATTTAAAGAATTCCCCGTTTTTTGAAACGACTGGTTTTAGGTACTTAACTTAACTAAAATCAGTCGACCAAACAGATAAGAAAATACCTTGACCTTGACATTCTTTTAAGGTTAGTTCATCATTTTAATGTTGTTTTATCACTCAGTGCAACTTCCGGTTGGTTGATAATTCTCCGTGTAACATGTCAAGAGGTCCTGCGTTTTAAAATTGGTTTTTAGGTGGGCGAACTATTCTCCGGACATGCATCAGTAGTCGGACTGTTCTTTCATTAATAAACGTTTTTATGAAAAGTTTAGCAATGAAAGAAAAATATAGATTTCCGGCAACTGGTGCATGTCCGGAGACTAGACTGGTTCGCCCACCCTACCATGAAATTGTGATTTAATTACACAAAATATAATGCAACTTAAAACTACATAATGCAAGTCTAAGGATTGTCGAGCTGTACTAGGAACACGTACACTTACATCACGATATAACAATGAAAAGAGGATAAATCTATTTGTACGGATAGCAGAAAACGTGATCAACGTAACAACAGCAAATAAACAATTTAACCTCAGCTTAATTCAAACAGCAAATTTCATTAATTTTCATCAATGTCATTTCTCCCTAATTTCCTACTCCGTAACAGTCAAGTAGTTCGAAAAAAGAGGGAAAATAAAAAGAAAATAAGTCAATAACAAGCAACAACAACAATAACCTCGAAAATAACCCACTTAAATCAATCTACTCTTCCCGTACTTTTCTTCCATCTCCAACTTTTCTAATTCTTAGGTCTATGCCCAATTCTCATTCATGCGGTACACGTATTGCCGTTAATGATGTTGACGCATATTTTGGGATTCATATTACGTTATACTAAAGTCTATTATATATATACACGTACCAACCATCCTACCATCCGTGCACATAGCGTATAATCTTGAATCTATATTTGAATCGGCTACATCAGAAACATCTTCGCTATTTTATAATTCACTGGGGATATGAGAATAAGATCATCTCTTTCCACTCGAGCAACCCCATTTTTTTCTTCTTCTTCTTTTCTTTACTTTCTGTAAAACTACTATACGACACATCACCCACCAATTTGATGTTGCCATCATCATGTTTATCCTATGATGAGATGTATGTGTGTACTGTCTTGTGAGTATATATGTTACATTATGTATAAAATGCGGCTTTGAAGCTTTTCTTCCGTTGACTTCGGTTTTTATTTATTTTTCGTCATTTTCGGTTTTTCTGCTTTTTCTTTTATTTTTATTCCGTGAGACGTACACGTAGAAGTCTCAAGAGATTTTGATGGAGTATTGGAAAGAAAATGTGGGAGGGGGTTTGATGGTTACATTCAGAAAGTCTAAAGCAGTATGTGGTATAGGGAAAAAGGGCAAATGTCTGTGTTGGAGTGCTAGTAAATGTGACGTGTTATATTTTCCTCTTTATTTAAGTTGGTCTTTGAAAGGATTAAGGAAGTAAAAAAAATGCGGAAATCTTAGATGAGAAACATGATGGATAAAAGTAAACGAGAATTGAAAAATAGCGACAACGTCATGTTACAAACAATATTACAGTCGCTTAACTTTACGAACTCTTTGAAGTGGAACGAGGAAAAAAATTGGATTTTTATTCATGAATCTGGAAGTAGTTTTATTGAAAGCTGAAGAGGAAGAGGTACATCAATGAAGATGACTTGGATACTTATCGGTCGTCAGAATATAGAAGACACGTACGTTCTATGGAATCTTTTTAAAGGAATTCTTGGAGTGAACTGAACAGACATATCCAGTATCCATATATTACGGGTATAAATTGTTGACAACTGCAAACATCGGTGAATCTATTCGCAGCCCTGGTATTTTTGACTTTGCAGATTTTTGAGAAAATATGTTTTGAAATTTCTCGAACTCAAATATTCTAGAAATATTCCTAAAATTTGAGATAGAATTAGAGAAATGTCGAAAAAAAACTACACAAATAGTTATTTGTTCAACCAGAGAAGAAAATATGAAAATGCATTTCTAGAGTTTCGTTTCAACCGAGAAAATGCATTTTCCATATTTTTTCCCATCTAAACTTTACTGACGTCCACTGTACCTCAAAAAAATCATTTTTCGAATGAAATACAAAGATATTAATGTTGATCACTTTTCTATGTTTTTTTCAGACAGAAATAGCGAAACGTTTAAATGCTTTAATTAGTCAGCTACTACCTTGCCTACAAGGCGAACATCAACAGCAAGTTCTGCAAGCTGTGGAACGAGCCAAACAAGTTACAGTGCCAGAACTGAATGCGATTATTGGTGTAAGTGTTTTTGAGTCGTTAGAATTGAACGTATCGAACAAAGATTAAAATGTAAATTACAAAAGGGTTATCGGGGTCGATTAGATTTCTCTTTGTTTGTTTTTTTAATTATTTAGTTTTTGAGTAGTCAAAATTTAATTAGTTTAATTTGATCAATTGATTTATAATTTCATTTAGACACCGACTCGTACGTTTTGAATGAATTTGTTTTATTTAGCGGTAATTTTTTGTTATTTTAATTTTACAAAGCTTTCGTACAATGAAATCATAATTTTCGGGTCTATTATTATCTCTGTAATCGAATTAGATCTATCATTTAGAATCTAATAGAAAAAAAACTATTTTATTTTCTGTGAACTTGCAGCAGCAGCATCCAGCGATACAGCAACTTATTGTAAGTTTTAAATGTCTGCACAAATCATAGAGTATTTGTTGTTTGTTGTTGGTGTTCATGTCTTGTCCTTCATGTTGTACATTAATAGAGCGAAAAATAATATTAAATTTTTCATTACATCCAGACAAAATAACATTTAAATTCTGGCGTCAAGCGTTTGTTCTATTTCTATTTTTATTTCGGTAATAACGTCCCTCTGAATCATAAGCTAGAATCGTTCTAGTTAAAGAAATGTCTGTGTATCACTATATGTCATTGAGCTCACAGTGGACATCACTGTCTCGACTATGCTGATTCAAACTGATTGAAAATTTCCTGCAGCATACATCAAGCTTAAAATAAGAAATCGAACTAAAGCGCTAAGTCTTTACATTTTCATAAGCAAAATATAAGCAGGGGTCAAGATATTAATATTGTTGGCAGCATTGCACAAATTTGTCATGTATCTGCACTTCATCGCCGGCCTTAGCACCCCTTGGCATAATCTGCGCTCTTAGAGCTTACAACATTTCCGAATTAATGTCCAAGGACAGTAACCGTACGCGTAGTCCGTGATCGTTCAGCTTCCATTGAATGTTAAATTAATTTGCTCCCGAAATTTCGTCCTAAAATAGCTCGAAAGCTATTGGACTTCTCCTACAGCAACGTTCATTTATCTTAATCTCATATACTAGTGGATCAGAAGAATCTCTACTCCACTATAAAAGTTTCAAGCTGGCTTCAAATTTCATTTGTCAAGGGACATGACGTGGAGGCTGTCAGCAGTATTATTTGTCGCTTTATTATATGTATGCACTCTGCACTGCCAACTCTTTTTCTTTTACGCATTTTCTTCTGTTTTTTGCACAATACGAGTCTTCACGCTTTTCGAATAGTTTTCATACTAATTACACAGGTAGTCGCTATCGTTAATTAATTGATTGTCATTACTCAAACAATTTGCAGTTATTACTTTAGGTCCGATTCGATAATTGTTTTTATGCAACTCGGCATCATAATGTTGGAAAATTGCAAACTTTAGATGCCTCTGTTGCATAATACGTTGTGTGACCCTACAGCCTCGTGTCATAATCACACATCTAGAGCCTAATAAACTATTTTCCACTCGATGTCATAAATATTGTGCGTAAATAGATTTTCATAATATATCTATATATAATATATCTATATATAATATATACGCATCAGCGCGGGAAAGTGACGTTTGTAAAAACTAGAATGAAACTCCTAACGTGTCGCTAAGCTTGTTGAGTTATACACATACGATGCGTTGTCAACCTCGGCTTTCACATCTATTACGGAAGCCATTTAGACACATGGTAATGTATTTACACAAAAATCCATTTTGAGCTAGTCATTCGATGAAATTGTGGAATTGCAGTCGGACATAAAGTGTCGTTCTAAATTTGTGTAGACTCATTTCTTGTCAACCTCTTCATATCGATGTATATAGATATTGGCGTCCCCTCGGACTAACAATTTTTACATTTTTACATCATTTTTGCGACCAATTTCCATTTCGGCACATGTTAATCTATATGACAATATGACAATGTACTCACCAATGTTTTCTCATTCATATTTTTTTATCCATTGTCCGTCCATCCACTTAACGATAAATTTAAATAATTTTCCAATTGATGCATTTTCGCCAATATGAAAACAATTCATCAATACCTCACTGAATTAACATTTAATTATTTTTTTAGCATGAATATTGATCAGCGTAGAATATTTAAAATATTCAAAACAATTTAATTTCATCGTACATTTACGGACAAAAAAAAATTAAATATTTTTAATGCAAATAATACGATCAATTAAACACATCATAATTATAAAATATTTTTTTTTGTATCATCATAATTTTGAATACATTGCCAACGTTATCATCGTGCATCATTGGTCGGTTTATGTTCTTTATCCTTTTATGTTTAACAATTGTGAGTGGAGCTAATAGTAAAACGAACTTGTTACAAAATAGAAATTTATTTCATGATTTTATCGGCTTATTTGATATTTAATTAACACATTTGTGTTCTTTTGATAGAAATTCAGATGATTACCAGTATTTGATTTGTTTATAGCTTTGAGGGACGGTAAAAGGGCTAAAAAACATTTACGGAAAAGCTCGTTATCCGCTAAATTCAGAAAATAATATTTTGATTTTCAATATAAAAATGTGAGCACATGAAATATTCGTGTTAATGTCGATGTCGATAGATAGTTTTAGCTGTCTAGAACGATAATTTCGCATTTACCGCTCTAGAGAATTTTCATTTATTTCGGAATATCTGTTCTCGGCAGATAATAAGTACTATGCACCTGTGTCCAAATGTTTATTTTGACGAGTTGGTGATTGTGATCCTAGGCCGAAGGAGTACGACATCCAACACCAAAAAAAAACTTGTGAGAAATTGGTGTCGAAATTATGTTTTACGTACACGATATGCGGCTAAACTCTTCATCCATTCACAATCTCAAAACAAATCCGGTTTTATTAAAGAAACGAGAATGCCACCTTTAAAGTTCTGATAATTCATCATCAACACTAACGAACTAAATAAATTGATTGTCTCTGCTACTACATTTCCCCCTACCACTCATTTTCCCATTAGAAAATCGCAGCGAACGATAGCGAATTTTTCAGATTATCTGAAACCACAAACACTTTCTGCTAGCAATCTAACATTTTTATTGTTAAAACCAGTGGCTATATATCCATTTCACTGGCGAACATAATACCAATTTATCAAAAATCAGATAATCACCACTTTCCAATTGTTTTCCTTTAGCTTTTCCCTTTTTCCCTGATTCTATATCAATATGTACATGAACGTGCTTACACAGACAATGTTATATCCTTAATGTATAAACTACACAATAAAGTGGGACGGTGTGTTATATCTATAAAGTAGACCTCGACACCAAACCATTTAGCCATTTCATTTATGTTATGTTTTATTTTGTAACCCCTCAAAGCGAACCTCTGACGTGTGGGTTCTCATTTATCCGTTACTCTCTTCATACGTGTGAAACTCTCTTCACCCCTGCTCTTCGTAATCCTTTATTGTGTAGCACATTTCAACGAGTGACTTTAGCGAGTTCATCATTGAGCTAACAGCTATATTGAACAAAGGAGTTGGAAGTGGTTCTGGTTATGCGTGGTCTATCTATCTGGATTATATAGACAATTTTTATAGTCCTATATAGTCCTGTAATAGTACCATTATGTCAAGTTCTGTCTCAATTTTTTTTATTTTCAGACATTATTATGCAGATTGTTCGATGGTCTTCCATGCTACATTGGTTCAGATCATTTTGCTATTTTTGTAGCTTTTAGAAGAAGATAATATACGATGGCCGTGAGAACCATTCGTATTATAAAGTTAAAACATAATTACTTTATTGTCAGCACCGACGGATTCTATGACGCTTCATACCTGTGCATTTTCTTAAGTTGCTAAAACCGAAGTGGGAACATTGAAAATACATTTTCCACAATTTTCCCACCGTCATTGATTCGAAACACCACCTCAACGGGAAAATCTTATCTCAAACAACTTTTCCCATTTAATTCAATCATTTTCTTCTTTTCTTTTGTACCTCAATTATACCGACGAAAATTCCCATTCTTTTTCTCGTTTCCATACTTTGAATGCCATCATTTTCTTATGCTTAAGTTTAAGGTATCTATCTAGCACATAATACATCCTTGTTCGCATACAACACCAACGGAAAACGTCTGTATATATATATACAGATTCATTCAACAACGGTTCGGTATTAAAGAGCAGAGAGAAAAACGACTTACACATTAATATGTCTCCGAATCGTTCAACTCCCCATTTTCGCCACCGAAAACATATTTTCCAAACATTTTGTTGGTTATATCGTTTTTGGGTACAATGCACACTACACAGTACAATATAATAGTATACCAACAACATGTATACAGAGAAAGCGGCGAAAAGAATGAAGGACTTTTAATATGAAGAAATTGTGTACAGCATTCATCTAAAACATATCAACGCTAGCGTTCAAGAAACATGTTATATAGATATATAATATTTGATCGCTTGAATGATTTAACAGGCAGTGGTTTGGGTCTGAACAAAAAGAAGTGAATATCAAACTTAACACAATATATTTATAATACGATGAACAAGTAGTATGCCTTTAAAAATGATGTCGCTGCTTTAACGAACCAGGAAAACAATGTCTCGAAATCAAAGAATTATTTCCTTTTTTGCATATACATTCGTTTTTTCGGCGTGTGTTGTATAAGAGTGTATTCGTCGGTACAATAATACCGACCCCGAACATAATATAGTGGAAGGAGATGATGGGACTTTTTGTATCATGGTGGTGTATGCTTTTACTTCTTCACAGTCATTCTTCTTTCTTCTTTTTTGTCTTCCTCTGTGGATAATACCATTGGAATGGGTTGTCTGCGTAGATGTTTATATGCTAAATAAACTGAGCTTTTCTGTTAGAGAGCTGCTGAAAAATTTGCGTGGGTGGGGGAAGTGGAAATGGAAATTTATTTTTGCGTTTATCATTATAATATGCGTTGAAAAGGGGTGAATTAAATCAAGATCATTGTAATTGTTTTGATGGTGAATATGATGATGATTATGGATGAATAATATTCGGAGTTTTGCTGTTTGTGTTTTTTTTTAATGAATTGAAATAGAGTGTTTGAAGCGGTGTTTAATGTAAATTTATATTGTTGGTAGGGGGGAGTAGTGATGTTTTGATTTCAGATCTTTTGTTCAACAAATTGAAATGTAGACGGTTTTTGAAAACGAAGCTGTACAGTGTTTGGAAAAAACGAAAAAACGGTGTTAAAAGAATCTAAGAGACAAATCAACCGATTTTCGTTACTTTTTTGTTGTATTGGGAAAAGATGGAACTGTTATTTTCCCACAAAAATTATCTGATGCCCACGCTGCGGTTCTGACACTTGCACAAAGCAAAAAAAAAATCGAAAATAGGCAACATAGGTAACAGGAGAAACATCCCCATTGGTGAACCAGATACTGTTATCACTTTTATTATTAATCGAATTGGTCTCGAAGTAGATTTCAAACTAGTTCCATCTTGCTATACTACAATTTCACTCTGTATTTTTATGGCCGTTTAAAGTCAGTTATCTAAATTCCGAGAATTATGGTGTGAATCCAGTGGAAGTGATAGCATTAAATGTGTGGGCTAATAAACAAAAATTGTCATTTCACCTGATAAGAGCTGTGTTAGTCTTGACTTCCACTTACGAAAAAAGCACTCCGTTTTCTCTCCGTTTACTCTTTAAACAATATAAAACAGGCGTAACTTAGCTAAACGGAGGCAAAACGGAGGTGGTTTTTTTGGAAAGGGAAATCAAGCCTTAGGTTTGTTCATAGCTATTCCTAATATCTTTGGAATGATACCAAATTAAGCAATAGATTAAGAGTGGCTCGTTCGATTTGTGTTTTTTATGTTGATGGAAGCACGAGGTTTCGGTGGGTTTTGAAATTAAGTTTCTCTATGTTGCCCACATTGCAATGTCAAATATATGTACAAGGTCTTTAATTTGTGCTAGGTGAACCCCTTTTCACCAAGCGATCAGCGTAACCTATTAATTGAAATATCTTGAAATTGCCAACAACGTGTGGCATCGTATCTGCTATTATTTCACCTAGGTAGATAACAGTAGATTATTCACCTCTGTCCTTTGTTTATTTAGACACTTGGGGAGTTATTGCATGAGCCGAAGGCGAATGTTATAACCCCAAGTGTCTAAATAAACATTTGGACAAAGGTGAATAATCTACTATTATATACCTAGGTGAAATAATAGCACTTTTTCACTGCTATTATTTCACCTAGATAGATAAAAAATAAAAATCAAAAACCACCAGAAACCGGTGGCGATTTACTTGTCAACGGACGATACATAAGCAATAGTACATTACTGCTATAAGGATGTATATAAGTGCCGTGTAGTCATACGACCGTTTACGCGAGTATTAGTACGAGGCTCTTATATACATCCTTAAATCAGTGAGGTATTTTATCGCAGTAGGCAAACATCTCAATTTCTAGTGACATAATTTTGCTTGCAAAACCTTTTGCACTCTAGGGTAAATTTGTTTACTTGACTAGTGAGGTAATGTGGCCATTCCCTCACTAGTGAAGACCCTTTCCCTCGCTCGTAAAGTAAAACGTCATACTTTATACGTGAAATAATTTGATGTCTCGTATCACGATGAGTAAAAGTACCTCGGGCTGAAGCCCTCGGATACTTTTACTCATCTGGATACGAGATATCAAACTACTTCACTGGTATAGTAATGTACTATTACCGTCATGTACGTCGTATATATAACGTCAATACACACACACCGCATGCGATAAATTCCTTAATCCATATTTGACGTCACTTCAATACGACGTAAATACATAATTTCCGGATTTTAGGCGACAGACTTTGAGTGGCCACAAAAATCTACAGTGAAGTCGAAGCATAGCAAGATGGGGCTCGTTTGAAAGGTACTGCAATTACCTTTTGTATGATACTAAACGCAAGAACATGTGCTAGCTCAGAAACGGAGATGTTTTCCGTATCATCAAGAGAAAAATTACTTTGGGCAAGTTCCGGGGCCAAGGCTCTAAATTTGTCTACGACATAACATTCTTGTGGCCAAATAAAATGCGCCACAATTACTTGCAGTGCAGAATACCAAAATCATTACATGTTCACCATCATTATTACATGATACGGATTAAACAAAAAGGATTTTTCTTGGAAAATCTGCTTCAACCTAATTAAAATGAATATAACATTTCGTTCAGTTGTAATTCAACATTGCCGTTTTAGGTTATTTCGTTTTCATAGAATCAGAATTAATAAGGGTAAACTGAGTCAATGTTTTGTTAAGTGGAGTAATATTAATGTGTATGAAACGATTTAATTAGTACTTTTTGAATGATAATATGTTTGTCTTCACCATTCTACTGCATCCATTACAGTTTTTCCATTAACACCCACACTCAACACCCACTCCTTCGACATTTCCGCATCGTAATTACATTAAGCTTTGCTTGTTGCCTGCTTTAGTGCTTAGTTTATTCACCATGTTCGAAACATTTGATGAACCGAACGCCACTTTCTTCATAAATTATTTAATTTCCAGCAACAAATACATGCTCAACAGATACCTGGTGCACCACCACAATCCTCTATACCAGGTTTAGGCCTAGCTGGACAATTGGGAGCATTTGCCGGTCCAATCGGTCTGCCACATGGACATCAAGCGCTAGGCATTAAGGCACCACAAGATTTACACCGCGATGATATTAAAGTACCACTTGGTGGACCATCAGCCGAAGACAGACTGGTATGAATTTTAACAAATTACATTTTGGTTCGAATTTTTCAATTGGTTTAATTTTATAGCGCAACAATTCTGTATCACCGGCCGATCGAGAGAAATACAGACCTCGATCGTCTCCAGAAATGGATAACGATAATAAACGGCGAAAAGAGGATAAATTAACACATGTAAGTTATACAACAAATTTATGATTGAGAGTTTGTAGTTGATCAAAACAAAGACTGTTACACACACTATATTACATCAGAATTTTGAGTGGTACAAAGGAACCAATGTGGACAAATGTTGTCCTTAGCAGAAAGTTGAAAGACCACTCAATGCCATCTTATCGCTATTGTTTGAAAGGTGCTTTAACCTTTTTAGCGACTTAAAAGTTCACTTCACACGGTGTACAAGAACAATTGAACAAACTTTACTCCCATAAGCCATTTTTGCTATAGCAAACTTCTAGCGAAGCTGTGCAGCTTGTACCAACAGTTGCGAAGTGCTCTATGTACGTATTCATAGCAAATATGACTGCGAATTCTTTAGCTAATTTTCAAAGTGAATACGGTCAGTATTCTTACTCGATAACAACTCAGCAGCGTCTGGACTAACTCGTCAGCTTACCATGAGATTGAGTTGCCGGTGCGAGGTTTCGAAACTCCACCGCAGACACATTTGAGCCGATTGTCAGATTTGTAGATAAAAAGCGATTTTCGAGTTTATAGGCAAAAACATTGTTGGAAGAACCAGCAAACGAATCCAACAAGTTTTGCTCCAAGTACATCATAGATGGCACTAGGTTTGTCGCCTACTTTACAATTGAACGGTGCTGCGCCACGATTGTGTAAACCACACGTCACGCTTTTTCGTAAACACGTTAAATTTAAAAATTGAGATAAAAACTGATCATAATCAATTATTTCGGTAATGAAAGGGTCAAAAAGCGTTGAACCATAAGCAGCGAAACTATTAGTAATGATGTAGCTCGTAACACTTCGTGGATTGTTAGGGCGATTAATATTATGTTTACTCCCTAGTGTCTCTGTAGATGTTATTAAAGAAAATATTAACAAAAATTCTCCTTACTTTAGGAAAGTGACGGTGAAAAAAGTGACCAAGATTTAGTGGTCGACGTAGCTAATGAAATGGTAAGTTTTAATCTTAGTTTAATATCAAACCGTATTGGGTAAATCAAGAGCAAAATTTTTATTAATTCAGGCAGTCTGACTCAGTCAGAAAGCAAACCGAACCAGACATTCACTAGTTTACGGCTGTACGACGTAACGATTTTAAGTGAATGTCTGCAAGTTAATTGAGTTATTTGTTGACAACAATCAGAAAAATAGGACGCTAACCTGTATCTGATTCGACACTTCAGGTTGCTTTTATGTCAGATCCGACACCTTAAAGCACAAGAGTCCTGACCGTGGTCTAGGCCTAGATGCAATGCATGACTCCCAATGGCGTCAACACACTTATCCCACCTATTCAATATCACGTCCGAATCTTTATGTGACGTAACCAGCTCGAACCCCTCACAACCATGAAATCTGTTATTTTTGTTGTCTAAACTCATGTTTCGCTAGGTCTTCCACAATTGTCGATGTATAAAGATTTGAATTTTTCCTTCGTTTAATTTTAGGAATCCCCGTCACCAAGACCTAACGGCGATCATGCTTCACTGGAATCCAGAGATCGTGACAGTATTGGCTTAAACGGCGATCGGCCAGATAAACCAGGCGGCAGCAATTCCAAACCATCAGCCGAAAGACCACCTTCACGATCGGGTTCCAGTTCGTCCCGATCAACACCAAGTTTGAAAACAAAAGATGTGAGTGGAGCGTTGCGAACATCGTGTTCCTATTGTGCACTAGAAACTAATCTGATTATCTCATTTCAGCTCGATAAACCAGGTACACCAGGCAGTAAGGGCCGTTCGACAACACCGAATGCATCATCGGGCCAAGCCGGTGGTCCAAAATCTGTAATGCCACAAATGCCAGCTGGTTATCCTAATTCACCGTACCAACGACCACAAGATCCATATCAACGACCACATCCAGATCCAACTTATGGTCGTCCACCGATGCCATTCGATCCACATGGACATGTTCGCACAAACGGCATTCCGTTGCCGGGTGGTATAGCTGGTGGAAAACCGTAAGTTGTACAATAATGCTCCAATCCAACCGTATGGCATGGCCTATCGCATTTAAAAACGTCACAATTGCATTTTCAGTGCCTATTCATTTCACATAAATGGTGAAGGAGTTCCGCAGCCGGTTCCATTTCCGCCGGATGCATTGAACGCATCAGGCATTCCTCGTCATGCTCGTCAGATCAACACATTGTCACATGGTGAAGTTGTCTGCGCAGTAACCATTTCGAATCCAACCAAATACGTGTACACGGGAGGCAAGGGATGCGTCAAAGTATGGGATATTTCACAACCAAATATTAAAAGTCCCGTTAGTCAGTTGGACTGTTTGGTAAGTGGCTAATTCGTTGTTTGGAAAGTCTGAACAGTTGAACGATGCGGTGAAACTCTAAAATTTATCATTTCTGCACAGCAACGAGACAACTACATTCGATCAGTGAAATTGTTACCTGATGGCCGAACGCTTATTGTCGGAGGAGAAGCTTCAAACTTATCGATATGGGATCTTGCCAGTCCGACGCCCCGCATCAAAGCTGAACTTACATCTGCTGCACCTGCTTGCTATGCATTGGCCATCAGCCCAGATTCGAAAGTCTGTTTTTCGTGTTGCAGCGACGGTAACATTGCAGGTACATAATCAGAAATCGACCGTTTTCCAACAACCGATCAGCTAACCGAAACCATTCGCTTTTAGTGTGGGATTTGCATAATCAAACGTTGGTAAGACAATTCCAAGGACATACAGATGGTGCGTCGTGCATCGACATCAGTCCAGACGGTTGTCGACTGTGGACTGGTGGCTTGGATAACACAGTTCGATCCTGGGATTTGAGAGAAGGGCGACAATTGCAGCAACACGATTTCAGTTCTCAGATATTTTCGCTAGGATACTGTCCGACAGGTAAGGTTATGATGATTCGACGATTTCATACCAAACGTTTTACATATACAATGATTTCAGGTGATTGGCTGGCTGTCGGTATGGAAAATTCTCACGTCGAAGTTCTACATGCTTCGAAACCCGACAAATATCAGTTGCATTTACACGAGAGCTGTGTGCTGTCGCTGCGGTTCGCTGCTTGCGGAAAATGGTTTGTTTCGACTGGGAAAGATAATTTACTCAACGCCTGGCGAACACCGTACGGAGCGAGTATATTCCAGGTAAATTTTCAATTTATTCTCGAGTGTGTCGATGAGATAATCGTAATTAGTGAAGAATGTGAGTGCCAGCCCTATATGTGAATTCCGAGAAAAGTGAGAACTTGAAGAACAACAGTGCAGATTCAATTGTCTACCTTACTTTTTGACAAAAGGCTTGAACTATCCAGTCTTCAGTTTAAACATTATCCTCCAAAGGTTGAAAATCGGTTAACAGAACCCTGGCCCCATTTGACACAATTTTCTTATCCATGAGCACAGCGACTAAATTTTAGGAGAGAAACTATAATGTCTAAAAGGGGGCTACGATTCTAGATAGACTATTAGGTGACGGATGTGTATTCCTCTCAGCACAAATTACTCCATGACAATTCCGACGAAAAAGTACCGAACGTACGCACCATTGCTAAATTCTTGAAATGGGCAGTTTACTCAGCTCGTTAACAAGTGCACTCGACACTGTATAGTAAACCGTCGAAAGACACAGTGTTTTCGTTGACGCTCTTAACCTTGGCTTGGATGGAGCACACAGCTGCTCACATTTATGTTCTGTAGAAATTCCATCCAAATAAACTCGAAGAGGTGACAAAAGCCTTGCGTTATAATTTGAGAATCAGTTGCTCTTTTTGTTTAAAATGCCTTTTAATGTTTGATACGGAATCTACTACTTCATCAGTATTAAAATACCGTTTTGATGTATAAGTGAACGCTCGTAAACATTCTATAAGCTTCCATCGCTCATCATGATTGTCGCTGCGTATAACAAATTGTTGACCACTGCGACCATTGCAACATATTTTCGAGGAAATTTCAAGAAATCTAGTTGCGAGAACTCTCAGAAAATCTGTTGCTGTTTTCTACTACTTCATCAGTATTAAGATACCTTCATGCTGTATAAGTAAACGCTAGTCTAATCTCTATTAGCTTCCATCGCTCAACATTATTGTGGTTGTGGATAACAAATTGGTGACCACGCCTTTGAAATATATTTTCGATAAAGTCAAGAAAATTGAGAAAAATTTCTCAAAATTCGAGAAAATCAAAAGAGTTTCAAGAAAAATCGAAAAAAATCTCGTTGCGTTATAATCAGAAGCTCTGTTGACATGTTTTGTTCAAAATATCTTCATATCTTCTAGTGTTTGATACAAAGTTTACTACTTCATTATTATTAACAACCTTTTTTGATGCATAAGTGAACGCCTTCGAAAACTCGCGATAGGA
Organism: Bradysia coprophila; assembly: GCF_014529535.1. Taxonomy (NCBI): domain Eukaryota; kingdom Metazoa; phylum Arthropoda; class Insecta; order Diptera; family Sciaridae; genus Bradysia; species Bradysia coprophila. The sequence goes on along the minus strand of NC_050735.1, from coordinate 4,097,063 downwards.
ATTTGTTCCCCGAAATTACTGAAATTTTCCAAAGTTGACGGCGACATTTCGGTAAATTCAGTAAATGTTTGTCGATTGTGGCAGCCTAAAGCAATTTTCAGTAATTTCAATAAATAAAATTTCTTATAACCGGCCCTGCTCACCGTTCATTTTCATTGTCGTTGTCGATAACAGATGACCTATTGACCACTATTCTAATTTATATCATTTTCGTTACAGTCGAAAGAAACATCATCGGTGCTCAGCTGCGACATTTCCACCGACGACAAATACATTGTCACCGGTTCCGGTGATAAGAAAGCGACCGTTTACGAAGTGATGTATTAGCATCAGAGTAAACGGAAGAAAAGCAACAGCAGTCGATAGGAATGCAGAGATGGTGACTTAATTTTTTTAATTTATTTTTAAATCCTGCTGCTGTTCGACCGAGAGGACCGAAAAAATGACAAATTAATTGTGTAAGTTTTGAGAAATTGATTTTTTTATTTCATTTTTTTTTTTAAATAAATAATTCCCTCTTACGCTACGTATTTTTTTTCTACATAGCTTACCAAATTGTAATAAGGAATTTAATTTTCATTTTTTTTTGATAAAATAATTTTTGTTTTAATTCTAAATGAGACTGACAAAGAATTAATCTTTTCTATTTTTTTTTTGTAATCATCATTGAAATGTATCATTTAAATGAAATTATATTAATTTTGTAACTTTTCCTTTCGATTATAATCTTAAATATAAAAGAAAAACAAAAATATTTATGTAAAATGTAGAATTAATTTGTTGATATGATATGTGGATCGGGAGTGAGGATAAATTCACGAGAGAACTTTTTCTTCTTTTTCAATAATGGAAAAGGGAAAGAGAAAATGCAACAACAAAACAAAGATATTAAGAAACGTTAATTCATAGGAAATTAATCAGAAATATATTAAGTGCACACATTGTGATAATGTCATCAGTATGTTTTAAGGTGAAGAAGACGAAAAATCATGTTTAAAAAAATGAAGAAAGAAAAATATTTAAAAATAAAAATTACTTGGCTGAAATGGTGCAGCAAGTGAATTTGATGTAACTTCATTTTTACGGAACAATAAAATTAAAATTTTGTAAAATATAATTGAAATATTTAAATGCAGTGGAAATGTGAAAAACATCGAGGAGAAATCCCTGATGAGAAAGGTTGAAACAGTTAAATGGACACGTGAAAAATGTATTTAAAAAAAAATGAAAAAATTTTGGATGTTGAAAATGTTGAAAAAAGAGTATTCCCGGTTTTTTGTTTATACTCGAATATATCCTTAGCTAGATGCAGAAACGGGACAAGTCTCATTAGCGAAGAAAAAAAAATGAATTTCATTGATTCCGTTACAAGTGGTCTGAAGGTGTCGATGTGAATAGAAGCTTTTCTGATAGTTCAAACCAAAAAACATCGTTAAGCCTATTCGAAACGGAGGTTGAAATTTAATTTTTCTTATAATTCCCTAATGTGAAATGTTTTCCGGATGTAACTACCGTCGTATATCGAGCATATCGCGTAAAAAATTTAGCGAACTGTGATAGGCTTAAGAACACAACAATTTTATCGATTATGATAGCCAGTGTGATGCGTATTTTCATAAGAATCTGCGTGCGAAAAAATCGAAACAATAATTCTTCATGCTAAGTTTAGTGTGTTGTCTCTAGTGTGGTTAATCCCCATGTGTCAGTCGAACAGGTCACTCAGTGCTGCTACCGACTAACAAATGCCATTAGGATTATTATTAAAGTGTTTAATACAAAATCTACTACTTCGTTGGTATTAACATAACATCCCTTTTTGTGTATAAACGCTCATCAGCGATTCTTTTACTACACAATTGTCAGCACATAACTCAATAGCTCATTGTAATCTTTTTGTTTAATTTGTAATTGACATTCAAGGTGGCAGGCCAGGTGTGCCTAATATAGCACTTTGCACCGAGTTTCATACAACGTTTTATGTAACAGACGCCTCTAAAGTGTTACTATTTTGCACATTGTGATGTTGGGTTGCATTGTTCTAAGGATGCCAAAAAAATAGGTTTGGAAAAATGATCAAATGTTGTTCGAGCTATCGTCGCCCAAAATATTTTCGATGAGCTGATATTGTGAAAAACATATTTTTGGCATCAAATCACACTTTTTGGATACGAGATAAGTCTTCCAGTCAATTTTCGTGTGATTTGCGAAGATCATTCGTCTATTGATTCGAATGAAAATAATGTAGGTCCGACCCCACTTTGGCATTCATTATCAATTACTTTGTTAAACAATTAACCATTCGACAGTTCTGTCAAATTTTATACGAGTATGGTATAATATTGCAAAATATTTCACTTACTTTTAATAATATATTCACCAAATTTAGTGAAATTTAGTGAATATCTCGCAATGTTAGGCCCTGGAGAATATAATCACAACCGAGAATACCCCCAAAGTACCCGAACTAAAAGTAATCTAGAAAACAAAGTGAATGTGTGAATTGCCAGTAAATTTCGAAGAGGAGCAGAAGAAATCTTTTGAAAGTTAATCTTTACCATAAATGTGTAAAATGTAAAATAAAGAAACAAACAAAAAAATGCAAAAATTTAAAATCTAAGTTCGTAAGGAAGAATTGACAGAATGGAAATAATTTTCTTTTTTCTTTTGGAATCTAATCTATATATAAATGTAAAATATGGAACAGTGTAGCAAGTGAAGCCGTAAAAAATATATTATAAAAAAAAACGAAAAAACAAACATTCAAATTTCAAAAAAATAAATTGCAAATTAAAAATGGAAAAGAATTTGTAATTTTAAATCTAAATATGGAGAAGTTATATTGATTAATTCTATAGTTTCTATTATTATTGTAAGAATCAATAAACGTATGTAAATTTCCTTTCATTCGTCTAATTCATTGAGATCGTTTCTGAGCCAGAACTTCGACCAGAACGACAAAATTAAATGCAAAAGTAAACCTCTATCGCAATTGCCTTAGTCCTAAAACGTAAGTAATCTTATCAGGGCATATTTTCTAGAAAACGTTTTCTGAAATTTCATAGATTTTTCTGAAGAGTGATATCGCCAAATCTTCAGGTGATTTTTTTAACTTTAGGAACAAACCGTCTCCGATTTTAATCAGGCGCGGATCCACCAATGTGCGGTCGAGGCGGATGAGTAGCTGATTTGATTTATCCTTCAATTCTAGGAAACACGCATCTTACTTTAAAAAAAATATTTTCTGTGAAAAGCGCTCAAAAGTAAAGAGGGAAAACAGTTTTTCGGCAATTGCTCAAGAAAAAATTAGTTTAAATTGTTGTAATGTTGTACGAATGTCAGCCTTGGAAAGACCTACAAGTAGAGTATACGCACCGCTTTGTGCTAGTAGATCCACGAGAGTTATGACTAAATATAGGCATGTAATTAAAGTGATAGCTATTTAATAAGAAATGATCACAAGAAAATAGGAAATGATCACTAGAAAAAGAGAAATGATCACAATTTTTTTATGATAGCAATAAAAATAGAATTTGATCACCAAAAAATAAGAATTTGATCACTAAATATATGCAATTTTACCACTAACATATGATCGTCTCGAAATAAGAAATGATCTACAATTATACGAATTTGATTACAAAAAATAAAGAAATGATCGTGCAAAATAAAAAATTTGATTGCAAGAAATAAGGATATGCTATCTATTATTCTGTTTGATTATTAGACGATGCAAGAGAAAAAAAATTAACACCTAAGTTACCAACACCGTTCCGGCGCCCGGCTCGCATTGCGGCCCTCCGCTTCGCTACGGGGCAATGGGCCGGATCGCTCGGCGTGTTAAAACGCTTTTTATGTGCAATGAATTACACAGACTAATTATTAGACGATGCGAGAGAAAAAAAAATTAACTCCTAAGTTACCAACACCGTTCCGGCGCCCGGCTCGCATTGCGGCCCTCCGCTTCGCTCCGGGGCAATGGGCCGGATCGCTCGGCGTGTTAAAACGCTTTTTATGTGTATTCGTTCGGACTTTTAGTGATCAAATTCTTTACTTTTAGTGATCAAATTCTTTATTTTTAGTGAAAAAAATTCTTTATTTTTAGTGATCACATTTGATTTAGCGGGTGGTAGGTACTACTTGTGATCACTTCTTATTTTAGGTTGATAGAATCTTATTTCGTAGTGTTATATTTGAAAAACTGGTTGTGATCACATTCTTATTTTCCTGCAATCATTTTTATTTTCAAGTGATCAATTCTTATTTTAGATTTATCGCTTTTATTTCTTCCCCTAAATATATAGTGAATGTTCGGAGAGTCCGGCTGGCATCACCCACACATATAAATGAACCCAGTACTTTTGGGCTGCAAGCATGCACTTGGTCTTGGAAAAAAAGTTGGTTCCAAAATATAGATTTTTTCTTCTTTCTGAGGGCCCAACTGCTGGAACAGCATCTGGAGGCACTACGGTAGTAATTTTTTATCGTCTACTATTCTTTTACCTTATCAATAGAAAAACGCTTCGCTATGTCGCGAAAATATGTCGTTAAAGCAGATCCAATGTAACAATTATCAAAAATAGGATCCAGATTACCAATTGTTGTTACATTCTTTTTAGAAAAGATTTTTGTAAGCCTCCGAAAAACATGTGAAAACCAGAGTCTGAGTGCTTTTTCATCCCTCATATGTACGCGGATTCAGATTGATTCAGATTGTTGGATCAGAATTTTACAATGTGAAAATCGTTTGTTCTGCGACTATTTCTGTCGAGTGCCAGAAGTGCCCTAACGAAGGTAGCTCTAGCTCTATCTCAGCCACCATGAGTCGTAGAAGGAAATTCCTAAATTCAAATTCCCAAAAATAGGTCCTGCGTGACAGACAAGTTGAAAATTTGAATATTTAACGTTTCACACACGTCAGACCATCCAACGAAAATTCAATTGCATTGGGCGCCAATACCGTTTTTTCGATACCTACTTTGATTTTGAAGTGTGAAGGCTGAGATATACACAAGGGCTTCCCTCGTTAGATCCTCTCAGCACCGAAAGTCTAAGAACAATGTCTGGGTTCATTGGCTTTTGGGGATACAATTTGAATACTTCTTCTGGTGTTTCCACTTCAATTTTGAGTCTACAGCGTGCTTTACATGGTGTACGGATTATGTTAATTTCTTCACTTTGAGTTTGCAGAGATCATAAAGGAGTATTACAGTCTTCTTTGTCGCTAAAAGCTTTTTTCTCTATAGTGAACAACGCAAAACGAGAAGTAACACACAGTGCGTATGCTATATTGACGTCATTTAGATTATCTTATAAGTAACACGTTCACGTATATCAGTGTAGCTAAAACACATGGCCTTGGCTGGTTTTGTTGGTTTGCTTTACAAAAACTGTGTGATCGATATTTCACCTGAAATTGAAGTTTCCTTCGATTGTTACATCAATTGGAATCCACGGTAAAGTTAGTTTCACCGAAAACTATAAACTTTTAGGTGATCTTATTCTAGACTCTAGAATCTAGAAGTTCATTGTTCCAGAAAGTCAGCTAACGTTCTTAGTTCTAAAACAACGTATTTTACACTATTCGTTCGTAACAATAGGAATGAAATAGGACATTCTTTGCAGTATAACTCTCGATGCGGGCGTGGTCTTCATCGAGGACCGGACTGGCTGTCCAAAAGCCTTTCGGGCGTTGAATGACGAAAATTTGTAAAATGTTCTTTGTTCATAAATAGGCACATAGAGCCTTGGTAGTCCCGTACCGTCGACGAAGTCTACGAAAATTACTAAATGACCAAGTTATCAGAGAAAATTCCTAAAATTGAATCATTGTCTTCATCGTACTTTTATTCGAAATTTCGTAAATGATGTATATGAACACCTCTAATAGCCACTATTGTTCGTGTCTGGTTGCTTGAATTGAGGCAATTTGCATACCAAATGTTAACTTTATATCGACAGTTAATTGACCATTAATGCGGTTCATTTCGTTTTACCGTTCGCATAAGTAGCAGACGTCGTTGCAATGAATTAAAAATGCAAATTTCTCAATAATTTCTCTGTTCCTTTAATTTCAATTGGAAAAAAATAATCACAAAATTAACCGATACGCAATACTGAATCCATTTTCAGTTTTATTGAAATTCAATTAACCAATCAAAGATCATATTTCATAATAATATTAATTCAACAACAATTACAACACACCAGCCAACTGGCCGAGCGCGTATTAAAGAATCCAAAAATACAAAATGAATACGAAAACAACAATGCCAGCGGCGGCGGCCTTTACATACATTGATTTCTGATTCAAATACGTTGCATCTTTTTTGTATTTCTGCGACAGCATCGACAAATTCTGTGTTTTTGTGTCCAGTTCTAGAGGGGAAGAGGATAATTAGCGAGACGTTTCAAGCTGCAGCGCTTTTCAGATGAAATTCTGGAACTTACCGGAAAGTACTGTTCCTCGTTGTAGAACATCATCGATATTTTGAACCTACAAAAGACCGAAGGTAAATCAGACATTACAAAAGAAAACTCAATTTACATTTAGTTGAGGGATTCTTTTGAAAAACGACCTATCGCAATCGGACGCATCTTCCAGCGGATTTCTTTATATATATATATATGCCTAGTTAACTATTGATCCCTTTAGGAATTCAATCTTTGTACCTTACGGTTTGCATTACCTTCGAGTGGTGTAAGCAGAATTATGGTCCAGAAAAAACTTTAATTCTACCTCCATGATCGACTATTTTCCCCGAAAAAACGTTTAATTACCTTTCAAATGGCACCCCACACGACCGTATAAGAAAAGTGCATGTTTTCGGTTTTCCATCACCCGCCACTGGCCGCACAAGCATCGAGGAATTTAAAAAAAAATAATTGAAAATCCACTGGAAGATGCGTCCGATTTCGGTAGGTCGTTTTTCAAAAGAATCCCTCTATAGAGTCTGAATTAGACTTCAAAAATCGAATATGGAGCTGAGTTCCAATTAAGACTTAGTCACCATACTACCCAAATAGGTTTTGAAATTCACTATATAGGTAGGGACAGACAGCACGCTGCTGCTAATAAACTGTTACTTTATTGAGGAGTGATGGTCGATTATAGTGAATTGGAGAATTGAAATCTTCAAATTTGTTATGTCGAGTTCTGGCGTTTAGTCCTGGGAAACCTCAAGTTTCACACTAACATCAAATTCTTATTTTCGTTCTTTATCCTCCTGACTACTGGGCCCATAACCTGTTGGAAGTCCTTGGAATTCGCGATATAAAGAATAAAAGAAGTGAAACTTAGTCGAAGATAATTTGGGTCGATCGTTATTGTAAAATAGAATGAACAAATTTAGATTGATGAAACCGCAACGCATCAATAAAGACTGAAAAAAATGTTTAGCTAACGGTCGAAGTGACAGCAAAAATAAGCTGCATGTAAAAAAAGCAAACGACTATGACCAGTCCGAACAGAATTGTGGCTTAGAAAATGACTGAAAGACTCGCAAGTCTATTAAACAAAGAATCCTTGGTTAGAAGGCAGTTAGAGAACACTCCACAAGGACCAACGATTTTGTAAAAGTTTTCATGAAAGTGAAAAGAAAGCCAAATTCTGAAAGTTGACGAAAGTTGTGCTCACCATTATCCGCTGAACATCTTGTAACTGATTGTTTATCGCATTTATATTTCTTCGTCGATCGGTTAACTGCTTTTTCGCCTTCTGGATGTAAACGTCGAATTCAATGAATGCATACGGTCGAGTCACTGAATTCACTTTTCTGCCATAATTCTTGTGAAATTCTTGTGCAATGTCTTCCAGATAATTAAAGGCTAACCGCTTCGAGTACAATTTGTCGCACATAACCAGATAACATACTTCGTTTTCGATTAAATAGCTGGAAATGAATTTCCATCAGTTGTGATTACGACGAACGATCATTTGCAACTCACTGGAATAAATATGGTCCTGTTTCGATGGAACATCGATTTGGCGATTGTGGGCCTAATTTCCTAAACAGCATCTTCGCTTGATTTTGATATTCGAGAACACTCTTGCCGGACTGTAACACAATAGAAAGTGAATCGTTTAAACCTGCCACCGATACAATTCATTTGAAATGCCTGACCTGTTCGTCGTCCTGCATAGTTCCGACGAGTGGTAGCCCATCCACCACTCGTGCAACCATGGTCATTAAAGCCATTTTGAAACGATAATTTTGTGGAGAAAACTTTTTGTTTTGTTGGAAGATTTTTTATTTAAATTTGATTCACTTTCATCGATACACGTCACACAATACACTTTTGTTTTGAGTAGAGGATTTCAGAAGACATTTGATTAGACAGTTTTAAACACGTCACCTGTCATCTGTCTTTGAAATTAAAAAAAAGTAATGGTATCCGCCGTCATCGAAGCCGTGTTGTGACTAGAGCGACTGGAGCTTCTATAATTATTGTTATTGAATATGTTTTTGAAAAATGGCGCAACATTTTTTTCTTCACAAAGAATTCCATGACCTATCATGACATTAACGAAATTTATGTTTTCAACATGAGCAACTTTCATGGAATTTTGTCGGCGTGGAGTAATATTTAATGATCATTTCCAACGTATTTTTACAGTTTGGATGTACACGAGACTATCGTTTAAAAATTAAATAAAGTGTGAAACATGTTCTTCCCTAAATGGTGTTATCCATCAAAATGGTGAAAATTATATTTTTCCGTATTCATGTAAGGGTAATTTTTGTAAAATTTATCTTTTTGTGCAGTCAGTCCCGTCTTCGTTGTAGTTGTTGTAGTGGAGGTTGTTGTTGTTCTTAGTTTGAGCAAAAACAACCATATTTTAGCTTGGTGATCGGTTTCATCTTTTGGACCATTTCTGATTCTTTCATGGTAATAGTGGGATTGACTGCTTCACTGGTGGCAACAGTTTTTAGAAGTGCTACATTACTTTAATAAACACAATTATCAAGATACAGCTATACTTTGACTACTATACTCTGTCACGGATGCTTACACTGCATAGGCTTCACGCATTTTTGCACAAATCAAACTTCCATACAAAAGTGTAATGAAGCAAAAATAGTTGCTATATTGCAAAGAAAATGCGAACTTACGTCACAGTTATCTTCGGTGCTAGATGGAGCGTTACTTTGTGTTAGGTTTTATTTTTCGTATTCGGATTTATAATAAAAAGAAAATGTTTTCGAGCATAGGAAGCATAGATGTGTGGCGATATTTGCTCGATCCAACAAACTTGTTCTTAAAGTTTACCTTATTGTGTTTTCTGTATTGCACTATATGTGTTTCCGTTGATGGCAAACACGCCTTTATTCAAAATTAGCAACGAATTTCAAGCATGAGTGGTACTCTAAATAGAGTATTTGGCAGCTGTCATTAGAAGCACTTTTGATTGAAGTGCGTTGAAGAAGGCCATTTATGCAGTTTAGTTAGGAAATTAGACATAATGAGGCTCATCTATACAGAAGTGAGGACAAAACTCGTTTGAGCTTGAGTTAATGAACATAAAAAATATGAATCAACGAAGCATTATTGTTATAATTTTTCGTATTACACGGCACAGCAGTTCATTTCGTGTTCTGTGCTTAACACGCTTAACAGGGCCGACTACTTACTAAAGAGCCATCTGTTCTTGGCTTTATGGAATCACTCACCTTTGTATGAAAATAAACCACATTTTGTGTAGTCATTATTTCGATCAATTCACATTGGAGCACTTATTTTACAAATACGAACAAATTCTCATTTTTGCTCTTATAAACATATTGAAACACAAAAATTATGAGTGAAATTAATTTCTGCATTGGTTTTTTATTAAATTACACTATTTACTGGTTGAAAATCACTTTTTATTTTCTATAAACAATAAATAAAACTTTGTATACTGAGATCGAAAACGGACACTGTTTTTTTTGTAGTGCCATGATTATATTATAAACGATAATACGATCAAATTAGTTATCTTTCTCAATTTTATCTCCTTTATAACTTTTCACCAATTAACTTACAATTTTAAACATTTTTAAGTAACATGTCATTTATGATCAAGAATGATACTACTTAGCAGGATGACCATAGATCGTATTTATTACATACGATAGTGCCGAAAATTAAAAATCTACCCAAAATATTCGCTAGATAATTTCGAATTTTGAGTAGATTTTTGCGAACAGTGTATTTATGCTATTACCAAAGACAGTGCTATGCTATTACATATAATACCTGCACATCTAAATGGAAAACAAAAGAAAGAGAAACGGAAAAGCGAAAATATATTTTACCAGAGCCTAGCTATAGATAGATACAGATGGACTGTACTGGAAACGTTTCCACATCAACGCATTTTTCCGCTAATCAAACTTTGATACAAAAGTGCAATATCTTACAAATATTTGCTTGATCCCATGACTAATGTCTACAATAATACTTCGGCCAATCTCAAGTTAAGCCGAAGATCGGTGCTAGAAAGAACATTGCTTTGTCTGACCTGTTTATTTTTCTTATGCAAATTAATTAATTTATGTGTAAAAGATATCTATTCGAATAAACTACTAATAACGTATTTATCAGACCGATGAACTCGATCGAAACAAGTTCGATGTGGAGTTTAGGAATTTACGGTTTGACTAAATTAAAACGGTAGTTTTTATGCTCCATTAAATGATTAAAGTTTTGACATCATTATCATCATTCGGTGATGATCCATCACTATTGCAGTAAACATACTGTAGCTCTCTGTGATTTTAGTTATTTTATTTTCTGATTGAATTTCTGTTTGTCTACGAAACATTCGTATGAAACTTTTACATTGAAAATTCACCTTTTTTGATATCGTGGGAACGCAAAAACAATAAAATTCTTCGAGAAGTAACTTAAATAATAGGGTGTAGCGTTTTGCAGTCTTTTTTTTTATTTTTTTAAGGCCTGCGGGTAGGCTCGATGCAGAATGGTCCACTGATCACGAAAAAAAAAGTTCGAATTCGAAGCTCCCATGCGTACCTCTGAAAACCGACTTTTTGGTCACAGGGCCATAGTGAGAGCAGTTCTGCCGACTTTGTTGAAACAAATTTGATAAGTGTATATAACTACTCGTAGAGACTGTGGCTTCAATTTGGCATACTTTAAAATTTTAAAAAAATCGACTCACCGATGAAAAATTATACAAAAAGGGTTCCCGACCATGAATTTTCCAGAAATTTTTTGGAGTTAATACTTTCTAAAATCTGTGACTGAGAAGCAAAATAGTCGTGTCGCAGCTCATTTTAAAGGGAATTTCAAGAATATATACTCGACGTAAGGTTTCACCGGGTTGCAGATTCATTGACCTTCTAATGTGTTGAAAATGGTATACCAGCTGTTGCTAGATCGGCATACGGAAATAATTTATTCACTGTACGAAAAACGTGACTACCCTCGGTGATGTTTGGACCCTCTTTTTTAACTGCAGACTCACAAAAAACAGTTTTCTGTTTAGCCAGGAACAAAAATTTCGAGTGAATTTCTGAAATTTTCGTGTGTGAGTCTATGTATTGCGGCCATACCAAAACAATTGTATAATCTTGTAAAAATAAATTAAGTTTTTTTTATTGAAGTAACGACACCATTTTTGTGAAAAATGTAAAAAACTAAATTTTCCAAATTCATGCAAGGGTTCCAAAGAGATACTTTGAAAAATGTTTGTGAGCTTGCTACAATTTTTTTTAAATCTATCTCATCTTATGCAGCAGGTGCCGCCGTCGTAGTGGTGGTTGTAGTAGTGGTTGTTGTTGTCGTTGTAGTAGTTGTTGTCGTTGTTGTGGTTGTCGTTGTTGTTGTTGTAAATTTGAGCAATAGCAGAAGAACAGTTTTAGTTTTGTCATTGCTTTCATCGTTTGAGCTATTTTCAGAATTTTCTGCTGCATCAGATGGATTGACTGCGACATCGGTTGGTTCAGCGGTCTTCAACGGAGCTACATTACTTTAATATAAAAAATAATATATAGAGAAATTCTAAGATTTGCATTGTACGGATGCTTACGCAGGTTCTTCTTCCTTGGTGTCAGTTACACTTGACTTAAGCGCTTGTTCGATGGGGACTGGATTAACTATTGGTTCTGGTTCGGTTTCGACAGCAACATCTACCTTTTCGACACCATGGTGGTGGGATGGTATGCAACTGATTGACGCAAGTAAAGACAGCACTACGAACTGTTTTTTTTTAAATTTCAAGTTAGTTTTGAGTTTGAAAAGTTTTTATACTATTACTCTTATAAACGAGGTGAGGTTAGTTTGAGCTTATTACAAATTTTAGATAAACAATGAATCATTTTCCGTCTGAGCAGTCAGTAATATATATTATGCACCTGTTGCCAAGATTGGTATTTTGACGTGTAGGATATTATTGCCCTAGCCGAAGGCGTGGGTCATAATGCCTACACGTCAAAATAACAGTCTGGCAATAGGTGCATATCATATTTTATCTGTCGAGAACAGATATATCGAGATAAACAAAAACTCCCTAGAGGGATAAGCTCGAGATTATCGTTCTAGGCAGATAAATTAAATTTCATGTCTTGGGCATACATTTCAGGATTGTTCTCATAATTTAGGTTCTCGGCATGAAAAGTTGTATACTTTAGGCAATTTCACGAGATGTCGCCTTAATGAGTTGACTGTCTACTACAGATACGTAAATAACTATTGGCAGCATAACAAATGACGTGCTGTTTCTGTCAGTTTTTCACGAAAAACGTTTCAGAAAACGAAGTTATGAGCATTTAAGTAAACCAAAATTTCATGTGGAAATCACAATTTCCATGTATTTTGTTGTTGTAATTTGCTTTTGTATGGAAACTTTACATTGATATGTTGCGCGTTAAAGAAAATTTTGCATTTTTTTAGAAATTTGTGGAGGGGTTTATCGTTTATGAGTTATTTACGTACGTGTCTTGGACGACATTTCGCCCCAGAAGCATGAAAATAACTATTAAATAACTATTAACGGCAAAAATAGACTCAGCACAGCAGTCAATTTCGTTTCCTGCACTCAACAACAACAATGCATTTATATGTTCTACGCTGGCAGTGTAGAGCGTCTATCGCTGCTGTATAAACCCTTTGCGCTATCAGCAAAAGTCTTCAGATAATATTTTATGTAACGAATTTCATCAAAAAACATCTGAAATCAAAAATATTTGAAAAAATGGTAAATTGAATCGACGGTGATAAAACGGTTGTATAGCTCTCGATAGCTTTAATGGTGCGGATGCCAATTAAAAAACAAATATCGAAAAGCGACATCTATTTTAAAAATGCTTTTCATTCTCGGCGAGTAGGGTTGTATGAGTGTGTGTGATGTTTACTATTATACATATTCTGCATTGCATTTGTTTACAAAATATTGCGAAATAAATACGTCTAGAAAATAGTGACATTTAAATTCTCATAGATTGAGTCAAGTTAACTTCATCTCACGAAGAAGAAAGAATTTAATTAATTTGTACGTGTTGTACACAGCTATAATATTCTATTATTCGAAAATTTTGTAAAAGCATAAGCTCTGAATTTAGTGGAAATGTCAAGAAACGAGTTCGTATGTGTAGACACCAATGAAGTAGTGAAAGTGAAATCCATTACTCTTATTAAATAGGTAGAGGTGGAGGACGGAGACCTCACAATCCTACAGATGGAAACAGGGGTGGAAATCGACAATCGACTAGTGGATTTTCTGGAAATCAGGGTCAGCCAGCAAGTAGTCGTGATGGTCAACGACCATATACGACGCAGTATGCACAAGGAAGTAGTGGTCACGGAGGTCGCGGATATGGAGGTGGCGGACATGGAAGTCGCGGACGTGGTGGTGGTGGACGTGGTGGTTTTGTTGATATGAAAGGATCATTTATAAAGTCAGGCGTATCGGCACCACATTTGGTTCCGATAAAGCATTCAGCTAATCAACCGTGGAAACCATTTCCTGATGAACAGGTGGACATCAAAATACCAGTGAGACCGGGACAAGCGACAGAATATGACAAAAAAATCTGTCTTCGTGTCAATCATTTTCCTATGAATATCAAATTGCCAGCCAAAATTTATCATTACGTTGTGGACGTGACCAAAATTATTGACGACACTAAGCCCAAGAAATCGGCTAAGGATGCAAAAAAATCATCGAAATCAAAAGATGAACCCGAGAATCAACTGGTTGAGAAGAAGGTGTTGCCACGACATCTGCGATACGCAATCCATAGAAAATTGTTGGATCAACTTCGTGAAGCCTTTTCCGAATCGAGTCCCGGCAAAAAGATCGGAATCATTTCTGATCGGTCAACAGCTATATATTCCACCCAGATGTTGGAACTTAGCGTTCCGTTGGAACAAAATGTGGAAATTTATCCAGACGCTGGTGAAACTGGGCGTCACGAAGTGTTTCGTGTGACCTTGGCACCCACCGTTGAAAAGATCAATACAAACGGATTGCAGGGTCTCATCAATAACATGAAAGGCATTCCAATCACATCCGACCTGGATGCATTAAACCGGATCTACAATACTTTGATGAAAAATCTGAATTGTAGCCGATACGTTCCGATCGGCAGAAGTTCTTTGATTTGCTTTGATGACGGTACCAGTTTTTCGTTGGGTGGTGGCTTATTGAATTTCAAAGGCTATGATGCTACAATTGAAATTACTAACGGTTGGAAACCATTTCTAAATGTTCACAGTAAGATTACACACCGAAAAAACGGTTTTGTTGTCCAAAATTGTTTTAACGAATGAATCCATTCTTCCATCAGTTGCTAATTGTGCCACGCTCCTGAACAAAAATGTTATCGAAGTTTTCGCGGACCTCTTCGGCTACTCACAAGACGCTTGTCGTACGATTGATGGATGGAGACCGAAAGATTTTAAATTGGCTTCGGATTTGTTGTCCAGTAAGTTGGGGGGCAATTCTAATGATAATGACACGCATACCATCCTCCTTTTTTACCAATTAGGTTGCAAAGTAAAATATTTTCCATCATCGGCGGATAAGACTAAAGTCCTTGGTGGTACTGTCACCAAAGTCATTCCGATGTCCATTTCGAAGAAAAAGTTTTCATTGGAAGAACCAAACGGGCGCAAACGTGACGTAAGCATTTACGACTATTTTGTTGAAAAATACGGACGCAAGGATCTGCACCCGAATGGACCTTGTTTGGAATTGAACAGCAAAAATTACGTCCCAGCCGAGGTAAATTAAACAAAAAAGCAATTTCTGATAGAAGTTCAACCTAATTTCGTTCGTGTGTTGTGGTTGACTTGAACAGATCTGCGAAGTGAAGAAGGGTCAATAGATCAATAGAAAATTGACAAGCGACCAAACCACCAAAATGCTCAACTGTTCCAAAAAGCCGCCGAACGTGTTGCAATCGGAAATTGAGCGAGCGGTAAATATTGGAATGGAGGGTACATAATACACCCTCATCCTGATATCAGACAAATTGATTAATCGCACGGACATCAATTCAATCTTTTTTCAGATTCCGAATTTAGATCTATGCAACGACCCAATTCTGAAGGAATTCGGATGTTCATTTGAAAATAGAGTCAGCTTGTTGGAGCTATCAGAGACACGAAAATTGGCTGATCCTCTACTGTGCTATGTGAGTTCCAACGATAACCGGAATGATCCACCAGCTACGCCACCCGTTGCACTCTAATCATAAACCTTTAATTTCGCATTTCTCCGAATAGAAATCACAGTCTAACGATCCTGCAAACATTATTCCTGCTAACGGAGTATGGGACAGCTACCGATGTGAGGCGAAGTTCCTCGATCCACGAAAAATTTCAAAATGGGGAATTCTGTACACCTGCAAAGGCTACAACCGATCAGATTTGTCGTATTCACAAAGGTATTGCAATCAAAAGGGATCCGAAACGGTCGACTCACTTCTGACTAGAGAAATGAGAACAGATGGCGTTGCTGTTCATAAGTTGGTCCGCCCATTTCGATCCTTAAAGTCGATGAAGTTTGTCGTCATAAATGAATTTACATTCCACTGACCTAAATTCCTCAATTTCAGTGAATTTGTCGACAAATTAAAGAGCATGGGTAATGTGGCCGGTGTTCAATTCACATCGGAACCAGTAAGCCACGATCTGAGCAGAGAAATACGTGACCAAGAAGAAGAAGCTGCTGAAAACATCAGAATACTGACCAATTGCTTCAAGAGCAAATTCAAAGATTGCGATATCGTTTTGGTTGTGATTCCGGCCAAATTGTGCCATGTTTATGGCCATGTGAAACAAGCCGCGGAGATCAATGTCGGAATTTTGACTCAGTGTATTGCTGCAGCTAACTTTAAACCTCAACCGAACCGATTTGAGAGTATTGTCGGGAATATTATCCTAAAAATAAATAGCAAACTTGGTGGAATAAACCATACTGTTGTCAATCCAACGGCTGCTATACCATTCAAATTGTTTGAGGAGCCTGTCATGATTGTTGGAGCTGATGTTACGCATGGTGTAAGTCTTATTTCTAGAGCGGACTGCTTGCGATGTAAAATTACGATTTTTATCGAAAATCTGTACTTTCAGGGATGTGACGGTGGATACAGCTACGCTGCGGTCACTTGCAGTATTCATAACAGTGGAATGCCGTACATGATGCACGCACAGGCACAACAGAAAGCAGGAAAAGGATCTGCAGAAGTTATTCATAATTTTGATGTCATTATGAGGACCTGTCTGACGGCTTATAAAGCCTATACCAGAAGTGCACAGTATCCGTATGGCCTAAAACCCAGCAAGATCATATACTATCGCGATGGTGTCGGAGAGGGACAATTCCCGGAGGTAAAATTTCCAATAATTTTCATTGTGTCGACTTTTCCACTTCTAATTTGTCACCAGATTCTTCACACCGAAATGCGCAGCATTCGAAAAGCTTGCTCCAGCCTAAGCGCATCGTATCAACCGGCAATTACGTTTATTACCGTGCAAAAGCGGTTCGTTTCCACTTTCTGTGGTCCCAATTGACGTTGACTAAAATCACTTTCGTCTAGGCACAAAACTCGCTTTTTCATGCAGAAAGATGGAAAGGCTGCGGAGGAGAATGCACCGCCTGGAACGGTCGTGGATACGGCTATTGTTCATCCAACCGAAAATGATTTCTTTTTGCTGTCGCATCAGGGAATCAGGGTAAGTAACAGTCGCATTACTTAGATGAAATTGGAAGACAAAGGGATTCGACTGATGGCTTGATTTTGTAGGGCACCACTGTTCGTCCAACGCGTTATCATGTTCTATGGTATGTGTGAGATTTTCTTTGTTTTTTTCTTCTCATTATTCTCATGAATCAAAATCAATGAACTTGTTTCGGTCTGCAATACAGGGACGATTCAGATTTTTCGTCCGATCAAATACAGCAACTGACCTACTATCTGTGCTACATGTACGTACGATGCAATCGTTCGGTAAGCATTCCTGCTCCTACATACTATGCCCATCATGCTGCTAGCAGAGCCAGTGTACTGGCTCAGGGTCAAACGTAAGTGTATCATATCTGGGCATGTTTGGTCGTGGGACATAATTTTTTTAAATTTGTTTTTGGTGTAACAGCGGTTCAATCAATGATATCAACCGAATGCTCTTGAGAACAGAACTCAACGAGAAGTCGCCAATGCATTTTGTCTGAAGGAGATTGAGAAAGAGATTGTGAAGAGGTGTAGCGTAATCGGCCGTTTATTTAATTCATTGATTTATCCAACTGGAAGAATGAACTTCGTGTGATCAAACATAATGTTAATGTCAATTTAATTGTAATATTTTATTATTCTTAATCAATCGTTTCATTGATAATGACGAAAAATGAATTTTGATTGTCAGTTTTAATAAATGAATACTACCCCGGCAATTGGTGTCAGGGTTTTCTTTTTTTAAACATTCGAAGCAGCCATCAGCTACACCGATCTTTATTCTTTCTAACAATGGTAAGATATGGATACAAATTTAGGACGGGATCGTATTCCCGTGGAGAATCGCCAAAGTCAAATCGTCAAAAAAATAAAAAATCGTCAAGAAACTTAGAAGAAACGCCAAGAAAGATAGCCAAAGTGTGAAGAAACGCCGATAGAGATTCTTCGTAGCGTTTTCCACAATCTGGCGATTTTTCTAGGCTTTTCTCCACACTCTGGCGATTCTTCGTGGTAATTTAACGAATCAACCATAAATGACGATGATTTTGTTCGATCCTAGGGAATCTTTCCTTTTCCGAAAGGTAGCGCAAAGGCGTTATGTTCGATCTTTTGTAAAGTGACAAAAGGTTCGATCCTAAGGAAACTATAATTTTACGAGAGGTAACAAGAGGGTTTTGTTCAATCCTATTGAATCTATCCGTTTACAGAAGGTAACATAAAGTCGTTTTGTTCGATCAAGTACAAAAATTTTTTAGCGTTTTTATCCGATTTAGTAATTGAAAACGTATTTTGTCACTTTGGCGTTTCTTTACACTCTGGCGATTCTTCGTAGCGTTTTTCACACTCTGGGGATTTTTCTTGGCTTTTCTTCACACTCTAGCGATTTTTGTTGGCAAGTCATCATTTATGACAAGAAATGTCGCCAAAGTATGAAAAAACTCGAAGAAACACTAAGAATTGAAAAACCCTCAGCATGTAATAGTTTTTTACGAGCTTGTGCAATACTCTCTCTAGCATCCAAACTCTCTCAAAAAATCGACTTAGGGGGGAAAATAAGTTTGAGAAACGCTGATTTTTAATATTTAAACACAACAACAACACAAGCGAACAAAGTAGCAGTGATTCATAAACGTATCTACCACCTTAATAATTGTAGTTTGGTTGCTAGGGAGGGTTTGTGGCTTGTGGGTCGCAAATTGTTCTTTTCATCGAATCTCATGACCATTCAACGGTCGAAACATGTAAAATCCATTACAAAATTCGGGATAAAAGTTGAAAATTCGCGTATTCGTGTGTTTATTGATCTCGGCTTCGCCTTGGATCAATAAAATTCACACAAAAAATTGAGTTTTCAACTTTTCATCCGTTGTTTGTTAATAACTTGTAAATGGGACCCAGGACTGTGCAATAATATGGCATAGGTCACTCTGTAGCTTTATGAAACAATCAACTTGTTTTGAGGGGCACTGTTATAAACAAAAACGTACAGCGAGACAATTAGGCTAAACCATTTGGAAAAGATTGTTAAAATAAACTAAAATGTTCCTTTTGTGTGACGCTGCCCAGAGTTACACGGAATACCAGTATATTATGTACTTTTTGCTAAAAGGTACTACAGATAGGATAGACTTTCACACTTTCTTTTCCATTCAACTTTGGTTATCACTGGGTATAAATACTATTATTCTCAAATTTCAAAAGGTAAACGTTGGTATCAATATCACCAATCAAACACTTACAATTTTAAACATTTTTAAATTTTTTGGCAAGTCAGCATATAATCTAGAATTACACTAACATGAACCGAATAACCAGACTCGTATTTATACAAAAGATCGAAGTGATTTTTTCTAGGAAGAAGTCAAAAAACGAAAATGTCGATGGAATTTTTTTTTTATTGCGAGAAGAAACCATCAACCATTGATGGAACACTTTTTTGATTGCGAAAGGAATCGAAGTTAAGAGTAACCCGATCAAACCCAAAACATTCGCGAGATCATTTCGCGTAGAATTTTGCGATGTTGCAAACAAAAGAAAGCAAAATGAAGAATGAAGAGAGTTGTCAGAGCTGAAAGATCTCTTGTGAAGTGGACATTTCTACATTAACGCTTTTTGGCAAAATTAAGGGTAGAATTAGACAATGCTTCTTCGTCTTTGTTTTTACTTATTCGTTTCGATAATACGATAATTGGATTCGCAACAATGATGCAATTGACCAGATACTATTATCCGATTTTATGTGCAGATTTTTCCACAGCTTCCATAGCACAAAAGTGCAAACTAGCAAAATATACCTTCTTGATCCCATGCCTACCGTCTGAGATAGATAGAAAAAGAAAATCCTATGTCCGTTGTTTTATTTTTCTCATGCAAATATTTATTTAATTTATGTATATGCTGAACATCAATTCGAATAAACTACTAAACATATTTTATCAGACCGTTGAACTCACCCAAAAACAAGTTCAATATGATCTTAAGAATTTTATGTTTTGACTAAATTAAAACGGTCATATTTTTATGCAATTATAGGTGCCATTGGCCCCTTATCATATTCTAATACAAATTTTGGACATCATTAGCATCATCATTATTGGGACACAATTAGTAGTTTGTAAATTGTGTTAAAAATAGATCCTTTTTAGTCGAAGTTATTCGTTGATCTGTGATTTTTAATTATATTAATTTGGAATTAAATTTAGTTTGTTTAAAAAAAAGTTGTATGAAACTTTCACGTTGAAAATTCCTTTTATTTTAACTCGTGGGAACGCAAATATAATTAATTCCTTTGAGAAGGAGGGTATCATAGATCATCTTCGAGTTACGGTACTTTGATTTGATCGTTTAGAGACCTCGCTAACATTATTTAACAGTTAATATTAACCGTACTTTTCATGTTTCGAGTACGTATTTCGACGCCCTCATTATGTAAAATCCATTACATAACTCGGATCAACAAAATTCACACGAAAACTCTACTTTTCATCTCTTTAAAGTACATTTCGTACCTAGAACTAAAAGTCTTTTTTAGCGTGTGAGAGGTTTCCAGACGGAGCCGAGGGCGAGCTCTGGAATACGCTAAAACAGACTTTTAGTCCGTGGTACGAATAGTATTTTACATGCTACATGCATCGAAAACCGTACTCTTTATGTTTCAAGCACTACTTTCGATGCCCTCAGCATGTAAAATCCATTACATAACTCGGGATAAAAATGAAAAGTAGAGTTTTCGTGTGAATTTTGTTGATCCGAGGCGAAGCCGAGTCCCTAGTCATGTAAAATACTATTTCGTGTTCGGGTCCTGGGTATGAAAAATACTATTTCATGTGTTGGTTTCCCCTAGTTTAAAAAATGGCTCTAGGGAAAACATGAAAATGAGTTTATGAGCTCACAACATGTTATTATGTTATTATTGATCTCTGCTTCGCCTCGATCCAACACTTTTCAAATGGAAACTTATAGTTATTTTGCCCACACTGAAAAAACCAGCTCGCTGCGGCCCTATAATCCCTTGCTAATGACCGGCTTTGGGTTCATTAACAATTAAAAGTTAACAGAAAGAAAACCCGAAATATCCGAAAGTCCACAAACTTAAAGAAAATTTCTGTGTTACTAAGAATTGAACCGTTTGAAACGATAAATTGACCTTTCATAACGCCAACCATTCATTCCGTGAACATTCATACATTGACCACTCAAAATCCATTTTTCCTCTTTTTCAGCCTGTTTCTATACACTGCTGGACGTAGGCCTGCTCAATTTTCATATTTCTTAATAATATATTGACCATTCATAATACATTGATCACTCCAAATGCATTGACCATTCATACATTGACCACTCATAAAACAGAAGACATTGAACATGAGTTATTCACAGTACACAGTACATTGAACAGTATATATTGAACATTGACCATTTATGATTATGCGTTGAACGTTGAACGCCAGCCAGTCCGTGCGTAGAACGCTGATCGGCCCGTGCATCGACGTTCAATGTGTTGACCGTTTATGCGAGTTTGAAGTTACCGGCGCACACCTCTAGTTTGAACCAGTAAAATGTAAAATATTTCCGAAACATTTGGGTGCCAGTTGCCGTACGTGGCACAGTCTGTTCTTTTATAACCTTTTGAATTCTAAGTTAGTGCTAACACTTTCTTAGAAAAACGACATCTATGTTTTAATACATGCAGAACTCCACAGCACTGCTCCTTGCATGAATATTTGAAAATATTTGGAGGCTGATGAACTCATAGTATAGGCGGTGTAGGCACTGTGTTTATTTTCTAAAATATAGTGCACAGGGGTGTAACTTAGAACAATTTTTATTGTCGCTGCTTAGAACATTTTTGATTTTTGTACCAGCCCTGTTGAATGTCGTTCAAAAACATCGAATCGTTTTTTAATTTTCTGAATGTTATAGTTTTCGGCAACAACGATTTTCTGTTATAGTAACTTTTAATTGTCTTCGGCAATTGCCTAACATCGATGGTATTTTACGACAATTTTTATGGTAAAGTGGTACACCCGTGATATAGTGATAACTTATAATACAAATAAGTGGTAGCTCTCAGAACTAAAGCCTCAAAATTTGCCAATACTTGTCAATTTAGTGTTCGTGCTAGGAGCAGTGCTGTGAAACTTCACAAAAAACTAGTGAATCCTACGTATTTAATTACTATGTTTAAGTGCAGTATACTTGTCGTATCGTCGTACGCACAACTTCTCCACACTTCCTCCAATTATTTAAAATTTTAAATCATGAAAAATTACATAAATGAAGAGGCCCGACTGACCAATGAAAGTACAAACCAGGTATGGTCTAAATAAATAGGTATGGTCTGTCCATACAATCCGAAGGAAATAGCGATTCCATATATAAAAAAACTCATCTTTCAAGGACTTGAAAGGTGAGTTTGTTTATGTGAAATAAATATAGTGAGGAGGTAATGCCATTCAGACGCGCGGCCTAGCACATAAGTTCGATGCCAATGACATCTTTTTTTTTAAATTGTTGACTACGATTTACTTGTATTTCACAAAAATATTTTCGCTATCTCACAACAGATGGCCCGACTTTCTATTTCATTTTTTGCTTTCAACGAAGGGATGAGATGGCGTTACCTCCTCACTATATTTACCTTGACTACAGGTTTGTTCCAAATAGCTGTAAACACGAACTTTGACAACCCGAACTACGATGATTTGATCCATAGCAACATCGCCTACGTGATGTTTCATACAAATATGGCAACGTCGCCTACGAGATTTACACACAAATATTTTTGAGGTTATGGTTCTATGGGTCAAATTTGACAATTCATACAGCCTTGGAACAAACCTACACCTTCGTTTATTTTTCCATTCCGACTTCATATAACGAGGCTTTGTTCGATGCATGGCTTCGGTGATAATAATAATTTCAACGATCGCGCTGCCATCAGTGTGTCAGCGAGTGGAATTAAATGATTTTATGAAAGTTCCACAGTGGCAAAATCTGCTCTTGTCAATATTATAAAAAAAATATTTTCTTTATTTCTGCTATTTTTTGTCATTACAAATTGTCCGAAAGTGTGCAATATGATCATTTAATTATGAAGTGTAACAGAGCTCATTGAGAACCATACCGTGAAACATTCATTGTCTGCAAAAAAATATTTTTTTAACGTGGCCGAATTGCAAATTGAAATCTCTCTCTGCAATAGGCAAAGTGACAGTGAAAATATGACGTGACAATACTTAATTTTTCCATTGTTTTTAGTGTTATTTATAGCCCGTAATTTATTGGCAAGCAATGTCTAGGCAAAATACGAATTATTATTCGGGAGCAGCGCCACCGTTGGCGCATCACAATCAGGTATGGCAATAAAAGTTGTGATCTGTTTTCAACTGATATTTGATTCGTCTGTTTCTGTTCATTCAGATGCCAGCTGGACATTTCAATCAATATCAAATGCATGGCCAGCAGCAGCCACCACAACAACAACAACAGCAGCCGAACGAAAATAGTTGGAATTGGCAACCTCAACCACCTGCTCCGTCAATGAACACCTCCGTACCGAATTCATCCAATGCACAGCAAATGCCTCCGCCTCCACAACAATTCAATGCATCCAATGTGTTTGACAATGCAAACACTGATGGTTGGGGAGACTGGGGCGAGAGTGATTGGAATGAAAATTCACAAAATCAATTGCAACAACAAAATTTTGGTGTAAACCAATTTAATGCAAACAATGTTCCGCCACCACAACCACTGTA
Source organism: Bradysia coprophila (assembly GCF_014529535.1). Lineage (NCBI taxonomy): Eukaryota > Metazoa > Arthropoda > Insecta > Diptera > Sciaridae > Bradysia > Bradysia coprophila. Next base: position 4,073,125 of record NC_050735.1, on the reverse strand, counting down.
CGGACAAGCGACACAATACCAACAACAACCGCCACATCCTTTTCAATCTCAACAAAACAGCGATCAGTACGGTCATCCGGCACAGCATGTGACAAACATTGCTGACAGTTTCGGTGATAGTTCCAATTGGAACTGGAATGCTAGTGAAAGTGTTGCACCGGTTGAGCCGTCATTTAAAACCGTCGGAAAAGATGCGGCTCAAAAACATTCCAGGAATACGTCGAACGCTAGCGATTCAACACCGATGCTGGTAGAGAAAACCGAAAACAATTTACCCAGGCCGCCTGATAACAATAAAAATACTCAACTCAATAACCCGGCGATGAGCCGAATCATCAAGAGTGAACGGTTGCTGACACCACAATGGTCAACCGAAAGTCAAATGTCTCACACATCAAGTGACCGTTCTATCGATAGTGATGCACTAAATTCGCGTAGTACAACATCGTCCGATGATCCAAGCCATCATCAGCAGCACTACCCGTATCACGAGACAAATCAACAAAGTTTATCAAATTTTGGAATGGAAAATGAAAGTTCCCATTATGTCCACAAAGACAATAACGGCGAGGCGAACACCGTTGACAAATTGGACGAAGTTTTGTTCGCTTTGAACGTTGATCGTCAAGCTACCGAGAGTTCAACGAACTCCTATGAAAATCATTCGAACGTCATTCAACACCCACCATCGTTCAATCAACAACCAGTGAACGAATGGAATCCCGTTCAAAGTACACCACCGATCAACTATCAAACAGACACAATTTCCTCAATTCAACAACCAATTAGGCCTTCATCTGCATCAAGTTTGCCTCCGCCACCAGCATTTCAAGAATATTCACGAACAACACCGTCGCCTATGAATCATCCTCCGAACGCATCCAGTCCTATGAATTTACCACCACCGCCAGCAATGCATCAAATGATCCGTAAAAATTCGTCTCCGTTAAACCAACCACAACCGCAACCTACTCCACCTGCAATGAATCAACTGAACAATGCTTTTTCGTCTGAACATACTGGAATGTTGCCACCTCCACCAATGCAACAAACACAGCGAAAAAATTCATCGCCACTGAACCAAATTTTACCGCCTCCATCGTCAGCTTCCGGCGGCTTAGAGAATCCATTCAAACGAACCGGAGCCCATACTCACAACAAAAATATGTTCCATTCAGAATCGACTGCCTCACCATCTGTAAGCTCGTTGCCGGGTCAACTAAATCAATTTACGCCTAATGAATTCAACCAGCAGCAACCACCACCCGAAAATTCGGAAGTAATTGATCAAACACCAAACCGTAATTTTATATCGCATGAGAATCATGAACTCGCGCCTCACAACGATCGTAATCAATACCTACAGACTGGTCATTTGTCCGAAGAGGCCTTTATGCCAGATGATAGTCAATCTATGAATTTAGAATATCAGAATGATAACCTACCACCACCCGGACTGTCACGTCTAGTACTGGGTGAACCGGAAGTTGAAAACCATCAGACTCATCCTACCGAACCTCCGCCAGGACTAGATCGTATGGTTCCCGGTACTGATTTAATAAATTCGACGCCACTGAATTTGGATCGTCAAGCAGATGGTCAGGATACTATGTCTCAAGTATCAGTAATGCGTCCAGTTAGCGTACCAAACTATCCGATGCAACACCAACAACAGCAACAGCAACATCCACCACAACAACAACATCATTCTAATGTGCCAGTCATTATGTTGGATCGTAATTCGTATTTACTATATTCAGTGCCTGGTGAAAGTGACGTGCATACGCAACGAGTGGTAACCGGCGGATTGGAACGAGAAGAATCTTCTCGAAGTGCACAAGATGTGTCCGTAACTCCTCTTGCTGAAGAAGAACGAGAACTGGTAATGGATGGAGAAAATCTTGAGGACAACAATATCAAAGATAGCAACCCGCTATCTCGAGATGATCCAATTGAGGGAGCTAATACAGGAGATGAAACTCATGCTACTGCTAATGTTGTGGAAAATGAACAGATTGTTTCTCCTGTCGACACAACCAAGAAATTCAACTCGAATCCATCAACATGTAACGATGATAGCGATAAAGAACGTGCATCCTATTATCGGCCACGGCGTGGCGACGAAGTGACAGGTTCGCGTCGACGAAGAGATAAGAATGCGGAGCGTTATGAGACAGAAGACACGGATTACAGTGACAGGGAACGCGGCAGATTTAATCGGGAAGGAAGTTCGCGCAATGAACGGTCTAGACGTAGTAAAGATAAGGATGACTGGCCAAAGGAAAGTAGAGAACGGTACAGAGATGATCGCGAACGGAATCGAAAAGAAGGTGATCGTTATCGTGGTGATAAAAGTCGCCAGGATCGTTACGCTCGCTACGAAACGGACGGTTCGCGATATGAAACGGAAGATTCGAGATACGATCGCTATCGCCGTGACGATCGCGATCCTAGAGACGGTGGTCGTAGACAAAGAAGAGGTGAAAACGATCGAGGTGAAAGAAATGATCGAGGTGAAAGAACCGATCGAGGTGAAAGAACCGATCGAGGTGATAGAACCGATCGAGGTGATAGAACCGATCGAGGTGAAAGAAACGATCGCGGTGATAGAACCGATCGCGGTGATAGAAGCGGCCGCTCTGATCGTCATAACGAGAGCAAAAGTAAACGATATAAAGATCCGAGTGATAATAGGCGAGAAAAACCATCGCGTCCGTCGGATTCGTATTATGATTACGAAGATGATCATTACCGTCGAACGGGTAGCCGAACGGGTGATCGTGGCGAAAAGGATGGAAGATATGCAACACCGAACTATTACCAGCAAGGCTACGGATATGATCAATATTCGTATTACCAACAGCAGCAATACTACGAAACTATGCGACGAACGAATCCACAAGCCTATGCGGAATGGTATAAAATGTACTACAGTCAAATGCAACAAGCTCAAATGTCTGGAAGTGCCGCGCCTACCACGACTGATGGCCGTGATTCTGTACACTCGGGTAGAAGTTCAGCAAATGAAAAAGAGATGTAAGTTAAACCGTTTATCCAAACCGACACGATCAGCCGATGTTCTCTTTTTTGTATCATTTGTTTGCAAAGTCACAAAACATTGCTTGAGTTTTCTTTGTTTTTTTATTCAATGACAATAGTGCATTGAGCTAGTATACTGTTCTAACAGTCTGAATAGTCGTAAACGAAACATAGTGGACACAATATCCAATATTCTTCAACGCACTTCATCTGTTTAGGTACAGTCGTTCGTCTAATCATCAACAAATGTACTACGATCCAAATTTATATCAGCGACACTTTAGTCAACAGCAAAATTCAACAATGTTGGATAGTTCTTACATAGCCGATCGGGAGCGTCAAGCACAGTCGCTATCACGTCAACATTCCTTAACAAAATCGTACAATGTCTATTCAGAGTCAACAAGGTGTGCAAAACAATTCGTTTATACTTAAAATCCATTTAATTTATGCAATCCCCCACTCCCGTATTATATACACAAAAAATAGCTTTCCCAGTAGTCCATTAATATGCTCATCACATCCGTTGCAGTTAGAACAACTAGTATTTTAGTGCATGCATTTTGCTTCCCCTACTAACTAATATTGCTAAACATAATACTCTTACTACAACAACATTAATCAGTAGAAGTACAAACACCTAAACGCTTAACCTATACTACTGCGAGACTTTTTACAATATTACTTTTGTGAGGAGAATAGACTAGGCAGTAAAATTTAAGATTATGCAACAAAAAAATCCGAAGCTCGGAACAGGTCAGGTGAGTCCGAAGTTTACCTACAGGTCAAGTTTCCTCACAAAAAATACCTCACCTTACTTGAAAATTTAGGTCACAGACTGTCGACCTTTTTCGAGCCCTAATAATTTCGTTATTTAGGCTTCCCAAGCTTTTATGTCTTGTTGGGACGGCTGACACGACTATAAAAGTAGTCTATGTTCGCGCTTTCTTCTTGTATTGCATGTTTAAATCATCAAATCTTCATTCTTCTACAGTATAGCGACACATGAAATACTTGTTTGATTGCTTGATTTATCATTAAAGCGAGTCCGACCTAAGGTTGTCTCAATTTTAAGTCCTTTTTCCTTCAATTATAAGTCTAGCATGCTTCGTGGGCGTTCACTAGGTATGTTGCGTAAAGTACGTATACAACAAGTCGACATACAAATACGTATATTACAAGCAGCTGAGCTATGGTTTTCCGCAGACACAAAATCTGGTCGAAATTGTAACAAATATTCTGATTGTTGTCAACTGTCACGACAGAGTAAAGTTAACCAGGCAGGAGCGCTTGTTTGACTAGGGACCTGAATAATCTAGTAGCCCTTGATATTTTACGAATAAATTTTTTCAATTTATGTCAGTGTTCATTTGAGTTCATTTTCATCCCGTGTATTAGGTCCCTTATTTGACGTTTCGAAAATGAACCGCTCCTGCCTGGTTTATTTTACTCTGCCGTGCAACTGTTAAACTACTTCCCCTATTCAATTTGGTATCGGAGAATCTGGCACACAGTGCCAAAAAACGCACTGGTAAACTACGTAAAAGGTGAACTCACACACGCAAGTTTATTGCTGCAAATGCTTTTTAGCCATGTCATCGACTTAATGACTCCTTATACGTAGTTGAAAAATGCGTTGTTTTAGCACCGTGTGCCAAATTACCCCACACCTTCTTCAAGCCTCGAATTACAAGAGGAGCTATCATGTTTCGACTTCGCTTTTTACTTCCCATTATATGTGGTTCAGAGCCGCCTATGTTTTTTATGCTCTCTTCCTGATTTCGTGTCTATGAATTCATAGCTACTGCTCAACATACCTGCTGTTTAAATCGATAATTTGTTTCAGATATTTGTTTAAATTTCTATTTATCCGTTGGTAAGACTTAACCAAAGCTTGCTACGTTTGGTCTTAACAATTTACCGGTCTAATAAACCGAATATTTTCGCTAAATCTCGCTAACTTTCGTACAATTCCATCAAACAATAAAGATTGGATGCCATCGAATCGGTGCAACAAGGTCAACAGCGATCAACACCATGCAAATTCACCGTTGACCACTCGGTAGCATCACTATCAAACGGAATCATGGTCTGCGTAAAGCCGCAATATTCGGCGAACGATTTCAGTAAAGTGGTCAAAGTCTTCAGCATGGGTGAGTCAACTATTTCTATGATTGTGAAACGATAACAATAAATGAATCCATTGAAGGTGTGAACGATGTCACACGAAAATTGTATCAAATATACCCCGGCCCATTGATACGCGGCATTACGCATAAGAAGACAATAATTGAATTTTGTGAGGAACAAATTCGACTGGGGCCGTCACTGGCCAGTGTTAGAGCGAAAGGTAATTCGATGTCGAGTTTGTATTCATCTGGTGTGGCGAATAAGGCATCCTACACGCTGATGTGGAATCTGTTGATTTTACTACTGAGACAGAATGGCGTAAGAAACTAAACCTTCAGCTCAGTCATGGGAGATTTTCATTTTTGGCTTCTCATTTCTAGATGGTCGTTGGAACAGACATATCCGAGCTGTTATTGAAGAACAGATCGGAATTCCCGTACGAAACAGCTTCAACGAACTCAATGACGTCACTCCACAGTCGTCGCAATTCAACCGATTCGGGGAAAAATCGCCTCAACGAGGACACTAGCGATGAATCGAATGATGTAAACGATTCGGAATCAAAGAAATCCTTGAGCGAAGTGGAAATAACGGAAAAATTCCGCAATTATCTGTTGTACGGCAATGTGAACGAGGCATTGGAATGGGCTACGGATAACAATTTGTGGGGACACGCACTGTTCTTAGCATCGAAAGTCGATCGTCGATCGCATGCCAATGTTATGATGAAATTTGCAAATAAATTGGCGCTGAATGATCCGCTTCAAACGTTGTATCAATTGATGAGTGGCCGGACACCGTCATCAGTTACGGTGAGTTGGATTGGACTTTTAACTGACGAATTTTTGATTAATTTTATTAAATGTCTAGAGCGTACAAGACGACAAATGGGGTGACTGGCGTCCCCATTTAGCTATGATACTTGCAAATACTTCACAAAAACCCGAACTGGATCGAAAAGCCATTACAACTCTTGGCGACTCATTGTACAATCGCAGCGACCTGTTTGCAGCCCAATTTTGCTATTTGATGGCACAGGTCGGTTTCGGCAAGTACTCCAACGTTAACCAAGAGAGTGGTTTGATGCTAAGTTCATCGAATGCAATTCGATTAATTCTGCTGGGCTCGTCACACCGAAAACCATTCAAAGACTTTGCTACCAATGACGCTATTATGATGACAGAAATCTACGAATACGCGTGCGCTTTGAATGACGATTCGTTTTCGATCGTCGACTTCCAGCCATACAAATATTTGTTAGCCACACGATTGATCGATTATGGTATGCATGTCAGAGCGTTGATGTACTTGGAACAGATTTCCTATCACATTCAGAAGAATGTCAGCAAATACGAGCCTGATTTTATCGGCAAGGTTAGTCACTGCGGTTCGTTGTCGTCATGGAGGTATTAAAACAGAATTAATTTTCTTTTTCAGGTTTATGCACTCGCCGATCGTCTCAAATATTTCGATACCGTGTTCGATCGGAATGCGGACACGTTCCAGGATGATGGTGGGGAATATTCCAATGTTGCTTCTCTGGGCGATCAGCAATGGCTTCAAAATCTGTTCCAGACGGTCAATCAATTTGGGGTGAGTTCAGCAAAAATAAATTGATCTCATTTTGAGTGGAGCTGACTATCCTATTCAATTTGTCAGAATTTAGCGCAACCACCCGCCATACCAACAATGGCCGTTCATGATGATAGAATGTATCCGTCAATGGAAACAAAAACCCACATCGATCAGCAGTTCGAACAGATCAACCAACAATTCAGCGAACTTAACCTTCAATACACACAAAATTATGGATTTGAACAGACGGCGCCTGTTAGCCAACCCTTGTCGATGGATTACAATCCGCCACAAAATTTTGGTGGACAAGGCGGCCTTGTTGATAACAGCTACAATCCGTATGATCATGGGCAACAACAAACCGTTGATTCCATGGGAGCTGAGAACAATATGATGTATGACAATGATCAACAACAACAACAACAACAATTCGATCAAGTGCAGAATGATCAGTCTGATTATTGGAACCAAGTGAACTCGAACGAGGTGAGTTTTCTTTACTTAAGAATTAAAGCAAAAGGCGGGCAATGACGAAAGCATGCTCTGTAAGGTCAAGAGATTGAGTTCCGTTTCTGTGAACCAAACAGAACTTTGAGCTTTTCATTTCTTGACATTTTTTCCATTAAACTTGGAATTAGTTGTAGTATATCTGTGTCAAGGAGTTATCTCAATCACTACTTTCACTCGACACACCCCATTACCAAACATGTCGCACTGATTCATAAAATAAATTTCCAACCATACTTAACCACCTCGGAATAGCCGCCGGACTCACGGAACCCATCATCGCATACACCATCCATGCCATCAATCGAAAACATTGAGCCCGAACCAGAAGTAAGTATGCCGCAAACGAGTGTGCTGCGAAAGCGCAATAATGTTCGCTTTAAAACCGATGCCGTTAACGAGCCGTCCAATAATCAATCGAAAACTAATAAGCTGCCGCCTGCAGCGAATAGCAAACTATTGCGACAGATGGGCGTGTTGAAAGTAAACAAAAAACGGGGTGGGAGTGTGAAGAAGAGAACCGGCAAAAAGGTTGTATTCAATGGCACCTTTCCCATTGACGATCCGATATCGAGTCGATTCGATGGATGTAATGATACATCGGATGATGACGATGATGATGATGACGACGACGAGGACAATGAAGACAATGACGACGGCGAGTGTTGTGACCGTGGCGTATCGATCGAAGAATTGGTCGTCGATCGTAAAGTGAAATTGAACTATAAAAAAATGATGAACGAGTACGAACGGAGTTTTGCGGCGTTCGATCAATTGATGGCTAGTCGAAATATACAACATTTACGGAACGATTTCAATGTAAATGATTGAATGGACTTTATAGTTGAATAGTCGTGTAGATACCGTGAGCGTTTTGTTTTAATAGAAAAAGACAGCCGTTGTTTAACTTGACGAACTTTAGGTTTTTTTTCCTTCTTTTTCGTTGTGTTTTTCTTTTTCTTTCTACTGTAACAGGCCAAATAATGCGTTCGTCTAACAACATTTGCGCCAATATGAACAGACAAGAAATTGTATTTCGTGATTTTTGTGCTTTTCATTAAACTAAACAAACCAAGTAGTTGTAATCAATCTGTGTCTTTAATCTGCAATTGGATCAGTTCTTTCTCAAGACACCAAGTGATCGCTGAAGTTCTTCCATAAATGAATGAAAGTTGGAGGAACTCGCTAATGCTTTTCTAACTATAAATGAACCAAGAGAAGTTCTACATTTGCCACACCAAATTCAGATTGGCAGATTCTTTTTAACAAAATTTAGTTGGTAGGACCATAGGACTAACGTTTAACTTGATGGTTGATCATGATGATAACAGATGTAGTGTTGACCCTTATCCTTCGGCCTAGCCAATCTCAATGAATGATTGTGTTTCTAATTTATTTATTATACCTAACCGACTAGTCGTTACACAGCGCGAAATTTTTTTTGATTTTTTTTCCTTTCGTTTTTTAATTTTTAAATTTATTTTTTAACATTTTTCATTTGTAGCTACCGAAACCGTCTATCTCCATGCCAAATTCCATTTCAAATAAGCCTGGCTTTTATGACGATCCACCGCCAGCCGCCTCGTCAGCCCCGACCAAGCAACAAAATTCGTCTGACGAAGCACGCAAAGAACAGTCTAACGCCACGAAAGTTCAAAGTCAAAGGTTAGCACATTTTGATAAAACAAAACAAAAAATTTCCAATTTTAAAAGAACAAAAACCGAAAACTGTAACGTCCCATTTCTCTTCTAGTGCAAATTCAAACAGCGGCTGGTTCGGTGGTATTTGGAATAAACTCTCTCTGAAACCGAAAAATCAAATGATTTTGCCGGATGATAAAAATCCCTCTGTAAGACATTTCATTTCGCCTTAACACCCATATCACACCGATTTTGACTTCTAATATTTGACTAACCGACCACTTTAAGATTGTATGGGATCCTGACAAGAAAAAATGGGTAAACACGGATGGGGATGCCGATGAAAGTGAACAGTTTAGGCCACCTCCCAAAATGGCAGACCTAGCTGCCAACAGTCAACCACCACATAGTGCTAATCCACCCCTAACACAGCCCTTGTCGCATGAAAAATATTCGAATCCGAATCCCGTTCCCACTAATTTACCACCGGCATCAACTGGTTTCGATCAACCCGTGCGATCAATGCCAACAGCGAATCCGTCGACCGGTGGTGAAGCGACAAAGGTTCCCAATTTGCAGTCAAATATGTTTAAAATGCAAAGAAACCGAAGTAATTATCGTTCGCATGATTTTTTTTTTAATTTTATTTTTTGTTTCGTTTTTTTTCGTTCGTTTTTTTGACCAAAAATCCTTTGCCTCTTTGCGATTTGTAGCATTAAAAAAGTCTTACGTTGATGTGTTCAATCCGTCTGGTGCACCGGCAAAACCAATCGAACCGATAATGGCACCAACAGTGCCAATACCATCGATACCACAGAGTGGTTACTTTGTTCCCGGAGCTGCGCCCGCAATTGGTGACGGTCAATCCCAGCAAGTAGATGTAAGTATCTGAGAGACATTCATTCGATTATATTTAGCATCTACGAGTCTTGACTCTGTGTTGGAGACAGGAACACAAAATATTCGAGCCACTTTTTAGGCAAAGCCTTCTAGCAGAGTCTTTTAAACAGAATATTTAGGAAAATTGCAAGAGTTTCGAAAAATAAGCCCGGTCTTCTAGAGATGACAGTTACTCTAACATGCAAAACCTGGAGATAGTTTTGTAAGAATCGTCTTTAATGAACCCTTCACTGGAGTTCTGGTTCAGAGCATATTTTTGATAAGTTTTTATCCGAAACATTACCGAAACTTCCCAAAATTTGCTAAATTTATTATTGATAAATTTTGGGTAGCTTTGACAAATATTTCCAAATTTTAAAAAAAATAGGCCGTGGTCTAGTTTCCAATAATCTTGATCGACATAAGCATATAAGTACATTCCGAGGCCAGGTTCTAACGATAGATTCAGCTAAAAATTAGAATTTTCGTTTGTTTTATTTACTACAGGTGACATCATTGAAATTAATGCATGAATTTGATTCAGCTAGTCTAGTCATACCAGTGCTAATAATTACGGGTAAAATAGTTACAAGTGAGTGGCAGCTGTAAACAATAGATGTATCAGCAGTTTGTATAAGTGAACAACTGTTGAAGCAACTTCATGTTTAAATTTCACTGACATCCCCTGTGGATGATGTGAATTCACTTGATATTTCCCTGTATCTATATTTAATGAGATTATGGTGATATGATCACTGACAATATTTCTTCAGTTGAAGCAATACTCTCTCTAGTTAACAAACTCTGAGCTCTCTGTGTCAAATTCACACATCATTTCTGCGTATTGTACAAACACTATTCTACATTTTGACTGACTACGCTCTAATGTGTCAGCTTTCAACAGAAAATAGATTTGGTTGTAGCAGTTTGACCAGCTCTGAGAACAATGAGCAATTTATGAAAATTTCGTTAAACTGCTCAATTTTCTCAGAGCTGGTGAAACGACTGCAACCAAAACTAATTTTTATTTAAATCTAACACATTCGTGTTCGGAATTGCGGTCGTACATTTTTTTAAAAGGATTCTCATGAAAAGATATTATCAAAAATGAAATACGAGGCTCACAAATGTAGGCTACAATTTTAGCTAAGTACTCTTAAAGCCTTCTGTTCAATCACAAAAGTCGTTTTTAGTTCTTTGTATCCCTCAGTCACTGGATTCTAGTTAGGAATATAAAATGATCAGGATGATAGGTGATAGGTTGGTAGTACTCCCTTAAAACATTGTTTATTAAGGTCATGCTAAATGTTTACATTGTCATGTATAATGCCTTAACCTGGCCTTAAGATAACCAAAGCTGATCATAAGATCATCTCTTTATCTCCTAACCAATTAAAAAAAATATATTTCCAGAATTCAACACATTTCTACAATCCCGCTCAACATGGTGCTGGAGGTTTCCAACAGTAAAAGTGACACTTAGTTCATAGTTAATCCGTCAGAAATATTGGCATGTCGCTTACAGTTTCATTGAATTTATTATAAAATCGATTTTGTTCTACCTTTGATAGAATTGAAGCTTAAATCATTGCAACGAAGGGCCTTTGAAACCTAAATTAAAAATGGGAAGAATTTAACTTAGTATCGGTGTATCACACATAATTTGAATGGTGAACAATTCACTTCCACATTATATTTTATTCGGATCTATTCTCTGGGTTTTATAGTGGTTGGTACAGAGATTATATTTATTGTTGATGAGTTGTGGATTCACTGGAATCATAAATTAAATTTTTAATTTTGAAATTCTGTTCAGAATGAGCTATTTTCCTTGTCTTTAATTTGGTATACCCACAAAACCAATGACTTTAATATTTCTAATGTCTTTGCACTAAACAGTGAAAGTTAGCTTAGGGCTCTGGCATTAGAATCATTTTAAAAGAAGCCAAACGGATCTGAGTCCTAGAACTTCAACTGACCCGCATGTCTTAAAGAAAGGCTTTCAATAAGAGCGGCAAAATGAATTCGAAATAGATGCATCATCAAGATTAGTCGTCTGTGTCCATGCAACGGAAACATTGCTTTTGTGTTACAATTAATTAAAAGTCCATCTGAAGCCAAACGGTGGCAAGTGTCTAAGAGTATTTCATCGGGTGTGATTAAGTTAAAATGGAATTTTTTTTGTGTAATTTTTTCTTTTGTTATTGTTTCTGGAAATATATTTTATTTTTCGTCGTGTAAATATTGTTTAGATGTCGTCATTGGACATCAGCAAGAAACAAGAGATGTGTATACGGTACAGTGGAGTTTAAAAAATATTTTTTTTGTTTCGTTTTATCTTCTTCTTCTGCTGTTGATTTTAAATAGAGAATATTTCGCTAGATTTTTTTTTTAATTTTAAACAATTCATATTCATATCAAGTTCTTATGTATATTTTTGATTGATTTGCCAACTGTGATGGAACTATGAAACATTGTACGAGATAGAGGTTGAGAGTGAGAAAGTTAGCAACACACAGCTGCTTGTACGGATGATAGGAATTTAGCAAATTTATAATATTGAAGTATGATGATGGAAACCTTAACAATTTTTTTTTTCATTTTTGAACAATATCCAAGTCATTTGTCAGTTATAATAGACGTAAAGTTAATTGTTGTTGATTTTGTATAATGAAAAACAAAACAAATTGAAACGATTTTTACATTAATAACCTACATAGATTCCAAAATATAGTTACAAAACATATAATGGGTTGGTATAATATTAACGAAATAAATTAAAAAGCTAGAAAATCGAAGTTTTTTGTTTTTTTCGTCCCAAGCAAGTTTAAATTGTTGACCTGATAATAGTACATACAAGAAAGTCGATCTTTTTTAACCAGCGTTACAAACAATTAAAGTATAAACCAGGTATGGTCTGTTCGTACCAACCGGAAGACATGGCGATTTCTTATAAACAAACTCGCTCTGTCCTCCGCTCCATACAAAGTTTGACATTCGACCATACCTTGTGTTGACGTTCATTGGTTCCAAACAAGCGCGTGGTAGTGGTTTAAGAGGAATCTTCACTTGGTAAATTTGTTGCCTATATTTGGTCGCAAAAAAGCTATATTTTTGATGATAATTTTTCTCTCGCATCCATTCTGGAAATACTAACAACATCGTTTGGGTTGAATTGTTTTAGCTTTGAATGAAAAATAGAAATGGTTGTGGTAACTAAAGTCAGAGAAAACTCATTATTTCACTAAAATTGACAGATTTTGAGTTTTATTTTTATGTGACCTAGATTACATCACCACAAACATTTCTATTCTTTATGCAAAACAAAGCTAACACCAAACGTACTTTTTCCAAAAAACATCGTCCAAAGTTATTTTCAAAAATAAAATATTTTTGCGCCCACACGTAGGCTACAAATTTGCCATCAGGTGAAGATTCATCTTAACCCTATAGACGTATAAAAACAGCTTTGTTTGCATGACTGAACACTTGGGGGACGTGCTCATGTCACACATTTTCGTGATATTTTTGTTAATTTTGGTCATTTTAGGCAAAGAAATTTTCAGTGTGCAAATACTCTGAATAAAGTTAGGCGCATAGCTGATATCCCGCCTAAATTTAGTCTAGACATATGTACACAAATTCATGGGCTCATTTTAATGAAAGGATAGTAACCGCTGAGCGATCCCATCCCGTTCTTACAATTATTCCATAGTTCAACAAATATTTCCATTCGTACTTGGAACACCACAAAAGACTTTCACCACACATTCTCTCCGTGAGACTCTTCTCGCTCTTCTCAGAGCTTGTCAAACGACTACAACCAAAAGTAATTTTTTTTGAAGCTAAAAAGGATTCTGATGAAAAGATATCAACAAAATAGAAATACGAGACGTGCAAATGTAGTCTACAATTTTAGCTAAGCATCGATGCCTCTTAAATGATGAAATACAACTCCACAAACACTACCTGTTCATATTAATGAACACATGTAGAACATTTTGTTCCCTTAAGCTCTCAGAGCCGTCGAATATGTCGCGCACGAATGTTTAATTTTGAAAGTGACATCTGTATGTCATTGCATTGTTTACTGTGACAGTTTGTGTTCCGTGTGCATGAGTTCAGACAGTTCCTACCCGGTGTAACGTAACATCAATAAAAATATAGAAAATTGAGAAATTCAACAATTTTACATTGAGCAAAGATGAATCAAGCGGAAGTAACGAAACTTATGTCCCAGTTGCGTGTTGCCATACCGCTTAGGCCTCGCAAACTAAGTAGTCCTAAAGGTCCAGAAGGGCGATTATTAAAACTGAGAAAAACCGTAACTGCTTTGCTGAAACATGAACGGATTGAAATGAATTATGATAGGGCTCACGAGGCCCGAGGATACGCCGAACGGGTAAGTCTTATTTCATTGTGTCAGACTCAGAAACCTTAATACGCCGAACGGATTACAGTTAATATCTGATGCGATTCGGCATGGTGATTGTCATAAGGCCACAATGGATGTGGCTACATATTGGGTGCTGGAGAAGCAATTAGTTCATAAATTGTTCAAAGTGTTGGTTCCGCGATTTGCCAACTGTCAAGTGTCTTATACCCGCATGTACAAAGCACCCAGAGAGTATCCCGGTCCCAAAACCGAACACAAGCGAGCGATACTGGAACTTCGTGGCAATCCGTATCCATCGGTCAAACCAGATTTATCCGCAAATCGTGGACTCATTCACAACGTGCTATTTGATGAGGCAAAAAAGCAGTATCGACATGAGAAATATGCGGAAATTGCTGCGAAGCTGACGGCTGATAGTAAAACGCTTGTTGAATCGAAGGAATCAGTTGTTAATGGATCACAAACGGGAGAAGCGGATAGTGTAGATTCGAAAGAAGTCGACAAGAAAGCATAGAATGTTCATCTGATGATTATAGCCAAAAATAAAATTTAGAGAGCTCGAGCGAACGGTGTTTGCATTGTTGGCTTTAAGAAGGCCAATTGAACCGCAGTTATGAAAATAAAAACAACCAAGGCATCGATGCAGGCATACGTAGATTGAGACTATAGTATTGTTTCGTAGACTACTTCGTGACTATGACAAAGATAATCCAAGATCGTGACCAATAATTCTATGTTTTACATAGAATTTATACCTTTTTCGTGATGCTACAGGTAGGTACGACGTTACATCGTACGTAGTATACACCTACACAGTTTCTATTGAATTTCATTGCATCGTTGGTCGTCAATTAGTCTAATTCAGAGCTTCAAAAAAATGAGAAATTCCTTACTGATACTGGTGACGTGCATTTTACAGCAAATCAGTCTGAATTTAGGAACTATTTTGGTGGTTCGACCAATTCCTGAATGTATAACTGTCGATCAATTCAACAAAGCCGCCGGAATTCTATGTGAAAACCGAAAAAATACGACTTTATGGCAACAGCTAGTTGACTGTCATGTACCGATGTCCGAAGAGGTAATTAAAGCACCTGCAGTCGAGCTCGAAGTGGTATCAGATCAGAAAATAATTGACCAAATCTTCACTCTAAGTACTTGCGTAAAAGCAGTGCAGCTATTTGCCCCGTGCCACGTTTAGTCGATCCAACCGATTCATCCAAATGCATCACGGAAGTATTCTTGAATTTTTGCACCTTGGGTGCAGGACCAAATTTTCTGGATAGGTTTCTGGTGAGTTTTGTAGGCTTTCGAGTGATATCCAAAGACGTGTCTCAATCTCTTTGAAACAAATTTCAATTGAGTAAACGTGTCCTTAGGGCGAGTATTGCTATGTATACGGCGGAAAAATTGGAGATGTTTCCGTGCTGGGGCACAGTCGCCAAGTACATCTTTCCAAACAGAAATATGGCGACGATATAACTTGCAATGTTGGGGTGAGTACAGAAATTTTAATGACAAGTCGGAAATGTGTCGGCGAACTTTTTTTTTGTAGAAATGCATCTTGAATATGGGTTTGAATCTATAGAGACAGTGTTTGGCAACGCATCACTAATGAACTATCAATGACTGTAGTGTGTTTAGACTGTAGTGGGGTGTCTTATATAGCAAAATATGTAAGAAAATAAAATATTTTGACGTACGGTGTACATTAAGACAACCGGTCCCTCTTTGTAAACTTTGTCTTTAACAGTTCACAAAAGAAAAAATCACGAAAAAATCGGCTTTCGTTTTGTGAAACCGTTGTCCACTACACTTCTCAAGGGCACAACATCTTCCCTATTCAAAACACTGAATAATT
Source organism: Bradysia coprophila (assembly GCF_014529535.1). Taxonomy (NCBI): domain Eukaryota; kingdom Metazoa; phylum Arthropoda; class Insecta; order Diptera; family Sciaridae; genus Bradysia; species Bradysia coprophila. The sequence goes on along the minus strand of NC_050735.1, from coordinate 4,057,097 downwards.
ATAATTACAACAAAATTCCTTTATTCGAAATCAATTCCCTACGGAAACTGATGCTGTAAAAATTCATAAACATAATCATATGCAATCAACATAATCGCTCCACCCGGGCCCAGACGCATCACTTTCGGCACCAGTCCTTTGTACAGTGCACCGAAACCCTCTTCTCTCGCCACAATAAAAATGGTCTTCATGCACGTCTTGTATTTAATTTCACCGGCAACTGGTTGTGGTCCCTGCAAATGGAATTTGTCGCAAATTTTTCTATTTCAATAAATCGAACATGAAAAACCGAATTAATATTCCCATTGGCTAGCAGAAACCGATAATTTCACTTTTAATTTCTTTGATCAAATTTTTTTTGTCGCGATACCAATGATAAATCAGCGATTTTTGTTTCGCGGTTATTGCATTCATAATATACCTGCCGAAATCTTCAATTATATTGCCGATAAGTGGATATGAATGTGATGTCATGCTTGTGCATTTTCACTTAAATATTCCACAAGAAAATTATAATCGAATGCATGGAGCATGATTTGAATTGATGAAAACGATAACGTTCACTAAATGTGAAACATACGCACACATAACATCACATCCAATCATTTATGATATCCGTACCTGAATTCTTGATTTTGCCACATCAAACGGTATATTAGCAATGCTAGCAATTGTACCTGTTTAGCGCAACGAGAGACAGACAGAGGCCATCGATTAACTTGAATCAATAAAATTTCTGATCAATTTTCTCTATTCACCTGAAGCGAAACCAATTCCAGTTTTGCGGAAGAAATCAGCGGTTGGATTCTAAAATCACAAGAAGACGAAATGCAATTTTAATATAAATTCAATTTCGTCATTTCTTTGTAATTTTGTGTAACTCTTCGCTTCAATATGACATCGTAAATGCAGTTCGATTGAATTGTGTGCAATAAATAGGGAAATTGTCTTATTACGAGTTTATTCATGCACATATATATTCAGCATACAGTCACCACTGTCGCTTGGATAACATAATACACATATTGTGTGTAGGTGCACTGTGTACTATACACATGGTATAATATGTCTTATGTTATTTATCGATGAAAGATATGTTTTTAATTAAATGTTTACCTGACACTGGGGAACACTGTCCTTCACGCTATGGTAAAAGCCAAAATAAATTAAATTCCATGTTCCATTACGACCGATTGTCGAGGTGAGGCCTTTATTTAGTCCATTCAAACCGATGCCTCCGCGTTTAATAATTTCCTTGGCAACGATCATTGTTGATGGCGAAGAAGTCGTTCTGTTGAGATTTCATAATAGAAGGAGATCGATTAACAAATAAATTTCCAAAATTCTTACAATACTCACTTTGCTGTGTCAGCCTGCAGTGATATTTTTACTACCTCAAATGGATTCACAACGAATGCTGTAAGCGAATTTCTTTTGATTTTTGGCTTATAAAATTTACTACACAATAAATCAGTTTACCTTCTGTGACTCCCGAACCTAATCCTGCCAACGAATAAATCTTTAATTTGACCGAACATTAGAACACTTAAATTCACTCAATTCTTTGCATAATATTCACATACTAAAGGTGTAGCTTTATCATATCCAAGAGCTTTCTGCAGCCCGGTCTTGTACTGTTCAAAGCACACAAATTTGGTGGCTCGCTTCGGTGTTTCCGCTAAAATCGGTGGAATAATTCCTTTGTAGACGGCCAGTATACCCTCTTGTCTAGCAATTTTTGAGAAGCAATCGAACACACCATTGTAATACACCTGAATCGTAAAAAAGGGTTTATAAGAGAATGGAACATTGTACTTATGTCGTGGTAAGGAAAAACACCGTATCGCAATGGCTGTGTGCTTTGGAGAGCTTTAAAAAGCTCTTACCTTCTTTTCGATTCCATTGTAAAAGTGGAATGCAAAAAAAGCTTAATGCCATTCAAGCCCTTTAAAAGCAAAGACACAAATGCAATAAGTTGTTTTGGGTAAACTCGCCAGAATTATCTGACTAAGAATTAAAAATCTTACTGTGTTACCACCGCCAAGTGGTTTTTTAATTTGTAATTGAAGCCTGGTTTTCACTACATCTAACGGATGCATTAAACACACTTCTATGAATCCTGCTGAGCCTCCAGCAGTGATTTGCATAGCTGCCTGTTTCATAACTGAAGGTTTCGGGTTAGCGGACATGTTTTAGTGTTTATCCAGTTGCTGTATGCTTGAAATGAATTTTTTTCGTTATTCTAAAATAACTGCTAGATGATACAATTAGTTCTGTGGATGGAGTAGCAGGAGATGAATTACGGCTACATTTCTCTATACTCTTCTCTTCTACCATCAAATCTGTGCACAGAAAATGTACGGAACATTACATACACATTTTGTACGTTTTCTGTGCACAGATTTGATGGTAGAAAATAGAGAAGAGAATAGAGAAATGCAGTAATTCCTGTCCTGGAGTAGGTAAAGACATTCGAAGGTGGTAATCATGCTATGACGAAGTGATAAGGCCTTTTTCAGAAAGTCTACCGACATATGTGGGCAACATCGATTAACTAGCCTTGAATATAGCAAAATCCATGTGAACATAAATGAAGTAATAGATTTTTCATTCTGTCTGAAATATCTAGTTGAGTAACAGATTTAATAGCTGTCCTTATGATAAACTTGAAAGATTACAATTTGTAAGCTAAAGTTAGATTTACTGCGAACAGTAGAAGGAGTAGATTCTTTCATATATTCGTGACCATAGTCTTTGTTCAGTAACAAGAAGCTAAACAAACAAACGATTTTGCTTTTGCTACATTTTATCAGGCGTAATGTGGCCATTTCATTCTGTGTTTTGTCTTAATCGACAATCTAAAATGTTCTACAAATTGTTTCAAAAATTTTCCGCAAAATCGTTATCCGATTGATGTCAAATTTCATACATCGATCGGAAATCTCTGGAATTAATAGACGTGGCTGTCAGTCCATCTTTTTATCGCTCAAACTCTTAAATAATTCAAAAAATGAAATCATGAAATGAAATTTTACTGTGACCTGTAACCTTGTACGTGTTATTAACATTAAACTTCCTAGCTTATTATTCCTGTTCCTGTTCAACATAACATTTATGCCACGCAAGTTCCATTGAAACGCGATCTTAGATAATAATTTAATCCGAAAATGAGATAACCAGTTTTTTTTTCTTTAGATTGTTCGGTATGGCGGGCCTTTTTAATTTGATTTTTTGCCAAGTAATTTAAATAAATTTGTCTGCACTTTGTGCCATAATTAATTTGTCTGCTTTCGACACAATCACTTACTGGACAACAAAAAGACAATCGCAATTGTAACACACACAGTTCATTCCACTGGAAATGTAATGACTCAGGTGGTTCTGTATCAGACTTTTAACCATATTGTCTGACCTTCTAATATCAAATTAAAATATTTTTCACATTCGAATCAAATGTGTAGCACATTTCTGTGTGCATTTCAGTTCTTTTTTATTTAATTTATTTTTTCTTATTAATTTCTAATGATCGAAAAAGTTAACAATAAAAAATTCGATTCTAAAAACCACATAAGTAAAGCAATTGCCGGAGACTGTTGACTAGAAAGTATATGTGTTGACCACATACAATGTTGTTTTTTTCTCAGTCGAATGAGTGAATTAATTCGCGATATAGTTCTTTAAGGTCACAAAACAAATTGTTTTATTTAACCAAACTCCATAACCTATGGTATGAACGTTCCGAATATTATATTGTCTGATTTTTTTTAAATATTTTATTTAGCAAAACAGGTCACATATTGAGACAGTTCTTTTGACGGGCTTTTTTCAATTTTACTTTCCCATAATAAATCCGATTAAACCACAAGACAATATCTTTACCTATTTTTATTGAAATAAATGAAAAAAATGTATCTCCAAACAGAAATGGCCTTAATGTGCTGTATGGAAATGTCGTTGCTAACTAAACATTAAAACCAACCGAATACACACTCGAACACTCTTTACAATGTTTGATTGTCGATCCCATATATTTTCCTAACTTATCTTTTAAACTTGAAAAATAAGCATTTTATATGCGTGAATGTGTGAATCTAAGAGTCTATATCAATTCGAAAACAATACACACGTTCGTTTAAGATAAAAAGTCTTAATTTGATAAGTTGTTGTATGGTGAATTGAATATGATTACGATATAAGTAAGTATTTGAATTGCGATCAGTATGTTACAACGTTTGTGCTGGAAACTGTTAACACTATGATAGATATGGAAGAAGATTATCAATTTATAGATATATGTAGTTGAAGTAAATAAAACAAGAAAAAGAAAACTGACTTGATAGTTTCATATTAGTTTTAATGTTCACGTCTATGATGTGATGACATATTTTCCGGGGGTACAGTGAGTAATAATAGATTACTTATAAATGATGAAAATGGTACTTCTTGTGTGAAATTGTAGTAGATTATTCACCTCTGGCCACATGTTTATTTAGACACTTGGGGAGTTGTTGCATGAGCCGAGCGAAGGCGAATGTTATAACCCCAAGTGTCTAAATAAACATTTGGACAGAGGTGAATACGCTATTTTATCTACCGACGGCGAAATAATAGCACTTTTTCACTGCTATTATTTCACCTAGGTAGATAAAATATTTTGTTCAAAAGCGTGTAGTAAAGTTAACTTTATATACAAAGCCAAAACTTTACCTTACTTGGCAATGGGATAAATGATGGAAATGGTACTTCGGCTACGCCTCGATCGGTAAATTTCACTCATGAAGTACCATTCCAATCATTTGCCACATTGTTGAGTGATGTACTATTACAACAACGACTGGGTGACACTTTAAACAAGGATTATTAATACCGAGGGGCAGATATTTGTAAATTTCGTTGATAAAGGATTTTCAAAAAGAAAAAGAATTTTTCACTGATTTTGGATAGATCTTCAAAAATAAATCGATTTGGAACTTAAACGTTCACTGGTGGCCTAGTTACATGAATCCTTGTAGACTCGACTCACTTATCCTATAATATCCTACACGCTGTATTACAGTGCCACAGGGAAATTTGGTTTTTCATTTTTCTGTGTCTCCACGCTCCGAGTTTAGAACATATTATTCGCGGAGAAACGCATTGTTTTTCGTAACGGTTGAAAAATCAGTTAAAATCAGCTAACTACACTCTTGTTGTCTAAACCTAAGAATAAGTAAATTTATTTCTGTCCACAGCACATTAGTGAGGACTTGTCGTTTATTCCTGAAGTCAAGTCAATACTAATAACAGATAGCTAATGAAAGTGCGTTGCTGATATCCTTTGAATGACAAAGCATTCTTCATCATACTATATCTTTCACATACGGCAGACACATTATTAGTATCTGTCGCATTTGCATATCAGGACCCCAGTCGTTTATTTTGATCATCGCTGTCTATCAGAACCTATTTTCGAGATATCAATTTCTTAAAATTTTGCGAATTTTCTGAAAATATTCTTGAATTTCTTGAAAAAACGACATTTTAGAAACAATGATAAATTCAAGAAAATTTTCAAGAAATTCGAGAAATTTCAAAAAAAGAAATTCTCGACAATAGTCCTTGCTGTCTTTATCTAAAAGATTAATTCGAAGTTCAAATAAAGTTCTTACAATTGCCGGTAAACAGTCGAGCTACTCAAATTAGGATACATAAATAACTTACGATTATAATGTTAAAAGCAAAAACTTTATTGATTGAGCATATAAATTCGAATTACAATACAAACGATTTTTAGTGATAACAAACTTAGATCCTGGCACAATTTATTTACTAAATGTGAATAATAGTAGATGTCTGGTGGGGAAGCATTCAATTCATGTTCCAATAAATAAATAATAAATTATAACTTGAGAAAAGGACAATTTTTAATATCACTGCGCACCTCTACCTCTACATAAAGTTTAATTAATTACTTTGACTCGATTACGTTAATTAAACTACACTTCGTTTTCTGTAAAATTGATAACTTGGCTGATGACCTAGCACATCTTGTGGGTAATCGGTATTTTGATGGTAAGTGACGTAGTTGAAGTCACTGCCAGGCATTTTAACACTGCTATGCGATGATCCTGATCGATCTTTATTTTGCATATTTGCTATTCGCGGTGCTACATATTGCTGTGCTTGCGATGGAGAAAATTGTTGAATTCCCGGAACTTGGTATTGAAGATCTTGTGGAAGAAGCTGAGAGTTTTGAATGTTGAAGGCTTCGTATTGTTGTCCTTGTGACGGAAGAGATTGTTCAATTTTGGGAGTCTCGTATTGCTGTCCTTGTGGTGCAAGAGATTGTTGATATTTTGGCGCCTCGTATTGTTGTCCTTGTGATGGAAGAGATTGTTCAATTTTGGGTGCCTCGTATTGTTGTCCTTGTGATGGAAGAGATTGTTGAATTTTGGGCGCCTCATACTGTTGTCCTTGTGATGGTAGAGGTTGTTGAAATTTGGGCATTCTGTTTTGCGGACTAACAGCTTGATTCAAATACGGTGGTAAATAAGTATCCGCTTTGAACGGATCAGCATAGTAATTATAATCATTGTCGTCATTCGATTGATAATACTGTAAAGACTGATACGGCTGAGATTGGTAATATAGCCCATAGTCAGAGTCATACTGATTGAATTGCTGTCCCATGTTCATGAAGTTTCCACTTAAATCCATATTCGGTTTTTGTTGGGCCGACATTAATGGTTGAGGTGTTCCTCCCATTTGGGACGAAGTTTTCGGTGTTGCATCCGGTACCATATCAACCATAAATGCCTTAGGCTGAATTTGAGGTTGCATGGGACTAGGAACCATTTGTGGCATTGAAGGCTCAACAGACATTTGTGCAGGGAGCATAGCTGGTGGCATTGTAGGTGGCATTGTAGGTGGCATTGTTGGAGGCATTGTTGGTGGCATTGTTGGCGGCATTGTTGGCGGCATTGTTGGAGGCATTGTTGGCGGCATTGTTGGCGGCATTGTTGGAGGCATTGTTGGTGGCATGGTTGGTGGCATTGTTGGTGGCATGGTTGGAGGCATTGTTGGAAGCATTGTTGGAGGCATTGTTGGAGGCATTGATGGCATAGTTGGCATCATTGCTTGCATATAGGGCAGATTAATTTTTGACGGACCATTTTGTATTGGAAATGCTATCGGCATAAATTCCTTCGGTGCTTCGGTACTCGCAGGTTGAGATAATTTGGCGAGCGGTCGAATGAAGAAATTAAATTTAAATCCCGATGGGTCAGTTGTCTTTGCAGCTTTCAGTTGGGGTTTCTCGCTGAACGCATCGATAAATTGTTGTAGGAACAAGTGAATTGTACGTTTATCTCTAATTTTGTTCTCATCACATTGAACTCCAATTACAAGAACTGCAATCACAATCAAAGGTACTTTTACATTGAACTTCATCGTTGACCCCAAATTAAAGTTCGCAAAAAAATATATTTCTGGTCGGACAAGGGTTTTAGTCTAATTGACCAACGGTTTTTAATGCGACGCGTTCTGTATGGAGACCTAAAGTAAACTGATTTAAAATCTTAAAGTGAATTGGTAATGTTCGGTCACAGTTTGTTACACTTTATTGGTTACATTTATTTCTTTTTATTAATAAAATGCACAAAAAAAATTATATAAAAGTGAATTGCAGAAAAAATATAAATTGTTTGAAATTATTTACGGCTGATTATATAGAATGTATGTCAGTGTAGGATCGAGGTACAACTTTCGTTCATATTCATAAACACACAGCTTCGATAAAATTGTCGATTGTCTCAATATACCACTAAAATTGATGATTTAGTCATTACAATAAATGCAACAAAATAATCAATTCAAATTCGACCATTTGCCTTGTTTGGAGACAGTGTTGTTGATGTTCAATATTCATCCTTAAATGAACCTGGACCTTTCATTTAAAAATTAAAATTTAATTTACTCTCACTACGTTAAACAACTTCGCCATTCATAGACGTTAAATGTATCGCAATACAATCATTCAATCTGCTACTTCTTTTGTTTAACACGTTGCCGGTTATTGTGACTTGTCAACTTTAGGCACACCGGAAAGTGTTAAGGGAGTCGAAGAATACCTCCAAATAAATTTCTAAAAATCAAAAGTTTGACTTTTGATTTTTAGAAATTTATTTGGAGGTATTAAGGGAAGACACAAAATCTGTTACTTCATTTGTTAATGACATATGGCTTTACAAGGGGATAGCATACAGAGCTCATCGTTAATTTCTGTTGTCGTTGTCGAAAACAGAATTGTACCTGTTTATCAAGGGTTTTCTTCTGATGAATTATGTGTTCGATATTCTCACTCTCTACACCATTCTATGGGAGAAACCAAGAACAGCTTAGATATGAACGTGGGAGTTTTTACATGTGCAATAATTAGATATTTAGAATAAAAATTACTTTGTGCATCCGACAACTGAAATACGACCTATTTTGCCATGATTTTTCATTAAGAAATGTCAGTTTTTCCCGAACTATATATCGTGCGGGAAAAAACTTCATTTCTTTACGATTTATAGTGCGGGAAAAGAATTACATGAATTTTTCTATGACTATACGATTGATTAAATTTAATATGGTGAATGTGAAGTGTGTATGTTTTCAAGTAAATTGATGTGTTTTGTCTATTTCAGTTGTCCGATGCACAAAACGTTGTTCGTACCTCGACAGGAAATGGATTTTTTCAGCACACGTCCTAATTTTCCTTACTCGCTTCGCTCGTAAGGAAAACTTAGGACTGGTGCCATCATCGTCATTTCCTGTCTTGGTACGAAAAATACTATTTTAAAGTACTGCCTCAACAATTGAAAAAACATTTTACTCTCATTCGACTCTGTATTTAACAAAAATTACACTCCACCCAATCACGGTGATATATAAACCGGATTAATCAAGACAATATATCAAAATTGTTCTTAAATTCTGTCGCTTTATTTACTTAAAATGTTGTACATGTACACACGCTGTACAGCTGGTATAGGTTCGTATATCAAGCACAAACTTTGCATAACTTTTTCTTATTTTTACTTCTTATTTTAATTAATAAAAATAAAACAAAAACGATAATTAGCCTTGCTGCACAAATAGTGCGGTTTTATATTCAGTCAAACAATAATCGTGTGATTTTTGACCTGATATAAATGTTGCGCCCAGAGGCTTTTGTTAATTCATTTTACATATCAATAGAGTTGAAACATTTTGTTCAAAGTGAGTGGAATTTTTATGTTCATTCAAATCAATGCAATTAATATTAGAGTCAGTTTGTTTCAATGTTAGCAGGAAAAATGTTTAGGCCTCTTCTATTCAGTGGAGATCTTGGCGGTTATCAATCAATCGGTATTATTAGGATGAGCATCCTTTCCCTATTACCAAATTTACTTCAATCAGAAGTTTACAAAACCAACATTGTTTACGTAGGAGATTCAGTAAAGAACCATTTACCGTTGAACCAACACTAACCGATCGATTTCTATTACTAAAAATCAATTCCGTTTTATTGCAAAAAATGTATATCACGATCATCGATCGATAAAAATGTAAAACGTTATGAAGTCGTAGACAAGAGAAACATGAATGAATAGGAAAAAAAAGTTTTGTGTTATAGTAAAATATACACACAACACATGAATGAACCGAATACAATGCTCAAATCAATTTCGTTATGCAATCGCTGATGATGACTTATTGGTTCAGTGGCTTTTCAGCGAACGATAAAATTGATGGCATCATATTGCACACATTTCAATTTTATAATTTAATTTATGTTTCCATCGAGGTTTCTACATAATTTGATCTTTGAGTGTAGGTAAAAACATTAAGATCGTGGGTTGATCTGATATAATATGTTGGTCGGTTAAAGTTGATAGTTTCAATCACTCGCTTCCGATTATTCATAGATATACGTCCATTACTTCACTAGTAGAAGTTCATTTATAAAATACGTAACGCCTTTCCAGTGCTGTCGCTGTCATAATAATCAAATCTTAAATAGCTCGAGAAATACGCATCCTACAAAGTTAAAACTATGTTCTTAACACCCAATTTACCCCCAAATAAAATAACTTCATAGATTGCGTATTTCTCGAGTTATTTAGGATTTAATTTGATGACAGCATCAAAAAAAGCGTTGCAGAAAAGGCGGTTTTTAGTCAATTGGCATACATTTTTGAGGAGGTGAGTGAAGCTATTTTGCTAACTAAAAGTGCCAGAGGAATCATCTCTACTTCCAAAATTTTAGTAACCAACTGTGGAACACCTCACTTATATCGAAAATAACCCAAATCCATCAAAAAAAACCGATGGAAGTTAGGTAGTGCCAGAGGAATCATCTGTCATCCCAAAATTTAGGAATCAACCGTGGAACACCTCACTCATGTCGAAAACAACCCAAATCCGTAATAAAATCGCACGAATGTTAGGAAATGCCAGAGGAATCATCTGTCATCCCAAAATTTAGGAACCAACCCTGGAACACCTAACTCATGTCGAAAATAACCCAAAACCATCAAAAAATTCCATGGAAGTTAGGAAGTGCCAGAGGAATCATCTGTCATCCCAAAATTTAGGAACCAACTGTGGAACACCTCTCTCATGTCGAAAATAATCCAAATCAATAAAAAAAAACCGATGGAAGTTAGGTAGTGCCAGAGGAATCATGTGTCATCCCAAAATTTAGCAATTTCCAACAAGAAACACATCCCAAAACAACACACACCTTTCACCACATTACCATCCATTTCATGCACCAAAATATACAACACCAACAGACACACATACAAATTGGCTTTTTTATGGCATTTGCATTTGTATGGAGACTTTGGTGAGCTCCAGCTCCCAAGGTATGAGTTTTTTCCAACTTTTGAACATTCCATTCTTATTTTTGGGCCTTAATTAGCCTATAACCAAAATTTCAGGAAAATCTATAGAAACGTTTAGGAGTTTATGGATCCACTTTTCCATAGGAACTAAGTAACTAACTAACTAACGTAGGCGATTTGCATTATCTGAAAATTCGAAATTTTGCTTATTTTCATACAAACATCAATATTTCGAGGGTCAATATCTCGGCCAATTTTGAAGCTGCAGTAACGTGTGATAGCTCGTTGAACTTGTATGGATTCCTAGATTGCAGATGTCATAGTTTGGTGACCATTGGAGGTAAAGGAAAGAAGTCAAAAAGTTGCTGTAAATATGCTCCGCCGCCCCCAAAAACATTTTTGGTAGTGGACTTGCGTCACGCCCGCTTACTAACGTGCGGGCATGATTTTCGGGACTTTTAATTTTTTTTATTATTTTCGTAGTTGGTAACGATAACGGATGACTTAGTAGCGTTATCGATAGAAATGATATCGTTGATTGTGTTCCAGTTTTAGAGGAAAAATTGCTTTGCGGTATACGAGGTACACGCTTTCATGCTTACTAAAATAATTAATTAAAAAATCAAATTTACCTTATAATTCAACGAGCCTCAAGCAATGCTAAAATTGATATAATAAAGTAATATCCTCAACCGTAACTCAAGCTTGGATTTTTGATCAGCTAAATGATTCCCCCTTGATAATCTGACTGGAATTGAATTTGAATTTTTCAGAAAAGCTAATTGATATCCGTAGTCAGTATGTGCCAATAAAATGTGTTTTTCAAGATAACCCTTAAGTGATTATGCTGTTGATATTGATAGCTGTACTGTGGTAATACAGCTCGACCAATAACATTTATTGTCTTTCTTCCGAAGAACGAGATGTTTCGCCACCAAGAGTGTGTTAAGCGTAAGACCTTCGATTGATTCACTTCTTTCTCAAAACTTTTCATTTCTTTCCAATGAACACAATTTGATTCGTTAAATGTTCCATTCATTAGAATTAAGCTTTAAAATCGTCCGTTATACTCATACCGTACAAATTGATGAATATATGACCGCGACAACGTAAATAATAAACATGAAAACTCACAAATCAATTCGTATTATTGACAATCAATCGATTGCCAAAAATCGTAGTCGTTTATTTGAATTCTTTTGTTATGCTAACACCTGCAAAATGTGCTATATTAGCTAACACTTATCAACCGTTGATTGTGAAGATGTGTTCCAAAAGATGCGAAAGACAAAGTGGAAGGTCAACAATTTCAGAATATTTTTATTTTAATGGTAAATCTTACATAATTACGAAATTGAAAACAAATTTTGTGCGAGAGATTTATAAATTGCGTTTCTTGTTAGTTGTGATTCCAGCCTCGTTTCGAGAGCTCCAAATAACTGCACACAATAACAAAAAATTGTATCAAAAATAATCAAATTTTCAATAAAATATTTCACACACGGAATATCAGACAGTGAAAGCATTTTTTTTTTCTTTCGTAAAGTCGATACATCCGATGAATTTTGATGAGCCTTTTTCGTTCAGATATATATAAACTCCGGTGGATACAATTTTTTTGATTATAAATATAACTGCTCTGATTGTGACCGTTTCATTGTCAATGTTGTGTTAATATTGTTGAGATTATCGGGTTTGTCAAACGATTGACTGAATAGACCAGTGTGATACGTATCCTCTGTGAAACAGTTCGGTATATATTTAGTAAAATGAAGCCAGTGATATTAGCTGTGATTTTGTTCATAACTTATGTGCTATGTGATGAGTTGAATCCAAATGACAACTCAAATTCCACAACGGAAACGAACAAGAACAAACGGGGAATTCTCGGATATCACGGATATGGTCACGGTTTACATTACAACATACCACATTTTCACAGCAGTGTACATCATGTCACGCCATACGCTGCTCGATTTCCGACAATTTATAAAAATTTCCATTACCCAACCGGTTATGCATTGTCGCATGGTGGTGCTTCGGTTACTTCGTACAACATAAATTATCCGAAGTATTCGTTCCATTCGCCCAGACCACATTTACATGTACCAGTTCACTCACCCATACCGAGACCATTGATACCGACACCGCCAGTTGTAATTGCGCCAAAGCCAATCGTACCAGTGGCACTGCCGACCTTCACTTCGAAGCCATTGATTCCAATCGGAATACCAGCATTTTCGAACCGTGTTCCGTTCATCGTATCAAAACCGATCCCGGCTCCCTTTCATCCACATGGAATAGCCACATCCGGAATCGTACCATTCGGAGTTCCATCACAATTCATTCCAGTTCCAGTACATCCGACAATAAACTCTTTTCCAGCAGTTGCTAGTACGCCAGGATCCATACCGTTGCCCGGTTCAACGTATGTAACTAATACCCAGCCAGATCCTTGGCATCCGATTTTAGTCAATCAACAACCAGCGCCGACATTTGCTACAACTCCTCACATTCATCGTCCGGCTGTAAATCTGCTACCACCATATGGTCAGACCGATCAAAGCCATCAAGCTCAATTGGAATTGCAACAAGACAGTTTCGATTCGGGATACCCTGAAGAACAGTACGCTGGACGCGTGAGCCAATTGTATTTGAGCCCGAATCCTAATTCTGAGAAAAATCAACCATTGCTGCAACAGCCACAATTCACCGAACAAGATATTTCGCAGAGTAAGTTTTGTGAAAATTTATAATTTGACTGAGCGTCACTGATTTTGCTATCGTTTTTGAAGTTGCTTTCGATCAACAAGGTCAAGGGCGAGGCTTCCAGTTCAAATACGACCCTCCATCGAACAACGGACAGTATACAGGTCCTTCCAGCTATGAAGTTGAATTAGGCAGCTATACGAGAGCATTCTGATGAAAATAAAGATGTTTAGGTAGAATGCGTTTACAATGAGTTTATGTGGTTTATGTATAATGTGATGTTGTTGTTATTTATTTCAAATTAAAATGAAGTGAAACCATATCACGTATTTTCTCTGAGGCGGTAAGGAGATTCATAGTAAATGAACATTAACATTTTGACCTTTAATCGGCAGCGACAACCGAAATAAGTTCTTATGAATGTGGCGTCTTCATAGTAAGATAATTGCTGTAACGATTGACGATTCTGTATGTTTTACCAAACAAAAGATGTATAATTTACTTACTTCAGTGCGGTCGTAGATCATGCAGACCCTCGATTCTTTATCAATTTTGTGAAGTCGATCGGAAGAGTTAGGACCAACAAATAACAGATTAAAATGTTTGTCTGTGCAGTGATACTCGAAGGCCTTTTGATTTTTATATGACTGAAGGCCCTTCAGTGAAGGGTAATGATAGTCTTATTACAAGTTTTGTTCATACAATTCTCGAAGGGCTTTTTTGAGCCAATCCACCCTACAGAATACAGTCTCCTAAGTCTTGCGATGTTTTGAATTGTGCTTGAAGACTTGATAATATCAAATATTAGGTGATGCCTTAAACAAAAGAAGTAACAGATTCCATATATTCATATTTCCATAGGCACATACGTGTCTCATAAGGTTAATAGTGAAATCGTGAAGTTGTCACTATAACTGCTTTTCTGTCATACTTAAACATAGGTGAATGGTCAACTAGTATTTTGTTTTCTCGTAAAATGTAACACTCTTTCAATAGACCATGTCGAATCATTTTAACTAATGATGGCATTTCAAAGGTGACCTAAGATTATTGCTGGAAAACTATTTCATTTCGCCGGCGGAAGAAGTTTTGAATTTGACTGCGATAAATGAAGAGAAAATTCCACCTGGGGAATCTTAGTATGTCCATCTAGGATGCTTGTATTTAGGCGATAATAACATTAGCATTAGTGGGGTAAAATAGGAGCTTATTTCTTCTGTCCCAATTTTTAAATGCAAATGCATCAGAAAAATTCATCAAAATTACAACAGTTAGAGGCAGTGAAATTTCAGCAAGAATTTGCTTCAGCTGTTTTTCAGCTGATCCACACCTACAATCACACTTGCTTATATGGTTGAACCTGCTATATGCATGCGGTGCGGGTGGTAGTGGTAAAACCATATAAAGACGTATAAACAGTTATGATTGTTTGTGTGGATCAGCTGAAAAACAGTTGGAGCAAATTCATGCTGAAACGTCACTGCCACAAACTGTATAATACTATTGAAAGATTGGGAATGGAAAACCTAGCTAAATGCAGGTAGTAACAAACGAAATACGAGTAGTTAGTCAGTAACTTAATAAGTAAACTAATTAAATTTTTAAGTATACACAGAGCAGTAAATTTAACTGGCGCATGCATCAAATTATGTTCAGTAAGACTGTGCGTGCAATATAACAATTTCGACAATTTTCAGTTAAGAATTTATGATTCACTTCCACGCTTCACTCATAAATAAAAATAGAATTTGTTGAGGAAAGGTGACAATCATCATTGGTTGTCTGCACCTCGCAAATTTTTGTTATCATCAGGTTAATATGATTTTTATTATGTGGGAAATAAAAGTGAAGATAAAAATTATACTCATTTGCTTTTGTCGGACGAATCGATTTAATTGTCTTAATCAGTTTAACGCTTTGATTAGACACAAAAAATATAAATGCACCGGAAAGAGAAAGTCCAAGTCAGACTATCATCAAATTTTGAATAGAAGTTTTGGTACTCCTAGCGTTATCGTGTTAAATGAATTTTTACGCAGTTCTCCTTGTATTTATTTCGGTGTACGTAGCAGATTCGAGAACTTATGGTTGGATTATATTGTAATTTTTTTGTTCATAATTCAATATATATTTTTGCTACAGCTGCAATTACCTGTGGCCCGGATGACATTTATTTGACAAATCCTGCTGATTGTGGTTCATATTATCAATGTTCTAATGGAGTACCTTATCTCCAGCATTGTGCACCCACTCACAGCGGATCATTGGTTTTCGATCCAAGCTTAAACGTTTGCGTTCAGCCCAGTGAATACGATTGTGCGAAATCAGTGACAATAACAAAATCTCCAGAAACAACAACAGAACCTCCTGAAACAACAACCGAACCTCCAGAAGCTCCGACAGATCCTCCAGAAGTTGCAACACAGCCTCCAGAAATAACGGTAGAACCTACGGAAGGTGAAGCATTTGGTCCATGTCATGGTAACAGCTATTTCGTGAATCCTGATGATTGTGGCTCATTTTTTCAATGTGAAGATGGGGTGACTAATCTAATCCATTGTCCACTCACTCATAGTGGATCATTGGTTTTCGATCCAAGCTTAAATGTCTGCGTTTGGCCCAGTGAATACGATTGTACAAAATCAGGGAAAACAACGCAACCTCCAGACACAACAACAGACCATCCAGAAACAACAAAAGAACCTCCAGTAACAACCACAGAAACTCCAGAAACAACCACAGAAACTCCAGAAACAACCTCAGAAACTCCAGAAACCACAACCGAGGCATTTGGTTTATGTCATGGTCACACTTATTTTGTGAATCCTGATGATTGCAGCTCTTTTTTTCAATGTGCAGATGGGGTTCCTCATCTCATTCATTGTCCACCCACTCATAGTGGATCATTGGTTTTCGATCCAAGTTTAAACGTTTGCGTTTGGCCCAGTGAATACGATTGTACGAAATCAGTGACAACAACACAACCTCCAGAAACAATAACAGAACCTCCAATAACAACCACAGAACCTCCAGAAACAACCACAGAAACTCTAGAACCTGTAGAAGCAACAACAGAAGCATTTGGTCCATGTCATGGTCACACTTATTTGGTGAACCCTGACGACTGCAGGTCATTTTATCAATGTACTAATGGAGTGGCTGAACTCATCCATTGTCCATCCACTCATGATGGGTCTTTGGTTTTCGATCCAAGTTTAAACGTTTGCGTTTGGCCCAGTGAATACGATTGTACGAAATCAGTGACAACAACACAACCTCCAGAAACAATAACAGAACCTCCAGTAACAACCACAGAACCTCCAGAAACAACCACAGAAACTCCAGAACCTGTAGAAGCAACAACAGAAGCATTTGGTACATGTCATGGTCACACCTATTTGGTGAACCCTGACGACTGCAGGTCATTTTATCAATGTACTAATGGAGTGGCTGAACTCATCCATTGTCCATCCACTCATGATGGGTCTTTGGTTTTCGATCCAAGTTTAAACGTTTGCGTTTGGCCCAGTGAATACGATTGTACAAAATCAGTGACAACAATTGAACCTCCAGAAACAACAACAGAACCTCCAGAAACAACACCAGATACATTCAATCCTTGTCATGAGTTTAGTCACCCTACAACTTGTCTGAGTTCACCAAATAATTGCTCGTTCTGCTTCGATACCTGTTTCCGCGATGGTGCTGTCGACATGATTCGTTGTGATAAATATGAAAATCTACTTAAGGCTGGCTGTCATACGTTCAAGCTTAATCGAACAGAATACGATTCTGTGGTAAAGACAAGTCCTAACTGCAGTACTTGGTTACCGTTAGAGCCTGGTAAAAAGCGAAAATTTTCAGTAACATTCAGCTTGGAAAAACATCCGCTAGACTTGTATTACCTTATGGATTTTTCCGGGTCTATGTCCGATGACAAATCAAATCTTATCACGCTTAGTTCAGGACTTCTCGAAACACTCGCAAATTTGACTGATGATTTTCACATTGGGTTCGGTACTTTTGTTGACAAACCAATATCTCCATTTGGTGCACGTGGAGAGTAAGCCTTACCTCGCTTACAAATTAATGTTTTTCTTGTATTCTATTCCTCTGATTACAGTTATAGCTTTCACAACGACTTTCCGTTGACTTCTGAGACCGATGGTTTCGTAACGAAAATTAGTGATATACCAATCAAGGGTGGTGGTGATGGGCCTGAGTCACACGCAGATGCTCTAGTTCAAGTAGTTGAATGTTCCGATCAAATCGGTTGGAGAAACAACACCAGACGAGTTGTTTTATTGGCTACGGATATTTATTTTCATATTGCGGGTGATGGAGTAAGTGTTAAATCAACGCACTTCAAGCAAAACTGGTACTCTAAATAGGATACTGAAACTTAACAGTGCTCCATACAAAATTTTACATTGTAAAAAGAGTGGGGATACAATTACTCTATTTGGCAGCTGTCATTAATAGCTCTTTTGCTTGAAGTGCGTTGGTTAAATGTGTTATTGTGTTCTGGAGAAAACAATTGTCAAAACTTATTTGCAGCGAAGATCCAATATAAACGATCCATATGTTGATGGATGTTATTTAGATTCCCTTGGTGCCTATACTGAAGAACTAACGATGGACTATCCGTCTGTAGAGCAACTTGCAAACGCTTACTCTAAAAAACAAGCCACAACAACAGCCATATTTGCAACCGGCTCCAGTACAGTAAAGTTTTACGAAGAAGTTGCTTCCCAGTTTAAGTCTGCATATGTTGGCGTTCTGAAGACAGACTCGTCAAATGTTCTCGAGCTAATCAAAAATGAATTTGCCAAAATTGACTCCAGGATGGAAATCGAAAAAAGTGATACGACGGACTCGGTTTCGTTTAAATATTTTTCCAATTGCATGAATTCTGATGATGAACGTGAGACCACAATTTGTGAACATTTGCCGAAAACGGGTGAGGTTACCTTCGTTGTGGAAATTGATTTGGCAGAGTGCCCTTCGGACAAAGACGAAACTGGTATGAAGTTTGATCTGAATCCGGTTGGGCTGCCAATTTTCATTGAAGTGGAATTGAGTTATCTATGCGATTAATTCATTTCAAATTGATGAAGAAATGACGTGAGAAATGAGCATTCAAATCATTTAATTAAAATATAACTATCAAATGCATTCCAATATTGGGAACAGGCGTTTATTGTTGGATGGTAGAACAACCAATATTTTGGGTGAAATTTAAAGTAATAATCTATTTTACAACCTTCCACGGGCTTGGCGCTACATCAGTAATATAAATATACTACCTTCGCTACTGCTGCTTCTACTCTTTGAGACCCTTGCGTCATCGAAATATTTTTACTGTGCCACTGGTAGGCTGAGTGACAAGCCTAGTGCCATCTATTTTATGTAGTGGGTGCGAAACTGGTATGAGTCGAAGACGGGCAAGGTAAATTTAGTGTGGAGGTAAAGCCAGACGCGCGACCAAGCACATAACTTCGATGTTAATGACATCTTTTTTTAAAATGTTTGACTATGATTTACTTGTGTAAATAACACACAACAGATGGCCCGAACTTCTATTCCATTTTTTGTTTTAACAAAGGGAAGAGATGGCGCTTGTATCGAATATTCGTGCCACCGAACATCTGATGGCATTACCTCGACACCATATTTACCTTGAATACGAGTTCCCTTAGCAGTGCTTCTGCCGAAAGCTCTTCTCTCAAATTCACTTGACTTAAACCATAGCTATGCTACTGCTGGTAGCAGTTCTATGCGTAAGCGTAAACCAGTTCAATCAGTTGGATTTTGTTTACAAATTCGACAACAGGTTATGTATGCGGTTGAGTTTAGAAATCTCACATTGGCAACTCGATCGAGTAGCGGAAATAAGGTGAGTTAACAGTTGCTAAATAGTTAAATAGTTGCGAGCTAGGCGAAAATTTGTTTGATGTGATCATAAGCTTACACTGACTGCCAGCATACCAATAGTAGAATAGTTAGCGAATCTGCTACTTCATTTTCAACACTTTTGTTAAAAATTGATCTCTTCGGAAGTGATCTCCTTTTGCAAAACAAAAACTTTGTGACTCAATTCGGCATCTTAGGTATCGTCGGTATCGTTTACGTCCCGATATTGAATTGGAGGCAATTGAAAAGATTAACGTAGAAATATTACAAACATTTTTATTGATTTCTCGAAGTTGGAAACAAGAATTAAATGCAATTTGTAACTGAAAATTTTGGCACAATTTTTAGTTCACTCCAAGAAATTGAATTCACAATCACAGTATCAGACGATTAAGGAATTAAATAATAAAAAAAAACTGAAACACAATCACTGTAAACATCTCGCAATCACCTATACTACACTCATGAGCTTAACATCGATCAGCTTTTTAGTAATGTAATCCATGTCCACCGTAAAAACCATGAGCAATCGGTAAGGGAGCAGCATGAGCTAATGGAAGAGCGTGAGCATGAACAGCAGGTGCAGCGTATCCATGACCGAAACCATAATCTCCTGCGAAACCATTGTATCCCCCATATCCGAAACCGGAATATCCGAGTCCATGTCCATAGCCCAAACCGTGACCGTAGCCCACACCGTGACCATAGCCCAAACCACTACCATATCCCAGACCGTGACCGTAGCCCAATCCATGATCTAATCCATAGCCACCATATCCCAAACCACCATAGGTGCCCAGGCCAAGAAGTCCTCGTTTCTCAGTCTTTTTTTCCTCTTCAGCAACGGCAACACAGGCCAAAGCGACGATAACAAAAGCAAAAACCTTTTTGGACAAAAATATTTTGAATTTGAAAATTCATTTCGCAATGGTTAATGATTTATACTCACGAATGTCTTCATGGTTGAAAAATATCTTCGGCAGTTTATTTCTAACAAGAACTAATGTGCACTCAGCAAATGCAAGAAACGATTTGTAATCGACTCTGAAGATAGCCATACCTTATATACCATTTCAATTTTCTCATTATTTGTAAAGAATATGATAATTGTTTTTCAAAAAAAACGAACAAAATAGAAAATAGAATGCTTAAATGTTGAAGGTATACACACCGTCGTCGATTGGCATATTATATTTAATACTACGAGACAGCAAAGAAAGGGAAAATTATTACATTTTCGTTAAGAAAAATCATTCCATATGAAATATGAACTGCAATAGAACAAGTTGATTATACTTTGCTGAAGTAAACTAGTTGAAACAGTCACGCTGGACTGTTGTCGGATGGAGATAAATTCAGAATTTCATGTCGGTCTTTTATTATTAGTTCAGGCCAATGAAGTTTATTTTATAGAAATAAATGCTGAGAGTAGTAATCTTTCAGGTTTAATCCCCTAAAATCCTAAGATCATAATCCTTAAAAAGACTCCTAAAACTCCTGACACATTTTGGTAACGTGAAACATACGACTACGATTTGAGGCGACAAATTTAATCAATGGAAAGCGTTCTGATTTGCGATAAAATAATCTATGTTGTTAAAGGACTGGTGTAAGGCTAAGAACTTGAATGTCACAATGTCTACAAG
Source organism: Bradysia coprophila (assembly GCF_014529535.1). Taxonomy (NCBI): domain Eukaryota; kingdom Metazoa; phylum Arthropoda; class Insecta; order Diptera; family Sciaridae; genus Bradysia; species Bradysia coprophila. Next base: position 4,035,976 of record NC_050735.1, on the reverse strand, counting down.
AGTGTCCAAGCTCTCTGGGTTTCCCTAACTCTGACACCGAAAAACCACTAAGTCAATAGACTCTATTTTCCCTGGCCAGATCGAAATCGATCCTATTGATAAGTGAGCTACTTTGGAAAGCTAAATTATCGGAGCTTATCGGAAGAACCAGAGATACGGTCAAATGTAGCTTACATTATCAACTGTCATGGAGGTCTATTGAATGAGGTGACTCAATAACTTGTAGTAAGTCCAGAACTCACGAATCATAATCTTTTCCATTAAGTTTTGTTTGAGGTAAAAACGGTAAAAATTAATGAAATTCCATTACAACATAAGCGCAACTTTGACCGCCCTACCAGGATAATTTTCAGCTGAGACAACGTACTTCAAGCAAAAGTGCTTCTAATGACAGCTCAGCCAAATAGAGTACAACTTTGTATGACTGTCCAGTTTCAGTAGTCTTTTTATAGCGCATGCTTGAAGTGCGTTGGCTGAGATTATTTTTGCGATTCTAGTCCAATATTCTAATATTCCTTTCTAAAAATTGAGACACAGCACTGCTTTCTTTTGTAAAGATTGATGAATTGTTTTTGTTGTATGAGTTAAAACGTACAATATAAACAATCCTAAGCGGCAGCTCTTATCAATAAAGCCTCCAAATTTGACACTTATCAATTTAGTGTTCATGCTAGGAGTGCTGTGATTGATCCGAATTCCAGAGTTCTTCTGAGACAAACGTACAAGTAAACCAATACAAAATCGTCACTCCGCCACTTTGCAGAGATGTACCCAGTTAGTGCCCATCTATATAGAAATTGTTACACGGAGTATAATATCTCACTCTCACCCCCAATTTCTATCAGGAAAAACCTACGAATTTTTCACAAAACTAATGTTAACAATCCTCCGTCATGAATGGAAAAGACAACAACGAAAGTCGAATGATAAAGCCAATCTCAAATTACTGTTGCTAGTTCTTGTACTACATTTTTTTTCGTATATTTTTCCACATAAAAGAACACTTGAGACTTGAATTTGTTTATAATTAGCTGCAGAGGAAGTGAGGTAATATGGTTAGAAGTTGGCCATGTTTTGACTTTGGTATGTACCATGGTTGAAGTAATTCAGTTTCGATATAAATGTGTGATTGTATACCTCAAAGTATACCTCTATGTTACATAACCGAGTGACACGGAGAGACATGATACCGAATTTATCTAATAACCTTTTATTACGACGATTAAAAAAGTACTCGCATTATAATGCTGTAATTGAGTTTACGCAACACTGAGGATGTGTAGCGATTTTTTCTAAAGAGAAGAATTCAAGAAAACATTTTTCAGAAATTTGAAGAAACATTTTTCTTAGAACTGTAAATATTATGATTCCTAAATGCAACATGAAACCAGGTCATCGACCACTTACATAACATAAATTTGTAATCATTTCAACAAAAAAAGAGAAAAAAACCTTTAGACTAAATGCATAAACGAGCTAGACGACTTTTGTCACCGGATACTCTTATTTGTAACATTCGTGCAAGTCTTGATGCAGTAGTTAAAAGGTTACCATGCATAATACATCATATGTACACCTGTTATAATTTGGACGACGATCATTTTTCATAAAAAAAAACTTTTTCAGTTTATTCTGGCGATTAGAACAGTTAGACGCTTTTACTTTTTTGTTTGCGTAATTGATTAATCGATTTTTAAGACTATCAGAATATCGAATTCACACCGGCCGGAAGTGCTCCTCAGTATTTGTATTTTTGAGTGTATTAAGGAAAAACTACGTTCCGACTGTTTCTCTTATTAGAATATCGTGAATAGGTATCCCCAGTTCTTAGCGCACTTACACTGTAAGTTATACTGGATTGTTAGGCTTTTGTCGTTATAGATAATGGTTTGTAAGACCCGTGTATGGTCACCATGGCAGAGTAAAGTAAACTAGGCACGAGCGCTTGCGCTTGATTTGATGAGGGACTTGAATTATCTAGTCGCCCAACGCACTTCAAGCAAAAGTGGTAGTCTAAATAGGGTACTGAAATTTGGCAGTGCTCCATACAAAATTTTACAAAAAGAGTGGGGATAAAATTTCATACAAAATAGTAATCTATTTGGCAGCTGTCATTAATAGCACTTTTGCTTGAAGTGCGTTGAGTAGCTTTATATTTTACGAATAAAATTAATTCAATTTATGTCATTGAGTTCATTTTCAGTGTATTTCAAAAATTAACCTTTTCTGCCTGGTTTATTTTACTCTGCCGTGATGGTCACCTATGGACCTGTACTCATGAATAAAAGAAGAGTTTTGATGACTTGATTCCGTATGACTGCTTTACCGCGGCTACTCTGTGATTGTATACAGACGCTCCCTAAAACCACCTTACTTATCCACCTGAAGCTTATACCATGTAGTAAGCTTAATTTTTTCATTTTCCTCGATACCACTTATCATTGCAAATTTGTGATCAGTTTTAATTATTGTTGAAGTAAATTATGTGAATTCTTTCACGTAGACGGATGTATACTGACCTCACCGTCATCACAAAGCCAGCAAGCATTACATTACCATACAATCCATCAGTCGTGTTGTAACATTTTTTCTTATCTTAGCACATCGAAATGTTCATCACCAAAGTAAACATAAATTCAAACAATAGCATTTTCGTGGTGTCCTTCACCAAACGGTATATTGCAAAGGTTTCCATAAACAATAAATATTTTCAAAATAAATAACAATGAAAGAGATCAATCGCAATATGTAATTATATTGCAAATTATCTCTTCAACATTATAAACCGTCTGCAGCTGGTTTACGTGATTTTAAGGTTTTTTCTTCTTTTTTTCTTCGTACCTATCATTTATGTTATTCTTTCGTGTAGGTTGTGTGTTTCGTTCAACGTTAAATTGGTGTTTTTGGGTGTTTTAGGACAAGTACAATTTCTTAATTTTTACATTTTTACCTTGTCTCCAACAAATTAAATTTTAACAAAATTTTAAAAGGAAAGTGTTTTCCGCTACCTTGATGTCTTATTTCACCTTGTGCTATTTTTATTCTGTATATTTCATCTGGTATCAAATCGATAATAAAAATAAGAGATTTGAGTAAAGTCTCACATAGCGAAATACATGTTCCAACTGATAAAGCAAAAAACTTGTTAACAATTTGATAAGCATTTAGAACAAAAGACGTAATAGATTCATTAATAAGACACCATGACTTCAAAGTTCAAGAATTGATCGCACTGGGCAATAGGACTGCTTTACCTATTCTCATTGAATTTTATTCATTTGAATTGGAAACTGTTTACATGGATTGTGTCATGGTACAATAAAAAAAAGGAAATAAAAGGAAATTCACAAATAGTAGATCTCGTCAAGCCTAGATGTCGCAGGAATAGATCCCATTATGCAAGCTGCGTTAGCTCGTTGAATTGCCATTGAGATTCTTTGAGATGCTTTAACATCCACTCACCACTAAAACAATAGGGAACGTAAGCAATATTCCACTGTTCTTTTTTTGGGATCAATCAATCGATTCAATGTCTTGAAGAATACATACAAATGAAAGCTTAATTACTTTAATTCTCGGTATTTGAACGATCGACAAACTCTGTTATTAGTAGGCAGAAATGCCGTTGGCTTAATAAACAAATAAATAAATGATCTGTCCCGAAATTTTGATTCGAAATATATAGCTCTACATCTGAGAACTTTTCTTAGAACCACCTTTATGAGGACCACCTTAGCTCATCATTTAGTGAACTGAATTTAAAATCAAAGATCCTCTGAGTATGATTTAACAGATTTCGAGCTATTTTGGTTCGAACTTTAATTGATTATGGGACAACAGATCATGAACAAAAAATTGTTCGAACCAGATCGCTGTTCTCTATTTAGATGTACCCTTTGTACCTCTGTAATCTGTGCTATGAGAAAATTCTTTTCACAAACGACGGATCATATGTTATCGAGAGCAACGACATAAATAAGCGATGCACTTCGGGTAACGTTTTCTTATATTTTGCATGTTAAAGCGAATGAAGTAGAGGATCTTGTATCAACCACTTTAAATTGAAAAGACGAAGTAACAGATTGATTGAAAGTTGTTTTGCTTGGAATCGATAAATGAAAACTCCAGAAGTAACAGATCCAAGTACTAACCCGTCACATGTGGCTATTCATCTGTTAGGTATCGATAATGACGACAAAAATGATGACAAGCTCTGGGTAATGTTGCCCTTTATGAAGAAAAATGCATGTTAAAAAATTGAAGTAAAAGATTTGGAATCAACAGATTAAAAATACTTTGATCGATGGAAGTAATGGACCTGATAATAATGCTGGTCAAATGTTTGCCGTCTGTAACTGGGCTTGCCGATTCTAAGATGTAAATCAAAAACGATTTACATTCCGATCGTTTGCTATACACTCTGTTCGTACTGTTTATTTTCAATTTTCAGTCAATAAATTCCTCCTTTCATTAAAAACTCTATTTTGATAAGATTTACGGTCTTACACAACAGTTCAACAAAAATTATTAGTTAATCTCCCGTCGTCGTAAGTCTCTTTTTTTTAAATATTTTCATTTACCAGGCCATCTGGTATCTCGTTCTCAAATATATTTTTTTATAAATTTCAATTGCACAAAATATTATGGTGCAATTATAAATTTGCTTATTAATCGCACCATGATTATAGGTCTGTGATGATTGGATATAAAATACCGTGTTTACCTTTAGGGCCATGATTGAAAAAAATGCATTTGGCGTTTAATTTGCAGGTCTTAGAGATCATACTGCGTTTTATTATCAATAATTTCATATTGCCAGTCTGTCTCGCAGTTTTGCAACGCTTTAGTAATGATTTGTAACCTCGTGTCTGTAAACAAGTTGGTAAAAGAGAATTTGATAATCTGATTTTACTATCGGTTTTAGGAGATATTTGTATTGATGTTGTCATTTTTCTGTTGTGCGACCTAATGGAATAAGAACAATTGGGGTCCATGATATGCATTAATGGTCTGAGTGTCTTACAATGTATAGAAGGGGTGTTAGGGAATCTCGCGCCGCGTCATTCACAATAACTCACAAAGTGACATCTTCCTTATACAAAATGTGTCAAAATGTGAATTATTGTGAATGACGCGGCGCGAGATTCCTAGCAGCCATAGAAGGTTGATCTGCATTATAGCAGATTTTTATTATATAGGGGCCGTTCATAAATTACGTAACGCAAAAATCAACATTTTTCAGACCCCCCCCCCCGGGTCTGTAACGCTAAAAGGGTCAAGTTTGACCCAATTTTGTTAGAACCGTAACGCTTGCCTCATACCCCCCCCTCCCCCCTCTAGCGTTACGTAATTTATGAACGGCCCCATAGCCATAACAAGTGATTGAAAAAAAGAGAGCAGTAAGACACGATGTATATACGATAAAATGTCTCATTTTTACAAGTGCTTTGTTACAAGTGCCCATTAGTTAGGATAGTAAACTCCGTTTCACCGAATTCAATCAAATCAGCAGTATTTTTATCGGTTCTACCACTTCGTTTGAAATAACAAGTTTCAAGAATTTTATGCGAATTCATTGCAACATGCAATTCGCTTTTTATAACAGAACATTGATCAGAACATTACATACATTACACAATAATTTATTACACCCTAATTCGATTTTTTAAGAGAGTTTGTTTGCTGGAGATAGAATTGTCAGAGCTTGTAAAATCGGGAGACCCAAGGTAGATGTATGTGCGGAGGTAATGTCATATATAACCGAATCAGATGTGCGGTGGCATGAAAATTCGATACAAACGCCGTCTTTCGCTTTCTTTAAAAACACAAAATTACTCAGAAACCTGGGCCATCTGTTTTGTGGTAGGCACAATATTTTATGAAACACAAACAAGTCACAGTGAACCATTTCAAAAGAAGGTGTCATTAGCATCGAACTAATATGCTGGGCCGCGCGTCTGAATGGCATTACCTCTGCCAATATATTTACCTTGGATAAGTTCTTTCTAGCAAATAAACTTCGTTTTGACGCTGTCAAAATACCACCTTCAATGAGTTTAAACTGGCAGTAAAATAACAATACAATCGAAGGCATAGATTAGGAGATAATACCGCAAGGAGTGGATTAAGCGGCATTTTTACCAATGCAAATATTTTGGCCAAAAATGTATAAGCCCAAACACGCTACAATGAATTGAAAACGACTGCAGAAAGGAACATCACATTCGAAGGTGTAGATTTGGAGGTACTGTTGCGTTGCTGGAAAGGGGCGAACAACCTCCAAAAATATTCGGTATTTTTACTCCTCTGTCAAACAGAACGTATTTTATGGGATTTTTACCTAAAATTCCCATTTTATGCAAATTTTCTGTAAACTTTTTCTAAAAATTACTCTCTGGCTACTGAGTGGAGAATATACGTGACTCAGTTTCTATTACTTTGATTGTATCTGGTTTCACTTCCGATAACCCCAACTAGCTCCTGTACGAGTGAGGCCCATTTGATATGGATTGCTTCAGATTCTTCCAAATTTTAATGATGAATGAGCGGTACAAAGCGAAAGCATCCGAACTAGGACTGTGAGCAACGATCAAAAATAGAGACATGGTCGACCCAAACCGATACAATCTAGAATTATAGATGGCCTGTCGCTTGACCGTGGATTCGCATGTCCTTAGGGTTGGCACACTTTATATCAGTCAGATTATCTTTTCATTAATTAATTTATTATCATCCCTTGCGACCTGGATTAAATTTGGAATGCCTTTTGGAAGCGTAAGAATTCGGCGCGGATTTACCCTGAGAAGTTGGCGTCATAAGCACAATAAGCTCAATTGGGACCGCCTGAGGCGTCTCTTAATTCATTGTACCAGGGTCTATTATTGGTAATTTGAATTACCGAATTTACAGATGTAAATACAGATTACCTAATAATTACCTAATTGACTTCCAAAATTACCGAAAAGTAAATTTGTTAGAAATAAGTAAGTATGTAGAATATCATGTCGGTAAATTCAAGGCTGTATACTTTGGGGAGGTCACGCAGAATTCAGTAATTCAAATTACCAATAATATGCCCTGATTGTACCATAACCAATTGGCATCTTTGCACGCTTTTCGAAAATACAAAAATAGTTTCCGATTCGTCAGCAACCAAATTTAATTTAAAAAAAAATGTTTACATTATGCACAACTCAGCGACTTGACGCGAAACATTCAACAATTTTTGAAGTTAAAATTTGTTGAATCTAAGTTTTCAATAGAAAAAAAAACGAAAAATTTGGAACACAACAGAAAAAAAAATTGTTTTTATACGACGACGTTTGGTTTTGTTTTACATGATTTTTTCTCTCTCAGCTCAACATTAATTTGAGATTTCGAATCTACGACCGAACCAACTAATGCGAATCATTTGTAGCACCAACAGCCGTTGCTTTGGATTGATTGTGATGACTATTCGATGCAGAGTCGATCCCATTTTGTTTGGATGCATCGCTGGTATTGTTGGACGTCACAGCCACTCCACTTGAATCACAATTTTTTACATTTTTCAAATTTTTTTCTAACACATGCGCGTCCGCTGGTTCGATTCGTTTGTAGTAATGATTCTTCGTTTCGACAATTTCAAATCCAAACTTCTTGTAGAACTCTATGGCACTCTCATTATTCACTTGGACATGACTGAAAACAACAACGGAAAAAAAAAATTTAAATTTCAAATTTCCTCCTACCATCAAACCGATCGTCTCAACACTCACAGGAATATACTATCGAAATTGCCGTCCTTTTCCACATAGCTTAGGATGTGGTTAACCATCACAGATCCGATTCCTAATCGACGATACGGGTACAAGCAACCCAACGTCATTATGTACAATCTTCTTTGATTTTCCGATGTGTCTATTCGGCAACACACCGCTCCGACAACGATGTCATTGTAGTAAGCCAATTTAGCCAATTCGCCAGCATCCAAGACATCAATATAAAATTTGTCATTGTACGTAACGGGAAACACGACCGTATTCAGTTTCTTCAACTGCTTGATATTGTGTGGTGTCACATCGCCCAATTCTATACTGGCCCTACGAAGCAAGAAAAGGGAGTTGCAATTCTCCAAACAAAAAAAAACTTTGCACAATTTTTGGTGTTAAACGAAAGCAAGGTTATGTCCAAATATGAGAAAAATCAATTTTTCCATCACTTCGTTTACAATGTGTCGTTTTCTGAATGGAAATTTCAATTTTACACACCTAGTCATGCTGATTGATTGCTGATCCTCTTCGATGTGACTTTCAATTTGTTCTTACTATAGTGACAAAAATTGTTTCAAAAAAGTGTTGTCTGTCTAACACCATCAAGAAAAGAACGAATTTTGACAGTAGACGCAGGTAGTCCCAGTTTTAAACAGTGGGATTTTATATGTGCAGGGGGATATTTTCAGAGGGTTTTTTATTTATCTAAGAGAACAGAGACGTCAATTTGAATTTTAGGTGGGTGTTTGAAACTCCAGCTATACATAGCGACGCAAAGAAGACCTAGGTCAAATCTCATATGAGAAAATGTATTTCAATGATTTTCACGTTCACCCACTTTCTGAAACGGGCCCTACTCTTCGAACAATAGTGATGTCTAATGAGCCAAAGAAGTCACAACGGAAAAGAAAATGGCCCAAAGAAGTCAAATCGGAAGAGAAAACACAAATGCAAAATTTTGTGAATTAAAATCATCTCAGACAGACCGTGGGTGATTCGTCATTTTTTTATAATAACAGCGTTGACACAAGATAATTGGTAACTCTTTGATGCTCCTCATTTGAGCACGGTCTAGCATAAAGGAACTAAGCCCAATATCTCCGATGAACGCTTGACCATAAAAGTACCGATAGAACAGAGCAACGGCACTTACTATACGGCGGTGTTCCAGAGAAAGCTCTGTCTTTCGACGAGATTCAACGTTGTCGGAGGAACTCCTATCCACAAGTAAGAATCGAACTCAAGGAGAGGCTGTATATAAACTTTATTTGACATAAAAAATAATTTTTTATTCTTCCAACATAATTTACACGTTGAGATACATGAAACATTATTCAAACCACTACCTGAAGTAATAAACTTCATTCAAGGATGAACCCGAAGGTATCGTTCCCAACACACTAACCGAGTTCCCTCTTTGTATTGCAATGCTCATTGCTCACCCTTTGTCGGAAGTAGGAAAAAGATTTCGGCTCACCTGTACTAAGTTTCAATTTTCTTCCTTACTCGAAGCCGAATGTCTGCGCCGCCTTGGACCAACCACCAAGACAATCGACGGCGAACGCTACAAAGTGATACATGTTGCAAACCGTCTTGCAGTCGTTTCTCTTGTTCACTGCTGCTCTGTTTGCGGCGAAGCTTTATATACAGCGTCAAGTTCAACAGATGAGAAAAACCTGTTACATCGTCGTAGAAAATCCAGCCTTTTCGCCGCATTCTTCGTCACCTCCATCACATGATCCGACCACAAAAGCTTGTCAGACACATTCGTTCGTAATTTGTAATTTGTAATGTTGAAGGCTCTAAAGAACATTAGTGAACTTGGTATCTAAGACCTGTTAATAGGAAAACTGTACAGATGTCAAAACAGGGGTAAATTTACAGCGAGTTGTCTATAAGGCATAGATTTTGGTCCCTTACCATCTACTTAAGAAACAACGAAGCATATTTCAAATCAACTTTATAGCTAGAACTGCGAATTTGGCCATTGCCGTACATACATTCAAATACAAATAAATTAGACCACAGTACAGTAACGTTCATCCCATGCTCTGCATTCACAAGCACATAACACCAAGGTTCTGAAAGAACAGGTTAAGACAATTCTGACTTGATCACAAAAGCAGTGGAACACAAATTTTGACAATTGAGTCATGTTTTGTCTATTAGAGATTGTTTCAAATGTCAACTTGATAAAAAAAATTCTCTTCAAATTGACATTTCCTATAATCTCTTATTTTCTCTCATTTTCTCTAATATTTTTCAATATTTGTGTTTTACCGCCTTCGTGATCAACTCAAAAGTGTCTACACCTGTTCTTTATTTCACCCACCTTCGTAATTGTCTTAATATCGTAATTTATTCAGAACTTTGCGGGTGCCCATTACATGTAATTTTTGTGTGCGGTCAGCCGCTATGTCGAGTATAACACTATGCTAATGAAAAGACCAAGAAATAATTTCAAAGTTGGCCGGGCTATTTTGTTAAATGGATCTGTCAATAGACGTCACCATAATCGACGAAAAGAATCCAAAAATATCCCGATTTATTGACGTTTCTCATCAGCAACTTTTCGATTCACGTAGTCGCTCTGAACAATTTCAATCCATTTTGTGTCTGATCATATGACAAATATCTCTGACGGTCTTGTGATATCGAAGTTTTAGCCACTTATTTTAGTTTGTTGCAATTAAAAGTACGGACGTTTTGCGTAAGTTCAACTCAATATTTAGTTAAATAAAATAATTCAACGTAACATTGCTGGTGAAACGTTTAGAAATTATTTGGAATTTGTGTACGATAAAGTGAAAAGTAATGTGCCAACTAGAAAAGAACGAATATTTTCGGGATTTACAAGTACTTTCTTCCACGGTTCTTCTACGGTTTCTGTGAATCTGAATCGAGTTGGAAAATTTATTCCGATCAATTTGACAGTTTCGTCATTTAACACTGTTCGACGGCCTCGTCGCATTTCCACCGAAATGATCATTTTCAAAAGTTAATTTCCCTTGCGAAAATCGACCACGAATGGTGTGTTGGTAACTCATCAAATGGGTTCATGATAAAAATTTACAGTCATGTGACCAGCAGAAAAATTGCAGTTTACCCATTCTAATGTTAATGTTTTCTATCCGTGCAACATTGTAACACCGAAAATGGACGGGAAAGGCCTGAAATTACATAACTAAGCCTATGACAATAATATTTTTCCATAATCACAAGACACTTTGTTGTATTATCAGCTGGTCATGAGAGTTTTTCGTTTCAATAAAAAAAATTCGATGCGAACGAAATTCATGTTTTGCTCGTTTGAAATTAGAATTAGAATTAGAATTGGCCCTTAATCAAAGATGTTGAGCCATTAATTTATCGATTTATTTCGGTTGAAGAATTAAAACCAGCAATTTGATCGAGATAGGTGTCAAGAGTAATTGACATAGTCGATCAATATTTCTCTCAGAGACATCCACTCAGAGTCAAGTGATTGAAACGATTTTTCTTTCTGAATTTACAGAACTAATTTACCAGAGTCATGTCGAACTTACGGAAAATCGGAGATGAAGAGCGCGAGTCGAAATTCGGCTATGTATACGCCGTGTCTGGACCTGGTAAGTACAACGTCGAGACAGCCGTCCTTTTCCACTAATCCAACAAAATTGAACAATAAAAATGCTTTTTCTCACCCTTACAGTCGTAACAGCCGAACGTATGTCCGGATCTGCTATGTACGAGTTGGTGCGTGTCGGTTACTTCGAATTGGTCGGTGAGATTATTCGTCTTGAAGGTGACATGGCCACCATTCAAGTATACGAAGAAACGTCCGGCGTTACTGTCGGTGATCCCGTATTGCGTACCGGCAAACCATTGTCCGTGGAATTGGGTCCCGGTATTATGGGCAGCATTTTCGACGGTATCCAACGTCCGTTGAAAGACATTAACGAAATGACAAACTCCATTTACATTCCCAAGGGTATTAACGTACCCTCCCTATCGAAGACACAGTCGTGGGAATTCAATCCGTTGGGCGTTAAGGTCGGATCACACATTACCGGAGGTGATTTGTACGGTATTGTGCACGAAAATACATTGGTCAAACACAAAATGATTGTGCCACCGCGTGCTAAGGGTACTGTCAAGTACATTGCACCAGCTGGTAACTACACTGTCAGCGATGTTGTGTTGGAAACGGAATTCGACGGTGAAATCACTAAACATACTATGTTGTCGGTGTGGCCAGTACGTCAACCACGTCCAGTAACTGAGAAGTTGCCGGCTAACCATCCTCTATTGACTGGTCAACGTGTATTGGATTCGTTGTTCCCTTGCGTCCAAGGTGGTACAACAGCCATTCCTGGTGCTTTCGGTTGCGGCAAAACTGTCATCTCGCAATCATTGTCCAAATACTCCAACTCTGATGTCATCGTTTATGTCGGTTGCGGTGAACGTGGTAACGAAATGTCTGAAGTACTTCGAGATTTCCCAGAACTTTCCGTCGAAATCGATGGCGTCACCGAATCCATCATGAAGCGTACAGCATTGGTTGCAAATACATCCAACATGCCCGTAGCTGCTCGTGAGGCTTCCATTTACACTGGTATTACATTGTCGGAATATTTCCGTGACATGGGTTACAACGTTTCCATGATGGCTGATTCCACATCTCGTTGGGCCGAGGCTCTTCGTGAAATTTCTGGTCGTTTGGCTGAAATGCCTGCCGATTCCGGTTATCCAGCTTATTTGGGTGCCCGTTTGGCCTCTTTCTATGAACGTGCCGGTCGCGTCAAGTGTTTGGGTAATCCCGAACGTGAAGGTTCAGTTTCGATTGTCGGTGCCGTATCGCCACCTGGTGGTGATTTCTCTGATCCTGTAACATCAGCCACATTGGGTATCGTACAAGTGTTCTGGGGTTTGGATAAGAAATTGGCTCAACGCAAACATTTCCCATCGATCAACTGGCTCATCTCTTACAGGTTTGTCTTGTCGATGATTTGAGTTTTTTTGATTTTAAAATTTTGTGTTCTTCCATCAACCAGTAAATACATGCGTGCCTTGGACGATTTCTATGACAAGAACTTCCCGGAATTCGTACCACTCCGTACCAAGGTCAAGGAAATCCTTCAAGAAGAAGAAGATTTGTCCGAAATTGTGCAATTGGTCGGTAAGGCATCGTTGGCTGAAACAGATAAAATTACATTGGAAGTGGCCAAATTGCTGAAGGACGATTTCTTGCAACAAAACTCCTATTCGTCGTACGATCGTTTCTGTCCGTTCTACAAAACCGTCGGTATGCTGAGAAACATCATCGCTTTCTACGATATGTCCCGACATGCTGTTGAATCCACGGCCCAATCAGAAAACAAAATTACATGGAATGTTATCCGTGATGCTATGGGAAATATCATGTACCAATTGTCGTCGATGAAATTCAAGGTAATTGATGAGTTGCTTCTCGCTTTTCAATTTTTTTAAACTTTTTTTGTGTTCTTAAAATTTGAACTTTCGGTGTCCATGACGAGACTCATTCAAGTTAAAAATTTATTCTCTGAAGACAATCCCATGGCAACAGTTGCCACTAAACAAAATAAGTATTTTTGAGCAAGAACAGTACTTAGTACGTTGACGATCATAAGGCGTGACGTTCCGATGGAAATCATCACGTCAAAGATTTCACCTATTTTGATCGAATCAATTCCATTGATACAAAATCTTTTATTTCACTACTTTCCATAACAACCGTTGTCATAATACTAATTTTCCTCAAAGTTAAGACCCGTAGAAAGTTGCCACTGCCGGACCTATAATTTCGGGATCGTAAAAAATCCTCAAGGCTTCCAGATGAACTCCTCAAGAGTAATTGGTTACGAAATGTTCAGAGTGGCCAATGCTTTGGAGTTACAAGTCACAAGTCTTCTAGTGATAGAAATGCTGAAGACTTGCGGATGTTAGAGAGATGTGAATTCTCGATGATTGTCGATGATTCTCGAACGAGAATAATTTTATTCACTCTTTCTTTGCGCTTTTCTTTTGAGAGAAAAACCTAGATGAAGATCAAGTAAAATGGTTTTATTATAGCCAAATACTTCGCTAACAGACACTTAAACAATTATTTCGAAAAAGATAGGTAAAATTTCTGTGTCAAAACACGAAAATATCGCAAAATTGACTAAATTGTACTGTTTACAATCAAACAAGCGATTACATAACTATCTACAACAACACATAGAGATTCATGACGTTGCGTCGGGAGTCGGATTCTCACTACTTTAGTAGTTAGATTTCAGTTCGAGAACGTTGTTATAGATTTTTGATAGAAACAATGTCTGGGCGCAATTTTTTCAAACAATCCTTTCACGTAGGGAATGGCCACGTATCCAGTTGATTCATCTTTCCTCTCACCTTTTTCTGCAAAATATTTTGTATTAGTAGCTCAAAAGGTTTGAAGCAGAGCTTTAAGCAATTTTAATACATTGAGACGTAAAAACCTTACATTTATGGAAGAAAAGGCAGCTAAAGCTTTGACATTTAAGTGACAGAAGGCCGATCTGCTTTGAGTGTCTCGTAGTGGTAGTATCTTAAAGTAAGAGTCAAATCCACGACCTATAATGGTCCACATTGCTCTGAACGTAAAACCAACTAGACCTTTGAAATTAAATTGGCAGAAGGCCGATCTGCTTTAAGCGCCTCGTACTGGCAATATCTTAAATTTAGAGTCAAATCTACTGTCTTTAATTGGTCCACGATTCATTTGAACGTTTTTATCTCTTTTGTCTTTCATAACATTTCCACTACTTAACCATATGCCATTCATTAATTGCAAATCGTTTCTATTCGCTTACAGGACCCCGTCAAAGATGGTGAAGCCAAGATCAAGGCCGATTTTGATCAACTCCACGAAGACTTGCAACAAGCCTTCCGTAATTTGGAAGATTAAACGAATATAATTCACACACCGTCGTTAAAACTATAAACTCTAAAGAAAGAAAATTTCACCAACAAAGAGAATAAAATTGAATAAAAACTAAAAGCAAAAAACTTAAAACAGCAACAGCGTCGTGTCGTACAATAATTGAGTAAGTTTTAATTGAAAACGTTATTTAAAAGAAGACAAACAGACAGAAAAAAAAATGTTCAAAATATTAGTAAAACTTAATGGAAAATTTTCTTGGAAAAATATCTAAACATCAGTCGTTGAATCGTAGAATGTAAAAATTGTTAAACGATAATTTCTCTGTCGTTAAAAGAATATTTCACTGCAAATTTAAGTTTTTCTTTCTCTTTTCGGTGTACTCGTGTAATCCTTAGACAACACACATAAAAAATTGATATAAAGAAACAATGGTGAAAAAATTGCATTCCAAAAAAAAATTGTTTTTTCTTTAAATTTAAAAACTTTTTTCTTTTAAGATTTTTCGTTTTTTTTTTGTTTCATTTTCTTCTTTGTTTCCGATTTTTTTTATATCGAGTGCGTTGTTTTTATTTTGTTTTTAAATTTATAAATATAGAGAGAGATATTCATGTAACTTTTGTTAAATCTTTTAAGCTTATGTGCACTCAGAACGAATAACCCCCAAAGCTTGAATAACATGTTTACAGAAATAAGGGAACAGGAACTAAGGGAATTCTAGATGAAGTAGAACGAAATAACCTTTCCTAGCATTAAAAGGAAATTTAAATCGATTTCAGTATTATTTGTATTTTGTTTTTTCTTCTGTTATTAATGCCATCCATCAAGTTACACCCTTGTGCCCCTTTTTTTCGATGAGTTTTTTTTTTATCTTCTTCTTCACGGACTTTTAATCTTTTTTTTTCTTCTTGTCTCTCGTTGAGTGCAATTTTAAGTAGTTGTTGTTCGTTCGTTTGTTTTTTTTTATTTTTTAAAATGGAAATTGTATTATAAAAACATAAAAAAAATTATTATAATAGCCAATCAAATTCATTATTATATTGTCATTGTTAAGTGGAGATTTAAATAAAAATAAAAATTTAAAGTAAAAAAAAACCTTTGCAAATAAACAAAGAAAACTTTACAAATCTAGTTAAAGTGCATAAAACATTTGAAAACATTTGAAAACATTTCGATTGATTGATCATATAATAATATGCAAAATGATTATTATACCATCAGCCTCTTGATCATACATATATTGAAAAAATTGGGTGTGTTGAACATATTTTGTTTGCTAAATGTACAGTTTACAAAAAAAAAGGAAAATTAGTACTACTATGTATAAAAATAAACAGAATTCAAAATGAATAAAAAAATAAAATTAAAATTAACCAATTCGATTAATTCAATGGGGCGGACCAGGCCTTCAACAATGACTATAACAAGAACACAAAAATATATCCGCAAGCTATGCGAAACATAACACTGGACAACAATTTGAAACTTTGAAATGTGCTCAAAACACGCATCCATTGGTCCCAATGACGTTTGTGGTTCCGCAGCATCCGTTCTACTTTTTTTTAAGTTAAAAGAATGGGACAGTTATTGGTGCAGAAGGTATCCACTTCAAATTACCACTCCATGGGTCTCCACTACGTATCGTTAGTGACGGTGTGACTGTATAGTTTTAAACAAAGGGGAAGCAAATTTGATATTTCTCTATGTTCGTAGTCTGCTCGTGACCCTGATCTATGACCAAGCAAGGCTCCATAGGATGCTCAGTGGGATAGAACTGATTTGTATTACAATCGAGAGTATGGAATTAAAATAATCATGGTATAAAGAATTGGTTCCATGAGTGCAAGGTAAACCAATGGCGACATGTTGTGCACGCACATTAGGTCTACCAATATCCAATTTGTTATTTGGCCATAGATAGTTGTGAAACTCAGCGACAACTAGGTCACACGATAATTTTTCGCAACCAAACTGCTTAATTTTGTTCAGCTTCTATGGTCTCAGCTTTAAAGTCAACACCAAATTTGCCATAGATCTCACATTGTGTTGGGCGAAGAAAGAAAACCCACAATATATCTCACATTTACAGTTCCGTTTTACTTAGTGTCTAAGTGCAGTAAGTCCATCTACGACTAGATATAGGGTGGAGACGGAGAGGAGATGTGAAGATGGAAACGGTTTTTTGTGGTAATTCATAAAATTACGGTTCAGATGCGAACATTTTCACAAAAGAATATTTTTCGTACGGGACGAAGCTTAGAGTAATTATACCTAGAGAGGAAATTACGAACAGAATTACGTAAAATTTGTGGGCCCGACATGAAATACGTAATATTTGATAGTGTTGGTTTTTCCCTACTAAATTGGTGGGCAAATTAGCGCAAAAAATTTAAATGTGCCTGCGAGGAGGATTCTTTTTAAAATGTGAACCTTTTACATACCACTGATATGAACTGATATCAACAAACACATTGTGTTTAACAGGTTTAACACAACGAAAATAATAGAAATTGACCCGTGTTGTTTTATGCAGCAAATTATAGTTGGGCAATCGGTCTCTTGAAGGAAAACTAGAAATCAACAAACAGATGCAACTCGCGCAATTTTTTATTAAGCGCATAAAATCACCGGAAAAATGAACAGGCATTGCCCTTGACTCCTTTACTTTGGCATCCCGTAATGAATCACATTTGCACCATATTTAATTATTATTATTGCGAATGATTTCAAACAAAATTTCAAAATAGAGTTACGCGATTTAGAAAATACAAAACTGACAACTATCAAAATTGTCAACGCCTACATGTGTTAGTAAAAGCTCTACGTAAAATTGTACGAAATGTGAATCTTATACAAACTGATGTCGGGACCACATTTTATCGTACGAAATACCTCTCTAGGTATAATTACTCTAAGGGACGAAGTGTGTTTAAAAAAATGTTTGTAGGGCCAATCGCAGAGGTCGACCTAAGTAGATTAAATCATTAAATGTCACTATAAGGACATGGATTTTGTTGACGTTTTCACCACTTCTCTTCTCAGCAAATTTTCTTCAGCTGAATATGGCGCTGTTGTAGTTTTCAGGGTAAAACTTCACGAAACAACCGCACACAGATATGATAAGAAGGGTGGTGCTGGCGCTGTTGTAGTTTTCAGGGTGAACTGGTAAACGTCGTCCCATGCCCTAATATAGCTGCATTTATGATATCTCAGCACAGAAATGACGATTTTTATTTTTTTAAATTTAAATATAGACATTATCTACCGCTGCAGCATGTTTTCCAGGGAAAATAAAGTTTTGTACCTTCGGAATATTGAATGAAACAATACATTCGCCAATACGCGCTTGCTGTAGGACTAGTTGCCATATGGGCGACTTGGTTCGCATGAGGAAAGTTTTCGCGCGATTTTCGCTTGACATGTCACTGTTATGTTGTACAGAACCAATGTTAATTTGTTGATCGATCATATATCGAGAACGCGTGAATTTTTTTTTGTCTTTCATCACCCTCAAGATAAGTCAGCGCAATGGATCACAAACGAATGAAAATCGACAACCCAACTTTGGAACCGTTGAACAATACCTGTGATGATTTAACGGTGTCTGAAGGAGTAAGTAATAATTTCCTCGTTCCAACCACTTTTATTGACTGCTTTGTATTTTTGCTTCAGTCAAACGATATGACAAATCTACCCAATCTACCACTCGAATTCACCGGCACAAAACTACACGATTTGAATGAAGATTGTCTTCTGGAAATCTTTCAATTGAAGACACTTGACTTGTATGATGTCTGTTCATTGGCAGATACCTGCAAACGATTCCGGCAAATTGTTCACCGGATTGCTCCGAAAGAATTGGAGATTTGGCAGAGTTTCGAAAAAAACGATTGCTACCAAATTAAACTGGAAATCACGGAATACAAAATCTTCAATGCAGCGGAAAAACGTTTGGATAAACCATGCGAGTTCGTCATGATAAAGAGAATATTCGCAAATTTCGGATCGAATTTAGTTTCAGTTTTGATCCGGTCTCGTAGGGGTCTCCATTGTCATCTGACTGATCAAGTAGCATTGCATTGCAAGGAGAAATTGAAACATTTGTCGCTGCAATGCCAAGAATTTAGTCAATATCGGGCCATTGAAATGCAACCAATCTTCAAGAATTTGAAATCTTTAAAATTCTATTCGTTGCACCTGCTCGCCGATGCGAAACTGTTCGCTGGAATGGATTCATTGGTAGAGCTGGAACTGGTTAGTGTAGAAAATGGCGTTGAAATATTGGAAAATACGTTCCCTAAATTGGAACGATTCAGATATGTCAAAGGTATTACGAACAAACACCAGCTGCGCGAATATCAATTGATGAGCTCATTGTTATCCTTCATTGTACGTCACAACGATCTGAAAATTCTGCAATTTTCTGGCCACATTAGTAAAGACTCTGCAATGATTTTTTGTCAAACGATTGTACACAATTGCAAGGAGTTAGATACATTTATGCTCGGATGTAGCACAACGCGGACCTCATATTGCATTAAAATATTGACACAATTAAAATCGCTGAGAAATCTCTACCTGGAGCATCAGTCATATTCAGATCTGAAAGTTTTCGCGCCGATGAAAGAATTGAGACATTTGAATTTATCGAACTGCGGTCTGCCACTTGATCTGAATCAATTCGATTCGTGGGCTCACTTAACGAAAATATTCCTTTCCACACCAAATGACTTCAGATCGTTTGATGTGGTTGGGGTAATTAAGCACTTAACGAATATTGAAGAATTGGAGTTGTACGCTTCCAATAAATACATTTTGGACGAAGAAACGGTTTGCGAAATCGTTGCGGTCGTCTGTCGACGAGTTCAATTGCTACGACTGAAATGTTTATACGATTTCGATTGGAAGGAGTTTGATGCAGGCGAGAAGCTACAACTGCTGCAAACAATTACGTTTCATTAATAAAGAACAACTTCTTGTGATTCTGTTTTTAATTTTAACGGGAAAATCATTAGTCGCGACTCCAACGCTGGGTGTCTAAATGTATCGAAAGGGCATTAAATGTAGATTATTGAATGTTACTGTGGAGGAACATTACTGGAAACGTGACTGAAGGCAGACGTTCTCATTCGTCAAGATCATTCAACATTTGACAAATTACGGAAGTTTTTCAGCAGAATGTTAATATAAACAAGTTACCCGAAGATATGAACTACTAACGCACTGTCCAGTGGTATGATTCTACTCGCAGAAAGTGCGATTAGTCTTTATTTTCACAAAGTGCAAATAGCGTGCAAAGTGTTCGTAGAAGAGAGTTATGGTTCCTTTTACAAAATGTTTGTAGGGGAGGGTGATACTTACCTTTACAAAATGAGAAAACATAATACGAGACGTTAACCCTTACATTATAATGGTTTAAGTCAATGCTAACTTCATTAGTTACGTCTTAAAAAGCTTTCCAGTCTAGTAAAAAGTGCGAATAGTGAAATAAAGTCTAATATCACTTTGTGCGAATAGTGCCATTAGTCTTTATTTCACAAGTCTCACAAAGTGGGATTAGTCTTTATTACGCTATTCGCAATTTGTGCAGTTTAGTCAAACATAGACTAATCGCACTTTGCTATTCACACTTTCGTAACCCTAATCATGATCACTCCCAATCATTTAATCATCTGTTACTCCTATTTTTAGTCACACTCTCACAATAGGACTTTTTACTACGAAATCTTTTTAATTCATTCTTTTCAACAAAAATTTCCCAACATAAGAGAGAGAGATCTGGGGTCATTCGCTACATTCGTTGTTGATAAGAGATGACTAGCCGTTTCTGAAAGCGATGGAGATGTAAAGATTTTACAAATACTTCTTATCATACCCCCAAAAAGTTTTGGTTAACATTTTGTCAGCGTTAATAAGAATCCGTACGAAGATTTTATGATAAATAAATACGTTTGAGTGTCGAGGGGGAAACTGCTCCGGAAAGTCATGGTATAGGAACCAGAAAAGTCATTATACAAATACACGTAAAATTTCAGTCATTGGCTCAGCTTGACACTCAGCTCCATACAAAGTCACAAAGTCATGGTACAGTGTTTTTGGAAGTAGTTTCCCCCTCGGTGAGAGGTGTGTCAAGATTTTGAAAAACATTTACTAAGATTATGCCTCAAATGATCGAATCTGAAGATCGCAGATTGAAATTTGATTTTTTTTTTATCGGAAATGTTTCAGCCAAAATTTTGAAAGAAAAATGAAGATCTTCTCACATAGTTCAAATGTCGCCACATTTTAATGCGATCTCAACAACAAATTGTTATGTGTATGTGTGTACGAAGTGGCAGGTGTATGGAGTGAAAGAGATGTACAACACCACATCTTATGCAAATAGAGCTGATTCAACAGGTGTGTTTAAACATCGCTTTTTTATCCATTAATATCACATAACATCACATCTTTCCATATATATTATTATAGCATCACGTGTGAATTCGTGTTTACTTTACACAGTGCTACAAGTACGCAGGTTCCGAGCAAATATATTACAAAATTGCTCGCAAGTATTCATTAACGCAGTTTGTGTGTGACATACGTTATAATACACATACCAACCATGTATATGCGATTGTATGGTTTAGTATAACTCTGAAAAATACTATCTTGCAGCGAATGAAGATTCCGAATTTGATATAGCACCGAAACGAATGTAGAAACAAAAAAAAAATTGGATCAAAGTATATCATGAAAATTGGTGTCAATTCATGTCACACCTTTAATTAATACATTAAATTTGATTATATGAATGAACAATTTTTCCTTGACATTTAATCAAGTCATGCAACCAGGGAACGCATTGGTAGAAGAAAAGAAATGTCTGGTTGTCGCTTAATTTAGTGGGTGTTATTATCAATTTTGTACACGGATATTATTTTTAGATAATTAGCGTTTACTGTGTTGAAGTTAGCATCTCTAATCTGGATGGTTTGTTTCGTAGCAGTCAGTTTGTCTGGTCACAGATAAATAATTACTCATGGTTGACCAGAGTAACTGACAATTATTGTGTGAGTAACATTATCAATAAAATCTTTGAATGGTTCTTATTCACCTTGTGCTTCTCGTGAAAAATAGTATATTTCAACATAGTCCAATACACGCAAGGTGTGTACATAAACCGAGTGCTCAGCACGACTAAAGTAAACCCATCGTGTGTATTGAACTATTTTGAAACATTTTTACTGTAATAGGCGAGAGTGTGTTGGTAAACATGCAGTGGAAGTGACTTTTCCATCATTAGTAAATCACTAGTAGTGAAAATATTTTTGCTCACACAAATACACTCTCGCAGTAAACGGAATATTTATGATTTAGTTAATTTTCGCATTCTCCGACCAGAAACACGTAAACAAGTATTGGCACATTTGTTTGTATGAGTGGATCAGATGATCAGACGCAAAATGCGTCAGACATTTCAAAGTCGCCGACTGTTCGTGATTTTGACGAGTAAGAATATCACTCTACCCTTGGGTCGGACTATAACGTCACAACTCGACAAAATAAAAATTTTGAGCCTCGGACGTAATATAATTTTAAGATAATTTTGCAAGTTAAAAGTTCTAGGATCAATAATAAACATTCGGCAAGCATATACATACTAATATAATTATGGAATCTTTTACTTCATTTGATCAAAGCATATTTAACAGTTGGATGCAAAATCCTGCACTTCCTTGGATTTCACATATATTTTGCTATATAAGACTGCAATTATAACCAGTGTTCATCGTTAATTATTGTTCTTATTGACAACAAGTTGTTGTATAGTTAACAGATGAAATAGACAATAAAGGCTAAACATAGTAGTTAACCATTTAGTTTGCGAATTAGATTGCACAATTACTGCTGCAATCCTTTCAATGTCATAACCGACGTCACACGTCCACACTTCATCGATTAGTTTATCTTTTTCAAAATAAAGACAACCTATTCACCTTTCGTAAATAATTACAAAAATATTCGTCTCACTTCTACCTTGACCCTATACGTATGTACAAACCAATAACAAATACCATCTCGTAAAAAACGCATGACAACAGTCCACGGAAACATTACTTGCTAATTTGATAAGATTTTTTTAAACTTAATTTTTCAATTAGTTTTCTTTATTTGGTCTGACTACGCCTACAACAATCCAAGGAATTTAGAGACGGCAATCTTATAACGATCTGATACTTTTTTTTAACAAATCATTGCCTAATGTTAATAAAAAGTCTTGTACTTCATTTGTTTAACATTTATTTTATACTACATATAACTAGAGGTTGCCGATTATTTTTGTCATTGCTGTCGGTAAGAGATGAAATGTCAGATTTTTTTGATGCGACAAAAACTTATCTTTAAAAAAAATCAGAGAAAACAAGGCATCAGAACAGTCGGAGCGTTTGCTGCGACTTAGCCCCGTACGACCCGTAATCCTATTTCGTCCGTAACCATAATACGTCCGTAACCGTAATACGCCCGGAACCCTAATGCGTCTGTTACCAAAATGCAAGTCAAGTTCCATGCCCAACTTTACAAATTTACTGAAAGTGTTCATTTTTAAAATTGCGCATAGCGCAATTACGAAAGCCCGTACGAAGTACCTCTCAAATAAAACCAACAATTTACGACATTATTTTAGAAACCCAAAATTTTTTGCCAGCTTTCCATTGAGTATTCAATTACCTCTCAAATAAAACAAAAATTAGCAAAATCGGGTGATATTTACTCGATTTATGTGCAAAAAACACTTAGGGCCGAGTAGCGGCCTTAGTCCAAGGGCGCAAATTTAAAACTTTTTTTGCCACTATTCTATTAGGCATTCAATTATCTCTCAAATGAAACAAAAACTAGCAAAATTGTATGAGATTTACTCGATTTATGTGCAAAAAACACTTAGGGCCGAGTCGGCCTTAGTCCAAGGGACCAAATTTGAAACTTTTTTCGCCACGTTCTTTTCGGTATTCAATTACCTCTCAAATAAAACAAAAATTAGCAAAATCGGGTGATATTTACTCGATTTATGTGCAAAAAAACACTTAGGGCCGAGTAGCGGCAGTAGTATAGTCCACTAACTTTTAAGTTAGACTAAGTTAGACTAACTTTTTTCGCCACGTTCTTTTCGGTATTCAATTACCTCTCAAATAAAACAAAAATTAGCAAAATCGGGTGATATTTACTCGATTTATGTGCAAAAAACACTTAGGGCCGAGTAGCGGCCTTAGTCCAAGGGACCAAATTTGAAACTTTTTTCGCCACGTTCTTTTCGGTATTCAATTATCTCTCAAATGAAACAAAAACTAGCAAAATCGGATGAGATTTACTCGATTTATGTGCAAAAAACACTTAGGGCCGAGTAGTACGGGGCTAAAAATGGCAAGAGAAATGATTCGAATAAAAAACTTAACTTTCTTTTGTATTGCAGCAGTACGAAAAAAGGAACAGAAGCTAAAGTAAATGCTAAAGTTAATAAGATTGTCTTGATGTGCGGATCGAGATATATCTTACCGGGGGAACCAGGGTACGCTATATTAGAGATGAGTTCCAAGTCACTCACATATTACAAGAACAGATATTGGAAAAAGAATAAAGCAACCGAGATGTCTCTTTCTTCTTCATTAGTCTGTTTTTATCTGCTGCTCCACTGTAGGCAGTAGAAGTTGTTCCACATTTCACGATCTGCTGTTTGTCACCAGTTTATTCCTGCCGTTTTCATGTTGCTGTTATGCCAGATTTCTGGTGGTCTTTTAGTCTCAGTGGCGAAATAATTATTGCTGGGCATTATGAAGGAATTACCAATATAGTTGGTATAAAGTTGGGTTTAAAATAACTGAAGATGTTGATTTCCATCGGACACAACAGTCTCCGAATTGGCAATTTGTCTTTGTCTCAGTCACACCTCACAGCTTTCTTTGGCTAACTGGAAGCAACGAATATCATCTCTGATCAACAGTCCCAACAAAAATCTGTTACAAACGGATATTCATCTGTTATTGATAACGACGAAAAAATAGACGACAATCTCTTATTACCTTTAGGTCTTGAGTATTATGTTCAAAAAATTGAAGTAGAAGACTTGAAAACTAACAATTGAAAATACCTTTATCGAAAGAAGTGGTAGACCCGACTGTCGTCTGTACTGCGTTTAAAAGGGCCATGAAAGGTATAGGAAATACAAGAATCTCGTGAATCTCGTATGCTTCTGATAATTAATTTTGGTCATTTAAAACAACCAAATTTATTAGCGATTGCAACACATCATTTTGTTTATCTTCTGAAAGGAAATATTTTTTCTGTTTAGTCAAGGACGAGTCAAATCACCATAAAATAATAGAAAAAAATAAATAAATTTCGTTGTTGTCGTTGTTGTTCTCGGCCAACATAATATCCATCAATATCCATTATTCATTTAAACTGATGCTTGATTAAAGACGTAAATTTCAATATGTGGGAGTGTAACAAATCTTTTTCGAACCGCAATTAAACAACAATTAATTTTCCGATTCAATGTCCAATACTCTTTTGTCAACAAAGATGTTCAAGCGAATTTCAAATTTGAATATTTTTGTGTTAATAATGCAATTATTTAACTATCCTCCGTCGTTGAGTAGTATTAATGGAATATTGTGGGTAATAATACCTTGAGTGTTTATTATGGATGTCTTAAAGTCAGGAGTTCAAAAAGAAAGATCTGTTACAGTAAAATGTCATCATAAAAACACATTGCATAAGCAAAAAGCAAAACAACAATCGTCAAAAATTTGTTGTTTTATTTTCAGACAACGGCAATAATTCATGAAAATATCAAACACGACTTTGGGAAAATAAATAAAAGTCGGCCTAATCGTGCTTTTTACAGAATGACAAAAACTATAGACGTTATATACCCAGCATAATACATTCATGGTGTAATTAGCTTCAATATAAATGTAGCGCAAATTTATCGTTTTGGTCACTTTATAATAAAATTTATTAAATTGGCCATCATCCAATTTTTCAGAGTCTGTTGTAGGTCCCACATTTCTCTCTGTCTCGTCTTCGCATACGAATATCGGGCATTTCATTCAATATTTAACAGACAAGCCATTTTTCATGTCGTTTTCGCTTTCCTTTTCACATATAATATAAAATGTAACGCGGGTGTTGCCGAGTTAAATACAACGGAAAATATGTTTTTCATTCCACACAAAAATTTTTTTCCTCTACTTTCGATTTGCTCAATGATTATGTTACTAAATGACCAGATGTTTAACATAAAAATGATTTACGTACGTCACAATAATACATACAGTTGCATATAGTCCTAGTCCATTGATATTTTTTTGTTCATAACATTCGTTCTTTGCGGCATTATTGCGTATTGAACTGAGAAAATTATATCTTTTGTATTTCGAAAGAAAATTTTGGGTTATTTTTAAAACAAAAGACAAGTGATGATTTTTCCTGGCGCTGTACTTTCATTTTGAGTGACAATGCCATGCGAATAAAGTAACCAAATTAGTTGGAATTACTTTTGTTGAAATATTCAAGCAACTACAATTTTCTCATATTTTTCTTCCTTTTCACCCTTTATGCACTTAACTTCACAATATTTATTCAAAGCGAAAAAAAGACTGCTCGCATACGGCGCAGCTTAACTTAAATATGTTAAGTTGAATCAGAAAACCTGTTATTTCGGTTGTTCAAACCAATGTTCGGTAAAAAATCTAGTACTTCATTAGTTAGATTCAATATATTTTGCTATAAGAGAAAGATAACCAGGGCTTAATCTCACATTTTGGTAGTCAATAGGAAATAATTTTGGTCAATCTTTACATTAGTGATATTTTCATGATCAATAATAAGTTAGGGGGAAAACAAAAAGGGATTTTTTCAGGTAAGATGCCAACGTGAGAACAGATAAGCGCCCTTAAACTGATTTTACTCATTTCGATTGCTAATTCGAAATAATAGGCGAGTGCGAAAGTGCCTAAAATCAATCGTCTAAAGAGGGTACACATGTGAGTTTTCATGCAAAGGGCCGAAACCTCGAGAAAAAATCAAAAATTGTTCACATTTTCGTCCCGAAGCATGAAAAATAATTTTTCGCAATTCCGGTCCATAATCATCACCTTTCCATGCATCCATTTAATGTCGTTTTGAAGGTATTTATTTCACTGTATTCCCGGACACAGCGCAATATGAAGTTTTTTTCGCACGCAGTGCGTTATCAGCTTTTTTTTCGCACGCTAAAGAACCTATTACCTTCAACGAAGGCTAATAGTTATTTATCTACCAAGGTAGGTATGAAGGTATTTTTTCGCACTAGATGTCGATTGTCGATCCGAGGCGAAGCCGAGGTCGACAAGACGTCGTGTGCGAAAAAATACCGGCATACCTACCGTGGTAGATACAACGTTTTTTGCAATTTCGGGCCATAATCACCTTTCCAATGCAAAATATTACCAAAATTTCTACCAAACATTCACATGCAAACATGAATTCATTTGAACGATCAAGCAACCTGTTCTATATACACATTGCAATGTGATGTATAGAGACGCGCTAAATAAAATCAAGTAGTCAATGCTTAGTATGTACGCTTCAACAATACGTTCTGTATAATTGTGTGACTCTGTAGCCGATTGGCTATGGTCGTTGCTTGGTGTTTGGAAGAATTTTGCTGTTGGATGTTCAAATCCTGGTCTGTGCAAAGTTTTTATTTATAAAATTTAGTCTTTCTTAAAGGTACTGAGCTATGTAGCGTGCGAAAAAAATGTGAAAAAGCCCAAGTGCGAAAAAATAATCAAAAACGCACTGTGAAATAAATACCTTCAAAACGATATTAAATGGATGCATGGAAAGGTGATGATTATGGACCGGAATTGCGAAAATTTTTATAAATAAAAATCTTGCATTGACCAGAAATCGAACCCCCGACACCAAAAGGTTTTTGAGCACAAAGCAGAGACTTTAGCCATTCGGCTATAGAGTCACACAATTATACCGAACGTATTGTTGAAGCGTATATACTAAGCATTGACTACTCGATTTCATTCAACGCGTCTCTTTACATCACATTGCAATGTGTATTATAATGCAGCCTTCTTGATCGTTCAAATGAATTTCTGTATACACAAGAATTTTAGAACAAAATGTAGGACATGTTTTGCATTGGATGCCATTGCTAGAATGCCCTTGCCCTTGCTAGGATGCCATTGCTAGAATGCCCTTTCCGATTGACTCTCCCAGTGTCTTTAGTCAACTGTACTCTTACCGGTATCTTTAGTTAACTGTACTCTTACCAGTGTCTTTAGTTAACTGCACCCTTAACTGTACCCTTACCAAAGTCTTTAGTTAACTGCACCCTTGCTGTACTGTTACTAGTGCATCCTTAGCGTTCACTACTTTTCGATACGAACGGAGTTATCCTCGATATACGCAACACTTTCGTGCAAAACGGAGTTGCCTGTGATGGAATGAGTTTTCGTGTCGTAAAGTACATTTGGTGTTTTTGGAAATGGAATTTGGATAAGTGCAATTTGGCTGAATTCAATTTGGATGGATGTGGCTTGGATGAATGCAGTTTGTTTGAAAAATGGTGAGATTCTTTCGTACTTTTTGTTAGTTTGATTTTCTTCTGGTTACGTTTTTGCTTTTACTTGATTTTTTGCTGCGTCTGGGTTTTGAATTTCTTAGCAGCGTTCCAAATTTACCCGTATTTCCATCAGTTGATGAATAATTCTCTAAGTAAATTTTCAAACACTTGTTCAATCGAAAGTTTTACTGTCGCTGTCTTGGGAAGGGATCAGTGGAAACAACTGATGATGGATAGATCACGCTATCCTCAGACCGCCACTGAATCCTGAGGTCGAAACAGCTCTGTCCTCTTTGTTGAAATCACTTTACGTGAACCATGAGTGGGTAGGGAAGAGCAAAAGCTCTGTTTGTTTTCTTTTCTATTATTATGTTTCGTTGTATTTTAGCAATTCGTCTATAGGCATTTCAGCTGGGGGTATTTCTAGTGATCCCAAACGTCCTGTATAAGGATGCAACGCTTGATCTACACAGGATATTCACTCAACGATTGAATGAAATGTCTGTCCCCCTTAGTACGAATAACAAAGATTGAATGAAATGTCTGTCCCCCTTAGTACGAATAACAAAGAATGGCCCGAAATTGCGAAAAACGTTGTATCTACCACGGTAGGTATGCCGGTATTTTTTCGCACACGACGTCTTGTCGACCTCGGCTTCGCCTCGGGTCGACAATCGACATCTAGTGCGAAAAAATACCTTCATACCTACCTTGGTAGATAAATAACTAGAATCTGTTACTTCACATGTGGAAAGGGTCTCTTGGTGTTTGATTATAAAATCTATCACTGCCATTAACTCAATCTAAATAGAGTACTGAAACTGGATAGTATACCAATGTGGTAGACATTTGCATTAAGAAAGTACTAAGACAGCTGTCAATACGATCACTCATTTTTGCAGTGCGTTGCTGCAATGGTTTTTGTAATACAATTCGCTATAGACTGTTATGATCAGAGCGAGAAAACCGAAGACTAGTTATTGTCTTGGGGTCCTTGTCAAAGTATTCCCTTTCCTTTCAACGTGGTACGTTGAGAGTGAGAGGACAGAAGACCAGTTTATTTTAACTTGCCTTGGGGTACTTGTCAAAATATCTTCTTCTTTTTCATCATAACACTCTATGTAAAAAAACAATTTTATCTGTGATTATAGTGATTATCGATTGCAAATTAGGAGTTTTATAAAGTTACAAGTCAAATTTTTTTAAAGATCAATTCTTAAAATTGGTCAGAATGTGACATTTTATATTTACTGAAATTCATCTGTTATCGAAAACAACATGAAAAATAAAGGCCATGCTATGAGTAATGTTATCTTGTATTGCAAAATACATGTAAAAAAATGAAGTAATAGATTTCGCGTAACTCTTTAAAACTTGTCAGATCAAAAGAGTTAATAGATGTTATCATGCTGATATTGTTATGCTTACCATAATGTTAAACGTAACTAACAAAATGTTATTCGACTTAACGTGATAGTTCAGTTATTAGATCTTGAATATCGTTTCGTATTATAAATCACTAAAAAGTATCAGAATATCAAAATTCTTGCTGTAAACAATTGACGATCGCTATCTCGCAAACAAATAAGATTTTCAGTCTCAAAATTATTCAATGTAACATTTCGTGTGTGATTTGTCTCACAATTTATTTTTTTTGTTATAAATATTTAAATTGAAATAGTTATTTATGCAACCAAGTGATGAATGCTTTTTTAGGCACCAGGGGTCTTTAGCTATCACTCAAGTGACAATATACACACCAATTGCAAAAAAAGGAAAAGTATCGCTCGCTAAGCTTGAACTCATTCTTCTCTTTGCTGATTAAGAAAATTAAATTAAATTTTAGTATAAAATAAAGCATGAGGTGACTGGTATTTTCTTAAAGGGTATTGAGTAAAATAAAATGAAGGCACAATTAATGATGCACTTAACAGTCTTATGCATCTATAGACTATTTAAGTTCTGAAATGTACTAGTAGATCAGCTGGGCGACAGTTTATAAAAGATATTTAGTATATTACCTGAACTTAAACAGTCTTTTCAATAAGGATATGCTCTTTGGAAACTAAAACTGAAATGTAATAGATTTTCGTATAAATCTATTACATTTAAAATGCTTTTTGTCATAAAATTACAAATGTTGGCGCTATATTTTTGTGATCCAACTTCACAGCCATGACATTTCATAGATATTTTACGAAAGTGAAGGTATATCACCCGAAAATAGAGCGCATTTACAGGTCAACTGAGGTTTCCTATAGAAAACTTCATCGACCCTTTGTTGTCAATACACAAATGAAGACACAACCT
Organism: Bradysia coprophila; assembly: GCF_014529535.1. Taxonomy (NCBI): domain Eukaryota; kingdom Metazoa; phylum Arthropoda; class Insecta; order Diptera; family Sciaridae; genus Bradysia; species Bradysia coprophila. The sequence continues at coordinate 4,005,405 of NC_050735.1, read as the reverse complement.
TTATGTTACCAAATTGATCTATCTCTAATTTTACACTTTCGCAACATTTTTGTGTGCAAGAGCTGTCTAGGGCTGATCTAGTATATTTCTTGAACAGTATATCAAGTGCTTCAGGAACATTTGGCTAATAGTAAATGCTTTTTGGAAACTAAAGCTCAAATAAAGTAGATTATCGTTTAATTCTATTACATTTATAGTGAACCAACTTCACAGTTATGCCACTTTATAGTTATTATACCACAGTGAAGTTATATCACCTGAAATTAGAGCACGAAGAGTGAAGTACTAAAAGTACTGGTAAATTTACTGAAATTTATGCCTGCAATTACCGAAGTTTACCAAAAATTCAGTGGATTTAACCAATAATAATAGGTGTGCTTGACGATATTTAATGTGTACCTAAAAAAGCACTTTTCGTCACTGAGTGCGGATCGAGAGAAAAAATAATCTGCCACATACCTGTGATCGGATCATCACCATTAATATAAAGTTACAGCGTTGCTTACATTACATTTTACTGTTTGTACCTATTCATAACAAATAATAAATAAATTGTAAATCTGATATTGAAACTTCTTTTTCGAAAAAAATATTATTATTATCTGATTATTTGTATTTTTTAATAATGTAATACAACTATACTCATATATAAATAATAAACAAAATATGCAAATAACAAAAATTGCTTATGGCAGAAAATGTATGGACGTGTGTATGATTGATCAATGAATCACACTTCACATGAACAGAGTGTGACCAACTAACTTTAATTATTTTTTCTCACATTTTTTTTCTTCTCCTTTTTTTTGCGGTCTTTACGACGTATAACTTATAACGTAATTGAATTAATTCTTATTTTATTTTTAAACAATATCATCATCTCCGCTTTAAATTTTAATAAAGTCTTTTTGCCACACTCAGAAACTGATGGCGTAATAAGAGTGACACACTCAGTCGTATGTTTAGTGACCTAATCGACATTATGCATTGGCTATTTTTTTAAAGATTAAGAATGCAGAAGTTGGGAGTCATGTAACGTAAAACAATTAATTTTGAATAGAAAAATAACTTTTTTAAGAATTTTAGCGGATGACTTTTAATATTTCCATGGAAATGATTGGTCACCCGTCACCCTAAAGACATTGTAGTTTCTATAGTAGCTTTTAGGTACTAGTGGTAGAAATAACGCGACTCACAATAATCACAATAAACATCATCTCATTTGAAGGCTCATGAGCCGTATAATACACTCGCTGTGACGAAGAAGATGTAGAGTATCTAGAGAAAGTTTGAAAGTTTTAATCGATCCTAGATGTTGGCTTCACTGGGATAAGAATCTTTTGTGACAATGGGCAGGTTTTTACCTGAATCTGAACCCAGGTCAGACCTGGTTCGATTTCTTAAATTACATGACCTGATATGAACTTTCAGGACAACCTGGTTTTTTACCAACGTACACATCGCTTTAATCTTATATCTAGGTGATCCTCGGTGAACATTGGAATTGCGAATTGCATACAAAAATCGTTTTTCAACTGAATTTTTAACTTGACAGAACAGGACTTTTAGCGTGGGTAGGGGTAAAGTTCTCTTTGAACGATTTACCATTGTTAGAATTATGTGAACAGCAACCAAATTCAGAGCTGTTAGGACTTTAGGACATTTTAAAAATCAGTTCAAAATTGATCAAATTTAGCTACTGTATTACTCAAACACCGAACATGTATCGTTTCATAATGACTCAATCTATTACTTCTTTTGTTTCACATACACTACCCAAACTTTTAAGTTCACGTGAATCACATCTACCTCTCATTGTTTTTCCGAAATACGATTCTTATTTATCTTCTTGCCTGCGGTTATTCTCGCAAAGATTTGCTCTTCTAGCAATCTATATAATGAACGCATGTATATTGTGATCACTGATCACTCAGGTCATATTTTAACCGGAACTATTCATATACAAATTCGGTAGAATGGTGAGCCTCTCAGGCACGATTCATATTTACACACACACAAAAAAAGAAGATTTCGTTTCCAATTAGCGACTGAAATTTCTCGAAATGTGTAGGAACCGAAATGTCTGTTAAAGAATAGTTTTTAAAAGGTAAATTCTGCGTATTTGTGAGATGAGTGAGATACTCAGGGCTGGCAAAGGAAAGGTTTACACCTTTTTGGTGTAAGTTTGTTGTAGTTTGTTGTCTATTGACAAAGTGGTAGGAAGGTTTTGTTTTGTAAAAGCCCGTTCCTTAGAAATTTCCAGCGAAAAAATGGAATATTGGAATGAAAAATAAGAACCGAATTTGAATGATCATTTTCCCTGAATCTGAAGCCAAATGATCATTCAAATTAATCACAAATTTTTTCGTGCCTTCTACACATTTTTTGTTTTACTATTACTATTACTTCAAGTGATCAATTAAAGATTGATTTCAGAAATCTTTTACTTCGCTTGTTTTGAACATGATTTTTGCTATATAAGACCTCATTAGTCAGAGATTGTCGTTTGTTATTGGTGTCGTTGTCGATAACAGATGACAGCCGTATGTAACAGGTTATTTCCTTTAATTTTTGTTTTGTGTATATTTTGCTGCATCTTTACGTTTCTACGTTTCCTTGTAGCTCTATTTGTTCACATCGGGTAGTTCAATTTCTTTTCATTATTTTTTATTAACCCGATCACAACCAAAATCTAGTAAAAAGACAGTTAGGGAGTAACAACATCAGGTTTGATTTCTGATTATTCCAATTTTGAGAAACTTATTGTAATTCAACCTCTTAGAAACGGCTAGTCATCTGTTGTTGACAGCATCGATTAAAATAAATGGTAAATTCCGGTTAACATGGACTTATATTCCGAATTGTACGCAGAAACAAATGAAGTAAACGATTTGTTTTATCAAACACTTTCCAATAATTTCAACAGAACAAAAGAAGTAACGGATTTTACTCACTGCATCCACTGGAAATGAGTCATTACTTCAATGAAATGATCGTTTTAACTCATTTCCCAAGTGCTTAACGACTAAAGTAACTTATGTTATAGTTTAGAACTCTGTATTTTGTCTTGAGAGATTGCCTTCGGATTGGGCTGCAACCCTCACACTAAGCAAAATGAAAAGTTCCGAACGAGGGCATAATAATCGTTATGACACGGCAGAGTAAAATAAACCAGGCACGAGCGGTTCATTTTCGAAACGTCAAATAAGGGACCTAATACACTGTATGAAAATGAACTCAAATGAACACTGACGTAAATTGAAAAATTTTATTCGCAAAAAATATAGGGCTACTAGATTATTCAGGTCCCTAATCAAACCAGCGCTCCTGCCTGGTTAACTTTACTCTGTCGTGGTTATGACAGTGTACAATTGACGTTCCTAAAAGGTTAATCGACGAATGATTAGTAATTTTTGACACCCTAGTCGTATTCATATTCACTTAGTTAACACCTACGAAAGCTAATTTCTGTCTGTGTAACTTAAAATTTATTAACAAAAAAAAACATATACAAGCAGCTACACAGCAAATATTTGAACCGATTCTATTTACAGTAAAGAGATTTGTTCAAATTAATTTGAAATCATTTCCAAGTTAAATTCTAAATCGAAATTTTTTAAACGAAATGTAGCCCATATAGCCCATCGAAATGTTTGCCATCGTAAAAGAACTCTCAAGTATTTTTGTATTATCAAAAGCTTATATTAAAATCATAATGGAAGCTAACCTTGTAGCCTTAAGTGGCAAAAATTAATAATTATACGTGAAAACATTGAATTAGTGTGGAGATTGAGTTTTTTTTTTCCTCTTTTACGTTTTGGACAAAAATGTTTGAGATGTTAATGGGACGGACGCGATTTATAAACAATATAATCAATGGATTTGGTAATTTGGTTGTTTATACGGACAATGTGATGAGGTGTAAAAAATTATTAACGAAAAATGTATGACCAAAAAAAATGAATTCCTCGATGCTTTTTTTGTGTGTCGTCGTCGTCGTAAGATTCACATTACTTTGTATTATGCTAATTTCATGTGCTGGTGTATAAAATATTGAGAAATGAATTTGTTAAAAAGACAAAAATCTTAAAAACTCAATTAATTACACGAGATAACATGAATATTTCTTTAATTTGTTTATTTGTTTTTAACAAATGTGCTAAAAAATGATAATCAGTCATTCGGACTAAAACTAAGGATCTGTCGTGTAAAATCTGAATGTCTTTGCGATAAATATAATACTCGCATAAAGGTCATCCGTGTTGATATATCAATCAAAATACAAAAAAAAACATTACAGAGATTACTTGAGAATACAGAAATTTTTTGTGAAATAATTTTATTTCTCGTTAATTTTACCTTTAAATGAGATAACATGCGGTGCCGATTTGTATTCAAATTTTCGAATTAAAAATACAAATAGTGAAAACAATGTGTAATCATTTGTGCACATTATAGAAAGTTGCTGTAATTTTTTGCTATATGTGGTCGAAGACACCTTATACTCGCTAGTCATCTGTTATCTACAGCGGCGACAAAAATATGGATGACCCCAGAGGAGTCATGAAGATATATTCAAACTGATGGAGTACAATACTTTCAAATAGCGACAATTCAAACTAAAGAAAATTAACTGTGGTGATCACAATTAGTCGTTTGTACACGGCGCTCTGCTGAGTCATATGAGATTTTTCTTAAAATGCGATTAGCCATTTGCACAACAAGGGATATAAATACAATTCGAAAAGTTGAGTTTTCGTGTTAATTCTGTTGATCGGAGGCGAAACCGAGGTCAATGAACACATTCAATTGTGACATTTTATTCACATCCTGAGTTATGTAATGGATTTTACAAGCTGAGAGCTTTGGATTAGTGCTAAAACATGTAAAGTACGGTCGACGCATGTATCATATAAATTATCATGAAGTGTGGCGTTGAATAAAATCGGTTAGAAATATTTTCAATGTGCGATTGTTCAAATAATTTTTTTTTTTGTCAAGAAATGTAGAACAGACCATCGAGAGTTCCTAGCGGTGAACCAAGTGAACCATTTTCAAAAATCCCCAATTAGTGACCATAATAATTCAAATAATTCTTCATAAAAAACGGTTCACCCGAGAACAGGACTTATTATTCGGATTCAGATCAGCTGAAGCAAATTCATGTTGAAATTTCACTGCTTCTGACTTTATGAATTTTTGAGTATTAATTCTTGAAAATTCCTTAAAATCCTAAAATTTGAGATTTTTCAAAATTTGTAAGAATTTTTCAGAATAAAGAATGTAAGAATTTTAATTCCCAATAACAAGCCCTGCCTGAGAATTGTCGTTGATCGTGGAAGGTTGTCATTTATTTTTGGTGAGTCCTTAATTTCAAAGGATTTTCTCAAACTATTTTTTTACGAATCTAGGAATTTATTCGATATAAACCGCTATTCGTCTGTTATCCATAACAACTACGGAAATAATATATCAGGCCCAGCTTATTCTTGTTCCATGTAGCCAAATAAGTTCCGAAGCAAACAAAATAAATTTGTTGCAAACACTAGGCAATACCTCGATTAGAAGATATAGCAGATTTAACGTTCATATAATGCGAATTAGATCTTTAGAACGTTAGAAGTCTAATCGTTTTCATAGATGTAAGCAGCTTTCTTGACAACTTGGTTCTACCTAAATTTTATCATTTATATACGCAATATCTACTAAGAAAGCACCTGACGATCTAAAAACTCTGTTGGAGAGTTCTAGAAGAAAATGAAATTCTCTGCCTTGACGATCTGTTAACTTTCTACTCAAATTGATAAACGAACGATTGTCCAAATATAAAACCAACTCGAAAAATGACGAAACAATCGTTCTGAGTTGTTAGAATGAACGTGAATGTTCAAAATCAATTTTAATGAAAATAAACGTAATCGTAAAACGACATAAAATATTTGCAATTTTATAAAAAAATTGTGGATTGTAATGTGCTATGGCAATCGCAAATGAATCGAAGGTCGACCGATCAACTTTTGCGGCTTACTTGAAACTGTTTGAGAAAGTATCGGTTTAATTTATCAATTATCGGTTATCGCTCTTATTGGGTTGTTGTGAATATTGCAATTATACAAATGGGCAAAAGGATGGTCAATGAAGGTTCTCCCATCTTTAATACTTTAAAAATATGAGCCGTCAGGTCGGTTCTAGATATTTTTTTTTAAATTCCTGCTATTTACCCAACATCACTGTGATGGAAAAAGACAACCAAAAACCAAGGCTGTATTCCCCAAAGTATACAGCCTTGCAAAAAACAATACATTTTTAACTTGTAGGTGACATCACAGAACAAGATTATAGGACACTAAATGAATCATAAAATCCTTTCCACTATTAACTGTGAAAGGTTAATCATCTGTTATTGACAACGATAAAAAACCAAGCGATGAGCTTTGGCTGTTTTTCCCTGTTATAGCAAAATGTGTGATCAGACTGATGAAGTAATAGATTTTGGAGTTTTGTAGGTGTAGGTTTTGTGAATGAAAGAGGTCACAGAATCGAAACCTTTACTGAAAAATAAAATTGTCAAGACTTTTACAGTTTGGTTTTTCCTTGGCAATAGAGGGAAATTACAAACCAGAAAAGCAAACGTCTTAGAAAAGCCAACGTGTTAGAATATCCGAATCAACAAAATGTGCAGTCCATTCAGTAAGTTCTAGCATAGTAAATTAAGAACACACAAAAAGTCTATAATTAAAAAGATATTAATTCACGCCTATAACATTACATAAATTCGCATCATTTGCCATGCTATTTTGTCCATTCGTCAATTAAATTTTATGCAAATTATTTAATTGCTTTTTATAGATTCAACGATAATCTAGACAGATAATTGCATAGGTCTTCCTTCCACTCAACAGTTAGTCAATTCATTTTATTTTATTAAATGTTTTAACATTGTGACGACTGTCGATAGCATTCATCGGCTTAGAGTATTTTTCATTTTTCTAATTTGTTTTTAGATGTTGGATTTTTTTCTCCTTCGTTCGCAATTTAACAAAACACATTAAACTTTAACAATAAAATGGCTTTTTGTTGTCTCTTAATAATGTTTTAATAAAAGAGAATAATAAAAATTTGTTGCTTGTGTTTTTGTAGTTTATTTTTTTACCTTTCGTGTGCTCATATTAACTAACATTCGAAGGTAAGGTGACGACTAAGTGTGGCAAAATAAAACATATTGCACGGTGAATATGAATAACCGAATCGTGACTGGATTGCCATGTCATTTTTAACAAAACGAAAAAATTGTAAATTTTTTTATTGTTTTAATTTCAGTTGTGGAATACGTATAAATATTGTCAATGAATAGAATTTTTATTTAAATTGCCATTAGAACGTCCAGTGTTGTATCGCCCAATGCAGTTTTGTATTGAAATGTAGGTTTTTGCATAATTGAAGTGCAATTTGTTGAATCACTTTTTTTTTGGTTCTTGAAGCTTAAATACGAAAATGTTTGACGTAGAGAGTTGACTGATGAGTCAATAAAATTTCAAAGAATGGGCGTTTCGTCTATTTCAGAATCTTGCATTCATGTGTTATTTAGACTTTGAAGTACTAGATTCTTAGACCTTTACTTAAAACAATTTAAATCAGAGACCATACTATGGAAACACATTTTCCCACATATTCCTGGATTTTTTCATTTTTTCCCAAAAATGTTTTTTAGACTTTGAAGTACTAGATTTGATATTTACTTAGAACAATCTAAGCCTGAAAAATATGGGGAAATGTTTTCTACTAAAAATAGTCAATGATTTTAATCTAGTACTTCGAAGCCTACACATTTAGTGTGTAGGTTAGGTTGGATAATGTTTTGTGGTACACTTACTTTGAAGTTCAGCTGTTGCTGATTCAACACAAGCTTTTCGTTTAGTAGGTGTAATGTTCTTCAGAAAAAAGAAACGAATCAGGAAAGCTTTTCGTGTCGAAAAGTTCTTTTTCCATTTGTTGTAGTTGTACAAATATCAAATTTTCGCACTCGAGGCATGAAATCATCCATTTGTTGATTACAGACGCAAAGAAAATTATCAACCTGTTGCAGTAGCAGATTTTCTTTTTGAGTGCAGGATATCTTAGATAAGACCTATTGACTGTACAAGTTCACTCTTCACAAACGTGGTTATTAATGCTGCGCGCTGTGCAATCTAATCTATATACAAATTCCAGTCGTATGACCGAAACGTTACTGATGAACTGATAATAATATGGATCTCAATGGGAGATTATCAAGGGTATAATTGTCAACTTCCACAATTCGCGGTATTGATCTTTGCAGACAAATAAACTTAAAATGATTGATGATTGATTCACCTGCACAAGTCTTGGCAATTAATATTTCAAGTTATTTTTTCATTTTTTATTTAAAAAAGAAACTATCAAGCCGTTAAATTATATAATGAATGCTAAAAATGCAACTTTTATAGTCCAACATTCCCCTATATATAAAAATACTGAATCTACCTATATATCGTATTATAGTCCTTCATATGAATTCTTCTTTATTTTATTTTTTACTTGCAAGCATTCAGTTGCATAACACATTGTAAAATGTTGAAGAAAAATATTGAAAAGAATAATAAAAAATAAATTAATGAAAATTTGCACACATCTAGCACAAACCCATAAAGTTTTGTAGCGAAGCAAAACTTCTCTGAAAAGAATTATAATAACAGAAAGAAAAAAATATTAAATGAGCAGAAGAACGTCCGCTGTGTTATAACTCTCCTCTCAACAGAATCGCCTTTACATAAAAACTTTTTTTTTTCTTAAATATTCTTTTCGCATACAAAAAGTCGTCTTATAGCAATGGAAATGTCTAATAGTCGCACTCAAATATACAAGAAGAGACATCGTGTTAAAAAGCGTTATATATACACTCCGATATACCAGCGAAAAAAAAATTATTTTAACGATATATTCTCCTCTAAACACATGCGGCTTCGAACAGTGTACCCATCCGACCAATCCGCTGCGTCGATGACGATATGCGCGACCAATCACCGTCGCTATATTATGACAACATTTCTATTTTTAGAGACGTAAATAAACCGCGAGTTCGCGATTCCACGACGCTTTCAGTATAGTATTGCACATTAAACGTTGCTCATCGCATTATGAAGAATTCTGAAAACGTTAATCGGATATCAAAATTATTGTTTTCGTTCTTGCAAATCGGAAGCAAATCAACGAATAGATTGAATTTAATGTGCCTGAATCGGAACGGAATTGTTTAAAAGGGGAAAATCGACAAAAGAAATCGGAAAAAGAGAACCGTTTGTGATTAACGATAAAGGAAGAAAATTCTTTTCGTTTGTTGTTTGTTTTTTTTTGTTTTGTTTTGTTGGAAAATCGAAATAGATTCGAATTTTTGTTTATTGTTTTTTTAATGTACTCCAACCATTTGGTTATACGAAACCAAAATTTACAACACATAAGTTACCTATCCAAAAAAAATAATTGTGTATTAACCCAGCAACAAAATAATAAATTTGAAATACAAATTGCGATTGTAGTGCCGAATTTATGTGCATATAATGTGGATTATCTTTACGACTTGTATACATGGACTGTGTTTATGTACAAGAAACATACATAAAATTTTGTGGATATAATTTGCCCGCACATTTTCAGTTTGAAACGAATTAAAGAAACCAAATTTTTTTTTGGAATATACATTGAAGACGAAGCAAGACATCAAACCAGCCAGTCAGTCATTTCACATCGCGTACGATTTTGATAAAGTTGAAAAAGCTTTAAACAAAAAATTTAAATGCTTAAACGCAACGGTCAAACGTAGGAGGAATAATGTAATCAGGTGGGTAAACTTTTATTGCAAACGAAAACAATTTAATTTTCGTTGTTGTAGATACATTTATACGTTATATCACTCGATGGACGGATATTTTACTTGTCCCCTATATGTAAAACGTTTTCAGATGGTTAGAGTTCGGAGAACATTTTTGCAATTCAATTTTTTAACTAGACGAGTCAATATTTGATGCGACTGATTAGCATCAAAATAATTATGGAAAAAAAGTGTTTTACCCATTAGACTGCTACCTGTTGTTAGCTCAAGTCATTATGGCTGTCGATTAGAGTGTGTGTGCAATTTTAATTTACATTTGGAAATTTATTGTCGACATTCTTGAGAAATAAATGAAAAAATCGAATCGGTCATATGGTCATCTTGAATTTAGGGAAGCGAACCGATTGCTATTTACAGAATTATGTAGGCATCAGCTATCGACTGCGGCGGCACGGAATATAGCGAAGAGCTTTCTTTAGTGCATGCACCGAAGAGCCAGTTTCCAAAAGGTGCCCAAATCTATTACAGTACGTGAATGAGTGTGAAAAAGACAGATACAATTATAAAAACGAATGGCAGAGATAGAAATTGAATGGATGTTTGGATACATGCTCCTCGTATGTTGAAATTAATGAAGTAATAGATTTTGTACCGATTAGTCTTCGGTCAACAGACTCGGAAAACTATTCTGCTAATCGGCTTGCCGTTAGTGACAGATTAAAAGAATATTTTTCAACTAAAGTTTAAAGTAACGCAAAAATTTGTGGATTTTATTGATTGACCGAGATGTGGGTTTGCTATTCGCAACGAAGCTACTCTTGGCATCCATTCAGAACTCTCTCTCTCTCTGAAATATTTTTATTTCGTTAATCAGGAAATATATGTACTCGGTTCAAGTGGGAGAAATTTTTAATATTTCGATTAGCTTAAATGACCTTTTCAAGCAAAATAACATAGATAATTTCCATTGCAAAATTGCAAGTAAGGTGTCATTCCGTCGACTTTGTTGCTTGTCTCTGATTTATTTAAAGTGTAAAATTACTGAATGTGATTTAATAAAACAAGCTGACTTGAAAGACTCATTTCTTATTAGACATTTTAGATCAGTTTCAACCACTTAAACCGGCCTAAACACATTCGCCATTTCTGTCGTCATCTGTGTTTTTCTTCATTATTAAAATTATACCAATGACCTAAATTGACTTGGCCTGGACATAGGGATCATGATTGATTCTTCCGTTTATTAAGTGTTTGAGGTGGTTGTTTAAAATAACCATCCGAGCCCGCTGATCATCTGCTAGAGACGTCAATCAACGAAAACGAACGGTAACATCTGGTTAATGTCTCTTATATAGAGAGACGTAAGCTAAGTAAAAGATTTCGTATCAAACTTTAGATGATACTTTTGTTGAAAAAAAGGAGTAATAGATTTAGTAAAAACAAAACGTTTTTCAAAGGTGAGCTCTCCCCAAAATTCATTCATCTGATTCTGTTCGGGAACTTCGGCGCCATATAGTCTTTGGTCTGCCAACATTATATTTGCCTTCGGTTTTCCAGTCCAATGTCTACCCACTTTATCTAGTTTATGTAACCGATGTGACTGATCAGGTTTCATTTTCTTTATTTGTATAATTACATTCTACGTGGTTTGTCATGGTTGTCAGTTATCCTGCAAATTTTTCATGAGTTTTAATTAATCCCACTAGCATTTTGTAAACATCAGAAAAACTATCTCGGGGAGGTAGGATGAAATGATGAACAGAGCATGAACGTTATAGATTTTCGGTCATTAATTTATTTATTTTAAACTCCCAATGGTCTTTGCACACAACTTATTGTTAAGATGAAATTCATCAAACAGTCACATGAGTACGTAGTTCCTCCACTTCCCGTCTAACCGTTACCCTTCGTTCTATACGTCACATGTAATCGGATATGCTTTCAATCATAATCAAAATAAACGAAATCAGAGAGAGATAACAAAATAAAATTATTTTCATCATTTTGTTTATCTTTCCATGTAGTCATTGATAAAATGATAAAGCAATTGATCTCTTTAATCTATGACGATTAACAGCAATTTTGATAAATGAAAAACTGAGAGAAAGAGAGAGGGAGAGAGATAGAATATTATTTTGAATGGGTCACACGACTATATATATATATATATATAGACAACCAAATTGTGTAAACATTTCGTTGTTTGTTTGTCGTTTCGATTATACATTTTGTGGAACTTTATATTATTGATCATGTCGGCTTGTAATAAACTACCTACTTTCGGAGAACCACTAGAAAATCCTCAGATCTTTCCTGCTTTTATCGCTGAAACATTGTACTTCTTATCGTTGATTCATAATTGACGAGGTATAATATCTCGTTGAGTAAATGTTTACAGTTTTATGCCCATAATTGGGTAATCGTTTACTTCTACTTTTTTGGTGTTTAAATTATGTCTGATATACAAGATTAAATATTAGGCAAACTTGCAAACATGGAAGAATTTATAAGTCTTTTCGGATATCAATCAAACGAAGAATTCACGTATGACTATGTACTGTGGAATTTCGTTTTACTATTGCTGATAATGAATTCACCTAGAGTCAAAACTCCATTCAACTCTATCTCAATTCGTTAGGCTCGACAAAGACACGGTATGTGTACGTAAAAATGCATAAACCACGTCGTCGTATGTGTCAATGTAATGTACATTCGAACGATAAAATATATAATTGATTAACAGATATATCAATCGAGAATCACGTACACAATTCCATACAGACGTGTTTTTAATTCATAAACGAGTGTTCTAGAACCGATAAAGATATTAATCAAACATCGTACGTATACATTTGTGTCGATTATGCAGAAAGCAACTTTTTCAAATACGGTCAGGCCTATCAGATGAACGATCATTTTTAGATTAGGTCTTTTAGCCACTGTATAGAGTTATCTTCTCGGTCGCAAATTTAACCCTATTCTGTCTAATGGATTGTGACGAATTTCATGTATGTTCTGTCATGGAATTTTTTTTAAATTCTGTCGTTAATGAACAAAATGTTACGAATGACAATCGCTGATTGAAAAGATAGCAAGCAACAGAATATTGCCAGACGGTTTCGTGAAAGTGCCTGTTATCAAAAAATTCTGTTATAACGGAAAGTCTCGTAAATGTGAACTGATTAGACAAATTATCGCTGTAAGAAGGAAAAAATTAAACTCAGAGTTCACTTTTCGATTGATACAACAATTTCCGGCATCCCATTTTCACTCAACCATGCGGAACCATTTTTCTTAGAAGTTCCGAATGGAACAGGGCCTATTTCCAATTTATTGTGAATGCGAACTACTTTTCGAGAAAGGATCTTCAATTTATTTAAAAGGTTTTTACGAATCGCATGTCACTGTCCATCATAGTCATCAAGTAAGTCTAACTCACCTAGCTTTGATTAGAATTTAATATTAGACTTTTCAGTCATATCACTACACAAGCGTTTACTTACAAAGTCGTCTAAGTCCATAACATTTCAAAGACGGCAACCTTATCAGCAGTGAAATAGTCGGCTCTATTACTTCAATCGATTTAACAATTTTCAAGAAACTGATTCGAAATCTTTTACTTCACTCCAATTAACATGTATTTTGATATTATATTAGCAGGTTAGTCAGAGCTCGTTGTCTATTTTGTCCTCGCTGTCGATACCGATACAGTGCAGTCGATAATATCTGATATTCGATTTATGTTTTAACTAATCTATATTTATACTGACTGTCGTATTTGAGCTATAAGATTCATTCATTATTACCACATTCATCCTTTGGCATTTTTGTTCGACGTATTTATACAAACATTGTATTAAAATCAAGTGCCTAGCAAAGCTCATGTAAAGCACTCGGTAATGACTGCATTATTTATGAACGACTTAAATGTGTCAATTGCATTTATTCCATATACAATAATCTAATGTAATACATGTCCAACATGCAAACACACATTACAATGTTAAAATGTGTGTTTTTTTTTCAGTCTTTCCTCTCGTCTATACCATATAGTAGATTAGCATTCATCGGATCGGAGTTAAGTTACATAAAAAAATGTATTTATTCAAGTTCTACAAAGGATGCCGACATTTTCATTCATTATAAAAGAGTTATTTTTACATAAATAAACCATTTTCGTATACAAATCTGCACATTATATAATTCAACAACATTGATAAAAATTTTAAAATTAAAACGAAACGAAATATACGGCGGAGAGATATGTTAATTTTAATCGAAGGGTGTTCCAAAAAAATAAACTGCAGTCATTTATCTATGTGTGTATGGTTCTATTCTGTTTATTTTGAGTTTTTTTTTTGCTGGTAGTTTCGTTTGATATTAGAATAAAGAAAAAAAATTAAAATTTGTTTTACTGAGCTGGCTATGTATATATACTTGCCGGAATACGAATTTAGTTGATAAAGCTTTTCTGTAAAAATTCGCTCAAAACCGATTTTTCTTTATCAAAATTTGGAATAGAAATTAAAGTCCAGTCTCATATAGTATTTACCTCTTGTGCACGCCAAATACTTATGAAAAAGCAATAATCTTTGTTGTTAGTCACGTAAGTGCAGTCAAGTTTAAATCATTTGGTGTGGAATAAAACAAAATGGGTAGAAGTGATCTCTTAGAAACAGCGATTCATCTGTTATCGGCAAAGACGGTAATCATTAATGAAATATATGCAAAAACCATTGAAGTTAAAGATTTTTGGGAAAACATTTTTGATAAATTTTCTCATATTTTACTTAAATAAAAAAATGAAAATATGGGAAAGTGCTGGAAAATTAAGAAAATTTTTACTTCAAAATAGGCCCTGCCATTTTGTCAGGGACTATTTTTGTAAAAACATTTTGCCATATTTTCCTACAATTTCCTAGTATGGAATATGTTAACTGAATATTGTTTGTAATTAACCGGAATTAGTTCTGAACGTGAAAAACCTCGACTTTAACTGTGATTATTTCGAAATCTAACCCTATCCCATTGGTATCATCATACAAAAAAATATTTATTTTCTTTCCACAATCTGAGGAGATTTTCACATCGCAATTTTTTGGAATTAAATTTGCTACAGGCTTACCATGTTTCCATCATTTTTCCAAAGACATTTTTTGGAAAATTATTGAAAATTTGGAAAAATTAAAGAAAATTTGGCAATATGCCAAAAATAGTTTCTGCTTGTTGAACCAAACATGCGAATGTTTGATAGCAGAGAAGTAGCAGAGTTGATGAGCTTTTTTACGCATATTTTTTCCGTTTTCCGTTTAGCTTTTGAAGCTTTTCGAGTCAATACTTTTTATTTAGTTCATGCGTTTACCTTACTCCTATTTCATGATTTTATCTGTGTGCACACGAACCAATAACAACGGATGGTATTGAGTGTTGTCTCCATGGGATTGAGGTAATGATAGCTGAAGCCCAAAGTTCTTTAGCATGACCAGTATTATTATCGGGTCTATTACTTCCATCGAATCGGTTGATTTCAAATCTTGTACTTCAATTTTGTAACATGTATTTGACTTTATAAAGAACAATATTACCCAGAGCTTGTCATTATTTTTGGCGTCGTTATCGATAACAGATGGCAGATGTAACAGGTTAATAGTTATTCAGAAGCTTAACTTTTTTGTATATGTTGTTAAGAACAGTCAGTTTTTTGGCTGCTCAGGGTCAGCCATTTATTTCACGACGAAAGAAAAATTCCAACGGACCAACAAACCTTTCAGCGTTAAAAAAATTAAGTAAAATGAAATGTCTAAGATCATTTAGAGCTTCCGAGCTTAGACGACTTGTCAAGGCAATAGATTTTTCTTCTTCTTCTTAAGTCATCAAAATTTGCCATCAAACACAATTTTTGTGCGAGATCAATTTTACCACTTAGACATATTATGTTTGATGGCAACAACCAGTTATAGATTTGGTTCACTTGCAATACATTTCCTAACATCTACTCATCCTTAAGTAAAATCGTAAAGTATCGTAAAATTCTTACCGCCACTAACTGTTTAACAGCTTTCCAGTATCGTAGTGTTTGCTGAATTATGAACCTGTTTTCCAACTGCATTCGGCCGGCCGTTTCGGTGAGGATAAACGTGTGCATACCAATTTTATTGCAAAAGATTTTTTGGCTGAGATAAGAATCGTTCTCAGTTTCTATGTATATATATATATCGGCTGCAATAACTTCTTCTTCGTTTTTTTTTAAGTAAACGGCATAAAAAATCCCATTTCCTCACTCGTTATACGAAATCATGGAGTCGCTGAGCTATATATTCTTAATTGTGTGTATGTCGTATACATATATATAAGTAATTTATAGTCATTTTTATAATCTGGTTAATTTGCATTTTATTTATAAATTTTTTGAAGAAAACATTTAATTTGTTATTTCGTTGTTGTTCTTGTTGCTGCTGCTGCTATGTGTATATATACACAATACACACACAATACACAGATTTTTTTTCTTCATTTTTATTTCCTCAATATTACCAGATAAATCAAATAAAAATTTAAATAATTTTGAATATGTGAAGAAAAGAAAATAGAGTTTATTAATAACCAAGGACAAGTTTAAATTTAATTTTAGTTTTTCTTCGTTGGTTCATAATTTACATGTTTTGATTTTTGGATATTAAATGTGTTATTGTTATAAGATACAATTATCTCGGTGTTGTGGAACTTTAATTTATTTTTAAAAGAATGAACAGATCCTTTCTTTTCAGAAACCAAATTCAAACGCAAAGGCTGAATTGCCTGTTCCGCAATTTTACACAAATTCCATTCCATAATTTACAAAAAAAATGTGTTAGATTTCGACAGGTGGTTTTTCAAAACAATCCTACAAACGATTTCGTTTTCAGAGTAATATTTCGATAATTATATAAAAACAGATTTAGAAATCCATTTTCTCACAGCGCAAGGTTTTTACTTCACTGGAGAAAAATGTGTATTTAAGTTTCCTCAAAATGTAGTCGAGCCAAGCCATAGATTCTCTGTCAAAAAATGGACCTACCCTTCGCGACCCTTCGTCTCAACACGAAGGAAGAAGCATTATTTCAGTATAACTTAAAGTTTAACTTCAACTTCCACTAAAGAGTGAAACACGCTTCGCAATCTAAAATTGTGAACTTTGAATTGTGAAGAATGAGCAGAATTCAAGAAAAAGTAATTATTTAGTATACAGCGATGGCCAGTGCCGGACTGGTCCTATGGGCGTTCGGGTGATGTCCGAAGGGCCTTTTGGTTTTTGTATGGATAAATGACGACGAAGGGCGTTTTGAAAAATTTCTCCATACAACGCCCGAAGGGCTTTTTTGAGCCAGTCCGGCACTGGCGATGGCAAAAAATGAGCGATGGTTAGCGGACTCTTGTATAAAATTTATGTTAAGTTTTGTTAAACGATGAGAAGTAAAAGAGCATGCCAATTCGTATTTATTGAACTATTTTGTTTGAAAAATGTGTATTGTCGTGTTATATAATTAAATGACGGTCCGCGTGACCGTCTCCAGTTAACAGCCTTGACTAACTTATTGTTTAACACAAAAGTTACAAAATTTGTAACAGCTGGATCAGCTGATCATCGAGTAATTATTTGAATTCTTGCATGTGTTAACATACACAAACCCAATACAAACCAATCACACATTACACATCTGTTTTAAAAGTTTTGTATTTTTTTTCCGCTAAAATACAAACTTGGCATCCAGTTTGTATTTTCGACTATATTTGACATTTTTATGATTCACTAAAGGTGTACATCAAAATTATCATTATTTGGATAAAGCGTTCAATGTCAAAGTCGTTTCCAGTTTGCGATTAAATTTTTCAAATGTACTTTGGTAATTAAATTTTTTAACTCGTCACATAAATTTTTCTATGAAGACGCTCGTTGTCACGGAACTTATGTACAATGAAAGTCACTCCCATGAATCGCGTTTTACTGGCGCTAGCCTTGTTTCCTTACAAACACTAAACCGAAAAACAATAACAAAATCATTATTTCTCGTCTTTTATTTTAATTTAATTTAACTCAACACAATCTCCTTAGCAATAATTTCTTTAATTTTACCATTTTTTTATGTGATGAGGCATAGTTTTACGTTCTCATATATTACGAGACATTAAATACGATGTTCATTAGATATGTAGATTCCATCAATATGGTCCTGTCTGCCTACGTGAACAAAATAAATTTTAAAAATATTTACCAAACAAATTTACATTTATTGATCGATAAGAATGTCTGTTTGAGGAAAAGAATGCTGACGTACAGTTCTTTAAAATAATTTAGTTCTTGCAAAAAAAAAAAACAAAAAAAATAAGATCAGGTGAACGTGTTTATAACGGAAGATCTGAACGGTTAACAGTTTCATGAAATAGTTGTTTTTTACAGAGGGAAGAAAATAGAGCGGAGCTAGAGACGCGATTCGCTCGAGCTGGAATTTCCTATATTCTTCCTAAGTTGAACGCAACGTTATTCATATGTGCGAGGTGTGATTAACCGTTTTTCCGCACAAAACGAAAAACATCAATTTATTCAACAATTTTTCAAAATGAACACAAAGATGACAGTTCGAGTGAGAAAATGTCTATTTTCTACCCTGTCAAAACGAAAGGCGAGAAAATAGACTTTTGAGTGAAGAAAATCATTGATTCCGTGTGAAACTCTTTTCTCACTTCTTCTAACTCTTTTGTAACTTTTAATGCGTGCAACTCTTCTGCAACTCGTTTAGGTGCATTCCCCTCGATTTATACACACAACACGAATGGTTTATTGACACGAAATGCAAGACATCAACACCATGGAGGAAATGCAATTTCATAATATGAATTTTCGTTATACATAATACACATCACCCCATTGAAAATTACTTTATTTCTCTACTAAAATTACGTAATTTATTACACCATTGCCTGGCGTGATAAGACTCACTTAACACCATCCTGTAATTTATTTTCAATTTTGGCTTTAATAAGAGTTTATACATCCAGTCAAATACTATAGCAACCACACCACCCCCATATTACGGGAGACAATATAGATAGACAGTTTTCCCTTTGAATGTTGATTCAAACAGACGCAATCAGCGATATTGTGGAACGATAATACTTTGATTATAAACTAGAGTACAGCTGAAATAGATTTTTTGTTACAGGAACTGAATTTAATTTCGCTTTTCGACACAATGTAACAATTCCACAGACAGCAACACACAGTACATAATCGAACATTGAATGTTCAGCATTTATGTGTTCCCATTATGAATATGAAGGATAAATTTTTACAAACTAAAAACTATAAATTATAATTAGAAAAGCCATTAAGGAAAATTGAAATTAATGTTCGGGAAACGAAATCATTGTACAACGTCTTTTGCAGCAAGCAACATACATCCATACACACATGCACGATCATTTTTTATTATTGTTGCGTATAAAAATGACTGAAACGAACATATGCTATTAAAATTAATGTTGTGAACATACACAAATAACGAAAAAAAAGGTTTTCTTTGTTATAACTTGAAAATTAAAACATAATTTTATGAATGTCATCTAGACTACAGACCCATTTAGATTGTTAAATAAAATTTGAATATATATAAATGTGACTGGGTGGATAATGATCACATTTTACATGCACACAATACAAACAAAAATTTTATAATCCAATTTTGGATATGAATTGAAATGCCAACTCTTTATCGTATTATGAAGTATATTTACTGTTTACACTGTGGAACAGCGAGCTCAAGATTTAATTTCGGTTTAGAAGCAAAAATTTAATAATTTTTTTCTTACGGTCGTAAATTTAATTACATTTTTACGCTATAGTACTTCTGTTAATTGGTTTCTTGTTGAAAGAATGAAATGACAACTTGATATATTTGACCATCACAACTTTTAATGGTCGCCTGGATCCGGCAATCTCATGGACTGGAAAAATATTTATTTTCATCTTTCACAGACGGCTAGCTTCGTCGGTCTGGTATACACGTGGTAATCGATTCTATTCGTACTTTTGGTCTAAGTATTCTCACTGATACAAAATCTAGTACTTCATTAGTTGTGACATTAAATTTACTATAATATGACTACATTAGCTGGAGCTCATCACCAGTACTCGTCGTCTTCGTCGACAACAGATGATATAGTCCGTCAGTATATTACCTTCTGGAAACAAAAATCCACTCAATTAATCAACTCTCACGATATCCATTACTGATAACAATGAAAACCAAAATTCCATCAGACAAAAACCGATAAAATGTATGTCTCCAGTTTAAATTTATTGAATGCATAATGTGATAAGTGAGCTAAGCCACCTGTTACCACTGAGAATTAATTCAAAAACATATGTGATAGAAGGACAGAAAATCGGTGAGTAGATAGACTGTGTATTTGACATAAAACTCGACGGAAAAACATACATTGAGCTATGTATGTGTCTGTCGATACTATATGTGTCGAAAGAGGGACAAATTTTGTATTCATGAATCGAAGAACAACTTTGTGACGAAGGCGCAATCAATACTGTAGCACAAAAGAAATCAAACAAATTTTATGTTACTGGCATGGAACATTATGAATATCAATCGTTTGTTCATTTAATTATCGTGCAAGAGAACGGCCTGATGACTAATTTGGAATTGAATGGTCTCCTGAATGATTAAAAATTCGTTACACAAACTCTGAACACATACCGCCTGGTTTTTCTATAGCAAGCTGCATCACAATTTAAATATAAGAATCATGAAAGATCTTTAATAGCGGGAGTAGTATATAAGCAGTGACTATCTACATTTTCCAAAAAATATGTTTCTGAAAATTTGGAAAAACGGGAAAAACTAAGGAAAATATGAAAAAATGTGAAAAATTAAGGAAAATGTGCAAAATTAAGGAAAGTGTGAAAAATTAAGGAAAATATGGTAAAAGGTTTTCCCAAAAATAGTTTTACACTCCAAAAGATGTCAAGTATATATGTTGCAGATGAGCCTGTTGCAGGGCTTATTTAAAGAGACAATAATTTAAATATCAAACGATTTTGATTTGAAAGTGCATTTATTGCCAAGTTGCGATTTGGCAACGGACTAAATGCAACACTAGAACTCACCCACAGCGCAAGGCTATTAGACTAAAACAGAAGATAAGTTCACAAACAAAGCCAACGCTTTTCCCTTTCCCAGTGCTCACGTTTAGTGAATGAATTGAGAAGAAGAAGGCTGTTTCGACCTCGAGAACTAGCGGCGGTCCAAAAGTCAGAGTGGACTGACTATCTACAGTTGTTTCCGCTAGCCTCTTACACAAGACAGCAGTAGCCTTACGTACAACAGTTTAAACATATAACATAGAACATATAACAAGTAAAGCGTACTCAATGCTCGGCTTCTTGAAGAGGATTTGTTACGAGTTTCGTTCCGTCAACGCCCTAAAAAGCGTCTACTGTGCTCACGTAAGATCACGTCTAGAATACGCATTCAACGTTTGGCAACCGCACTGCACCACGAAAATATCTGCAATTGAGTCCATTCAGAGACAATTCATCATCTACGCCCTAAGACGAACTGTACGGCGTGACAATACCTTCAGACTGCCTTCATATGATTCTCGCTGTAGGACAGTTGGTATTGAGGCATTATCAAGAAGGCGCATCAATTTGAGTGTAACTTTCATGTACGATGTCCTCACTGAACGAATTGACGCTCCCGAGCTGAAGTCTAAGATAAACATTCGACGACCTGCCCGCGATCTTAGTTCGAATGAATTTCTGCAAATCGACCAACACCGAACCAACTATGGATTATATGAACCAGTCAATTATATGAGCATGATCTTCAATCGATTTGCACATTTGTACGACAGATCAACCTCTAGGATTACGTTCCGAAATCGCATTCGTGCCATGGAGCTACCAGAGCGCTATTCGTTTATCACCTACAGGATGAGCTAAGTGTTTAGCTGCCGTTTCGTTCATTGCAATTTGATTGATTTGATTTACTGATTTGTTTTCCTCTTTTCCTTTTCTTTTTCTTTTTCTTGTTTTTGAATTTTCTTCAGCTTCTTTTTTATCTTTTTGACGAATATTTTTTCTTCAATTGTTTGAATATGATTCTTGTTTTCATCTTTAATTTCTATTTTTGTCATAAATATCAGTTGGTTTTATACTGTTGATAAATAAATAAATAATTAACCCTTTAGACCATGACGGTTGACGGTACTCATAGTACATGACTTTTTTTCGCTAAAAATAGGCACTGGCTTGTTGCGAATATTGAGTAAATAAACTTGAAGCGTAAACATTAAACAATTAAAGTCGTGTGCTAATAAGCCTTTGCATTGACATGTTTAATTGTAATTTAACGGTTTTTTTACGTGCCATTAACATGATCTTCTCTATGAATAATACCCAAAACCTACTACAAATGAATTAATATGAAAAAAAGAGTTAAAAACTTGCCTCTGAAATGACTCGTAGACAATTCCTACCGTCACGAAAAGTCATGTTAAAATAAACAACTAGATTCATGGACATGGACAATCACAGTGTTCATCATTTTAATATTTTCTATTGAAGTCATTAAACATGATCTGAAAATACAAATAAAATTTTCCAAAAATAAACGTACAACCCAAAAATAAAAAAGTTTTTTTTTGTTGTTACTCATTTTCCTTCTTTGCAAACGTTCTTTTTATAAAGTTCTCTTTTTTGCATAATTTTATAGCATTCCTTTCGACTGTTTTTTTTTTCTTGTACAAATGTTTCATTGTATAATATATATAGTCAATCGTTTACACAGCACAACATTTTCTTGTATACAGTGTGGTCCGAGTTGTTTTTTAAATCTAACCACATAAGTAACGTAGCGTGCATTTAATGGTGATATACTTTGAGTTTTTAACCTAATCGTTGATGGAAATGAGTTAATTTCTTTGTCATAGAAACACACGTGAATGAATGACTTTAAATAATATTGTCATTGGAATTCGACCACACAATATTCAACATCAAAGAAACGGGAACATTAAATTAATTTCTGCTTTCTTTCGCTGCTTGGATTATATGGAACATTCAATGTTCATGATATTCTCCTTTACATTTTCACATGTTCAAGATGTGGCGGTTTATGTTTTAAATAAAAAAAAATGATTTAGGATGTTTGTGTGTGTCTAAGACTCAGTCTATGAGTTATTTAATGTGGAAGTTGCGTATTACCTTGAGTGTTACATCGTTTTTTTTTAAATAAACGGATCTTAGCGCAGAATTTTCGTAACACTATGTCAGATGTGAATAACTGACTGACTAAGAAAATGTTCAGTTCAAAAAGTTTGATATTTACAAATTACAATACCAACGACATCACATAGTAGCTGCAACAAATTCAATGAAATCTATACCACACACCTGTAGCAATTATTTATGCATTAAATGTGAAACTAGAACATGTGTTAGCTGAGAGCAATCGTAATTTTAGCGAGCCATACTGAGAGTGCTTAACCTAGTAAAATTTTCATTTCAATTATTGTCGATAGATTTGATCATTTTTCCTACGTTTTTTATTGATTCATCGACAATTTAAAATCTCATACTAACTGGTCTTCGTTAGGGCGTTCTGGTATTTTCTATGGTTAAATAATCCTGCTGAAAAATCGTTTTGTCATACGTAGGACCCGAAAATCCGTCCAATATGAAAAATACTATTCGTACCTAGGACTAAAAGTCTTTTTTAGCGTATTCGAATCCAGACCTCGCCTTCGGCTCTGTCTGTAAACTTCTCACACGCTAAAAAAGACTTTTAGTCCTAGGTACGAAATGTACTATTATTGGCTACTCTTTCTTGGTGATAGTGGAAATCGTACTTTTTTGTAACCATTAGACTTTGTATTTCCAAAAGGTTGTGTAATTCTGAAAGGCTTTGATATTCTGGGCGGCTTTGTAATTCCAAGCGGTTTTGTAAAGGGGTAGGGTAATCTCGCACACCACACAAATTCATGGTGTGCGAGATTCACCTCTAAGTGGTGAATCTCGCACAGTCATGACTTTTCGTTACATGTCGTAAAAGGACGCATACTATGATCGCGTGTGCGAGATTCCCCGACACCTTTGTAAATCCAACTGGCTTTGTAACTCTAAACGGCTTGGTAATTCCAAATAGCTTTGTAACTTCATACCAACACTCCAATCAAAATTATTCGTCGTGTGAAAAATTCTCTTCACAGAACCTTAGCTCGTGATAAGCGAGACTGGTGATTCTCTGGGTCCGTTTCATGCTAAAAAAAACTCCATTCACCAAATCGTTTCAGTCGTACTTTCATAAGAAATTACTTATCAGAGTGCCATAACTGCTAGTGCCAATTAAGAAACATTTTATTTTCTTGGAAATTGTTGTTATCACTGCTCTTTCTTCAATGCCTAGAGTACCCAAACATTTCGATTAGTAACACAATTTTTCATTCACTCCACTTTTCGATTACACTATATTTGTCACCCTAAAGCAAATATACTTGACTCATAAGAAGAGACAATAAAGTCTTAGCTGCTACACATTTCGAAGAAAATGTCCAACAAACAAGACATTCGTTATCTACGGCCTATTCTATTCATGCATTCTTGTATTAATTAAAAAAATTTATTTATTCAATTTGTGCCATATTGTCGATATTTTATGTGGTAGAAAAAGACAGCAACAGAAAAAAAATATTCTCGAATTCGTTTTTGTATTCGTTTTTTAAGTAAAGACCTGGCAATCACCACAAGACTCCTTATGAAAAGTGAACATTAGTCGACGTTTCGACCAACAACAAAAAAAAGCTTATTATATACAAACTTACAAATTCAAATAAATTGCCAAAAATCGATAAATTTTTGGGATGGTGTGCTGTTGCGATTTTTCATTTCGGTGTGTCTTATACATACCCGAGTGTTTCTTATATTTATATCGGACGAACATTATACTGATTCAGGTTTATGAATAATAAACTAATTTTATTTATTTTAAATGAATTTTGATTAAAACTAAATTGACAGGTTAATTGGTGTTTTTTATGTGATGTAGTTTCGTTTAAATGCTGATTGAATCTGCTCTGTATAGGTCTGTTTAAACGAAGACGAGTTGTAAGTTTGTATCAAGATTGATTTGAGCCAGAGATGTGAAATTGAGTTTAATTTTTTTTGGAGATAAAGCAAAATGATGGGAATCCAATTAATCTGATTATGTGGATCATATGGTTTAATTGAGTGTGTATGGGTCGTATGGTAGCCTCTGTGTAGCTTGGTGTGCTGTTGTGGTGTTTTTAGAATAGAAATGTGTACAAAATGAAATGAGAAACAAAAGGCCAATTTTTTAAATAATTAACCGGAGATATTACAATTTTCTAAATTGTTTTTTATGTATAATCGTCCATAAAACATTAAAATAAAAAAAAATCCAAAATGAAAATGTGTAGATCATATCAATAAACGGAAATAGTTAATTTAAATTTTAAATTAAGGTTTTAGTATATAAAAAAATAAAACATTTTGCTGAATATATATACAATACAATATACATTCATACACTCTCTATCCATTATACGAATGCAGATGGATTAGCCGACCAATTGCAAATTTGTTTGATACGTTTGTTTAGAGATTAATTTGCATTTTCGGTTTTAATTTATAGGTGCCATTGGCCATAGTATATTAAATTAAATTTACTCGGCTTTCTTTGTGGTGGATAATGAATTGTACATCCGAAAATATATAAAATTTTATTGTGGAATTTCAATTGAACATCAACATAAATTAATGATTATTGCTTTTTTACGTAATTTATCTGTTTAATTGTTGTATGAGTTTAACGAGTAAAATAAATTTTTTTGAAGCTTTTTACATTTTAGAGTCAAATAAATTAGTAGGAAACCTTGGAAATTTGCTAGAACATAAATTCCAACTTAATAGCTTCTCTACATATTGTCATAATGCCTCAACGATTATTGATTCAGTTTTGTCTCGGTCCTAGATTAAACTGGAAATTATGGTAGAATTTTCAAGGCAATACTTTAACTTATGCAATAGTCAAATTGATGAAGAAACGTTTATCCTGCAATTTATGTCTAAAATCAGTGTAATCGAAAAAGTTCGAATTTTTGTAACGTTTTCTAGAAAAACTTTATAAATGCCAAGAAAGAGCCTGACCTAATCATGTAGGACAACGTTGGAAACGCTCTTCCACTTTAACAAATTCCACAAGTTAAACCCACATTTCCTGTAGATTCATAAGATTTGAAGGACTAGATTTGTCATTTATCTAGGAAACGAGCACATATTCTGAACGGTGATCTACTACCTCCAGTACTTTGACGTCAGATTAGCGCATTCTATATGTGTAGTGTTTGATAGTTGAAGAAACGTTTATAAGCTAGTTTTATACATGAAACGCATCAATGGAAAGCAGGCCCGTTTGTTCGTTGGGCCAATCTGATAATAGGGCCTGACTGTTTTGACGAAGATATAACTTGTACCGACATTTTGAATATGTCCTTGAAAAATTGAGAAAATCGCGAGGGCTTAAGCGTAAGAGATTGAGTAATTTTCGTTATTTATTTACCTCGTATGAAGATATTTTATCGCACTGGATATCAGATAGTGTGCGATAAAATACCATAATATCAGATAGAGTAGAATCTACCCTGTTTATCGCAATTTTTTTTGACATAATCACATTTCAAGTAATCAAAATTTCATAAAAAATACATTTGGTGTGAGGTAGTCCAGTTTGATATTGAAATTCTGGTTCGTGTTTGGTGTCTTCACTTAGAAATGAAGGTTAGAAAGGTATATCTCACACACGTACTCGTTCGAAAAAAAAATTAATTCTGAAAGTTCGAAATAATAAGCAAAATTCCTAGAAAAAAAATTCGAAATTTTACAGGATTATTTCGGAATTAAATTTCTCCAAAAAATCTCTTGTAAATGCATCATCAGTATACTGTTGCATTTATTGATGGCTTTTTCGCGCTAGTGTGTAAATGATAGCACAAAAAGGTGATGATACGAAGTATACGACCCCGAATTGCGAAAAAAGAAACATTATCGTCCCTCCTAAATTTACTTATTCCGAAAATTCCACTCCAGTAGCGAATAATAAATCGAAACGAAATATTTTCATATAAATTAACTCATTTTCGTTGAACACTTCTGCTTTTTTCTGCCTACACTTCACGCACTCAACTAACTAAATAAAACAGCAACACTCCCGGGAATACAATACTTTTTTGTTTAATTGGACCGTATGCGTTAATAATTCCATTTGTAAGCAGCATCGAAAAAACTGTTTGTTTTGAGTTGTTGTATTAAGCCAATCATTAAAATTATGAATAACAACAACCATTTTATGTGGACACATTATATAGAGAGAGATATTATCAAATTGCAAATTGGCAAAGCCGTAATTATACCAACCAACAATCAAGTGAAATATAAAAAATTTTCTTTTTCCTTTTCAGATTTATCGCCTATTTTCATATACATACGAAACGAAAGTACCGTTGTTGGTTGAAACAACTCTTCGCTAAAGTGGCTAATAAACACTCCTACGAACTGCAAAATTTTTATTATTCGTATGCGGTTTAGATTGGAAAGATAAAGAACGAAAGAAAAAAAAAATTATAAAAAGAAAAATATAAATCGAAAAACCAAAACCATTACAGTCAAACGTGATTAAAATTTATTATAAATAAAAATATCGAAAATCAAAAAATAAAAATTCTGTTTTTTACAATTACCCAGTGACAGTGTGTGGCTTATTTTATATTTATATATGAAAAAAGAAGAAAGAAATATATTTGTATAACAGTGTAGCTAGGGATATACATACTACAATTATATATCTATGTGATTATCTATTCGATATATAAATTTTATATTTATACAACCGATTGTAGAGTAAAAAGCATATAAAAAAGATATAATTATTATTCATCGTGTTGTCAACAAAGTTCTATTTATCATCGTGCAAATAGGTGAAGAGAAACGAAAAAAAACCGCTTACATATTTGCACGTGTACTTTTCGGTTTCGGAATATTTAATGTCAGCGGACAAACATAAAAAAAATTAAAAAAGGAACACGGTGTGATAAAACTAAAACATTAATTACCTCAACCAATTTAATTAATAAAATTAATTAAAATAAAATTTGTTAATTCATCTGTGAGAATTGTGTAAACTTGTCATTAAAATTATTGTTTTTTGTTCGTCATTTTTTTTTTTACTTACAATTAAAAACGAAATTTTAATTTTAAAACAAACAAATTATTAAATTACAAACAAGAAAAAAGTTTTAAAAACTTAAACTGTGATCTTAAAAATAAAATATTAAAAAGCAAAAAATTATAAAAATCGATTAAAAATGTACAACTTAAATGTAAGTGGACCGCCATTACTGGGTGTTGACGGTGTATGCACAAATCAAACACCACGAACTCCAGAAATTTTAAACTCCCTCATCGCAATGACAAATCCATTAGAATATTCATTTCCGTCAAATCAACAAAAGGTGAGTGGATTTTTTTTCGTTCGTTTGTTTTGTTTGTGATTATTAGGGTGCCCCAAAAATTTCTTTGCCAAAATATATAAAAATTATCGAAAAGTTTGAGGGCCACGAATTGATAAATAATGATGCTACAACACATACATACCTGATTAAAAATGTCTACGGAACCGTTCAGGT
This sequence comes from Bradysia coprophila, assembly GCF_014529535.1. NCBI lineage: Eukaryota > Metazoa > Arthropoda > Insecta > Diptera > Sciaridae > Bradysia > Bradysia coprophila. The sequence goes on along the minus strand of NC_050735.1, from coordinate 3,976,802 downwards.
CCGAAACTGTTTATGAGGTCCTCCCAGGCCGTTGACAGTAAACTACCGAAACTAAAATGTCTTCAGTTTTATCAAATAATGGAGAAAAACGACCCACCACTGTCTTTTCTGTATCCTATATACAACATGATATAGGTGAAAGTGTTGATAACATTGATTTAATGTAATGTCACATTTCGTTGGAAACAATATAGCGCACTTCAGCGATTTTATTTACAACAATGAATTTTTGACTCAAGTCAGTGGTGCCAACATACAAAATTTCATCCCACGAATCCAATTTCTCGTTTATGTTATTTCTTTATATGATGTGACGACTTAACCATGTTTTTATTTTTGTTCACAATGTGGTTTAATATTTTCAGTCGTTTCGTCGAATTTCTAGTCTAAGACTAATTCAACTTTTGGCTGGTAGAACCGGAAAAATGATAACGGCAGCTCACGCACCGACTCGACGAGATAGAGTATAGGAGAAAATCGTCCCAACTTTTGAGAGAATTCTTTACAAATGGAACATATGCTCGGAAATGACTAACTTTTAATTTTGAGATATATTTGCTAACACTGAGAGGATGTCAATACGAATACCGAACAAAACTTCTGATCATTTATGAATTTCTCCATTCCTTGATTTCTATATACTTTTCGATCTTAGTGTATTTTTACCTTCATCTTTTCTAGTACATATCGGTCGTAGACGCTTTTTTATGATTGAGGCATTTAGAACTATTATCCGACCGGGACATCAATTTTTTTGGCAAAATTTTTTATATTCAATTATTGGACCACCCTAGTGATTTTCACAATTTATGCTGGTGACTAAAATATAATCGTTTTATAACACAAAATGTTTTTTGATATTTCAATAATATTGTTATTTCTTCTATAATATATTCGTACTTGAGCGGTCGTCGTGGCATTTAGTAGGTGTGAATAACGAATAAAATATTTTTTTGTAAGTTAAAATAAAATTCAGGTTTTCCGAAAAAAAATTAAATTAAATAGGAAAATAAAAACACAAAATTCTCATTTAATTTATATGTAAAATACCTTTAATGTACTTCCATGTAACGAATGATCACAATGATATAAATGTGCGAACATAAATTTTAACTTGATTACAATTAATTAACCTACTTAACGAGTCTCTAAATTGAATTAAAAAAAATATATTTACGTTCGGTATACGTATATTATATGCATAAAACTGCGTGTTTAACATGAAAGACATCAACCATATATGGACTATATTATACAGCCACACAGCTGTTTATTCCATCGCATTTTTTCCCTCTATTTCATTTTCATTTTCACTCCCTAAAATGAATACATTTTCTTATGGTTAATAAACTTGTCTAACAACGCGGTTAGTGTTATATTTAACTATGTTCCGAAAATCATTTATAAAATTCCCCTATAGATTTATAACGCTTACCATATACCCGAACCTCAAAAAAAAAACGAAATAGTCACAAAAATAAAACCAAAAAAAAAGATTGAATTGTTTTTAGTCACGCGAGCAGCATTAATTTATGAATGGGGAATAAATAATTATATTTTTTTTTTCTTTCGTTTTCATTTCAGATAACACAATATGACAGCCATTCCAGTTGTTCCGAGTCACCCCTAGACTCACCTGCAGGTTCGAACGTTCCACCGAGTGTACAACAGGTAGATACGAAATTATCCTTTATCGTTTTAGTGCAATCATCTAAAATTCGATTTATATTATCGATAAATTGAGTTCAATATACCTCTTTCATGACCGTAATTGTGATGAACATTGAAGGAAATAATTACATTCGGTAATGATTATGTGGGCTTTGGGTATAAACATTATTCGATTGTCGAAGTCTACATTTTCATTCTTCATGTAATTTCTAAATTAGACAGTTTATTATATCGATTGAAGTACTAGATTTGGATTAAGATAGAATGTAGATAAATGGATTCTTTACACGTGGACTCTAATCGAAACTCAAGGAGGTCGCCTACGATTCACATAAATATAATATGAAGGCACTTCGATTGCAATTGCTTAGAGGATTTTAACCTTTTCCTGGTGACTTTATTCATCTGTCATTGACGATGACGACAAAGTAAATAATGACATCGAGCTAATGTTGTCTTATATAGCAAAAGAGTTTCAATTTTATTTATCAGCTGGAACAAACGAAGTAAAAGATTTGATGACTTTCTTGTCACATTATTATCATCACCGTGTGTGGACAAGACTTTAGCTATTAACTTCTTTAACTATCGAAATATCACTCCACACAGAACTTTCTGGTGTATCAACTTTTCTGAATATGTTTCAAATCAAATCTGAGGTGATAATAGAGGACGGTTCCACTACGAATACACTCCCATACAGCCTAATGTATCAACAACAACATTCGTAACTAATATCGAAAGCGATATATATCCATGCCAAAGTATATTAATTAGCAATGAGTGCGTTAATAGGATTCGCTATTGAATATCTGAAAATCAATAAAGTAATCCAATAAACAGCACGTAATTGGTGAGCCATATGTCCTTTAAAATTGATTGATTTTTTTGCTTATACTTATATATGGATAGATTGCGTACCTATTGTTCTAATGAATTTGCAATTAACTTAACATCGAAAAAGCTTTGACCATTAAATTCGATAGCAATGACGTTGATTGTGTGACCAAGTTAAGATGATTCGCTAATTTAAAAAACGCAAAAGAAGTGAAGAATGAAAAAATGCCAACTTGGCGTCAGTCAAGTACTAAAAATTTTATATTTTATGTTCGGCTCAAATTTCTTTAAGTGCAACCAAGGGGTAACTCATCTGACAATTGGTGTCCTAAATCTGGAGAAATTACGAAAGAATGTCTGTACAGGAAGTTAATTACTGAAAGGAAATTACGGCATCAATGGTGGCATTGTAGTCTTTATTCGTTGTGAGTTACCCCTCGGCATGACCTTATTTTTTTCCTGAACTAGCTACGAAGAAAAAGTTAAATTCTGCTACTGATATTCAAATCAATTCAAACAGTGAACCATCCCAAAAAAAACCGTCGATTGCCAAAAATCTTTTCTCATCATATACAATAATATAAGTATTCAAATTCAAAGCACAACGTCAACACCATACAGCACAACATTAAACAAATTATTGCTATATTGCTAGGTCGAGCCAATCCCATTACACTGTATAACTAACCATGGCCAAATGATATATAGATGAAAATGTAAAAATTTTAAACAATTTTTTTTTATTATCATATGTTCGTTAAATTACAAATTGTGCGCGAGTATGTACGTACCCGCACAGTATTCACTTTTGTATTTAATACATATAATTTCGTGTGTTGTGTATTTGAAAATTTATGTAAATAAACATTCATTATGGATTATGATATGCACATCCATATCGCATAAATATATATGCGTAGCACCCAGCGTACAGAAACTTCTTCATTTTTCTTTTTCAGATGTTAAATTGAATATCGTGTGCAGAAAAAAAAAGATTGTTAAAAATTTTAATTTATTTTCAAAAGAAAAACATTTAAGAGGATTCAGAAATATTAATCAAGCGTCTTCTTCTTTTAAAAAAAACCTAAATCTTCATCTCTCTCGTTTCGTTAATAAATGCGAAATGAAACGAATTTAAGATCATGAATTTTTGAGTGATTTTTTTTTTGTTTAGTCGGGTGTATAAAGTAAACGATCAACGGTTGAGCGTTGTTGAATAAATCGAATTTCATTGAGGGATCATCGAATGAGGCATCAACTCTCTCACGTACGAGAAGCATAACAACAATGTAAATATCTTTTTTCATCTTTCTTCAAAATCTAGTACTTCACCAATTTTAACATACATTTCCGGAATATAAAATGTCATTAGACAGAGCTAACTGATTATTTTGTCGTTCATGTCAACAACAGATGATCGTCTGTGTACGCTCGTTTTACAGCCTTCTCTTCAATTCTTCAATAATTGTACCAATACCAAATACTATTGACACTAATGACTTCGAGAACAGGCAAAGAGACAGATTTTATTAACTGTCCTTTGGCCCTCAGAAACTGCCTCCTCTGAAACAATATCGCAAAATCTCAGCTTTCACTTCATATCATATAAGAGCCCAATTACGCGCTCATGTAAGGGTGGTTAAAAACTTATACTAAAAATCGCGTACAGGCAGAGGGCAGATTATCAAAAATCGTACGTAATTTATGAATGACCTCTAATTAATTTTCATTGTGTTTTCCTGGCTAACAAATTTATTTATTCAGGCCAGTCACTATTCGACTAAGTGAATAATAGCCATATTCACTTGCAGCGTTAAAAATATAATTTTTAGTTTACACCGAATTCAATAGTTTATCGGTGCCAATAAAAACAGAATTCTTTGCCGCATGTATGTAACGTCAGTGTGTAACCGGGATACTGAAATCAATTTTTACGATTTTCACAAAAAAAAACTCAGCGATTTTCGCATCCGAAAACAGAATCATGATTTAAATGCACCCGACTGTTTAGCTGTGAAAAGTAGGTTTAAATAAGAAGAAGAAAAAATTTTTGCTGAAATTTCGCTGTAGCGAAACTAGCTCTTTTAACACATATGGCATTCAATCTATATGGATACACAAAATTATATACATTTTCTATCGAGTACCATGGTTCAAACGATGCTAATTTAATTATTGTCGAAATAAATGATACAAAAAAATTCTCATTCAATCAATTTGACCTTTCTATTACACAGAGGCGAATCGCAAATGTATATAAAATGGAGAAGATGTGCAAAAAAAAAATAATAGAAAAATGTTGGCAAAAGTTAAAATATTTATTTAATTAGCTCAATGATATATCGCTTCAGTTTTGTCCGAAAAAAAGCCATTCTTCTTCTTAATTACGCGAATGTATGGATACCAACATGAACATTTTCATTCATGGTGGCGTGGCGTACACTAAAGTTATTTTTTTTCCTGGTCGGTTGGATGTGGTTGTCGTTATTTACACCCGAAAATATAAAATATAAAAGAAAAACAAAAATAACAAGAAATTTTATATTATGGAATATTTATACGTATAATAATACACCTTTTAGTGTAGAAAATATAGATATACAAATATTCGCCAAACAACATCCAACTGACACGTATACCAATATTGGAATTATAAAAGTGCTGTATTATATTTCACATTACATATGGACCCCACCCACACCTAACAAAAAATAATGGTATGTGGGCAATAAATGTTAATAAATAAAATTATTGTTAAAGCTGAAATGCAGAAGAACGAACAACAAAAAATTCAATTTTTTGTTTTGTTTCTTAAGATTTCTGTTAAAGAACCACTACATTTTCCATAAAACTCTTCAAAATTGCCCGTGTATGATGTAGGAGGTTTTGTTTGGTTTTTTTTTCTCGATTCGACTCTTTTTTTGTGAATAAATTTTTTTATTATTTAAAGATTCTCTCCTACAAATTACACTTTTGAATATTATTCGAGTGTCCGTCGGATGATATTAATTGAATTAGACGATGAATCGAGTCATTTTTACAATAAATGAAATTTTTTTCTGTTGGTAAATTTTGTGAAAAATTCGTTGACAATTTTTTAATTGTTTGCAACATTTCAAAGGCACCTACACCATCAATATTATACGTTGCGGTGATAAAAAATAAACTTTGAAATTCGTATTCAACAATAAAGATAAAGTTTGTCGCTTTAATTGCATTGCCCTTGAAGACGAGAAGCGATTTGTTTTAATTGAACAGAAAGTTTACTTTAATTTAATTTAATTAAAGGTGTCAATTGTCCCCTTATTCTAATAGTCTAAGTTGGAATGTGCAAAAGAATCTCTAATAGCATTCCAGCACGAATAGAAGATGATAATTTAAGCATCAGATCCGTTGGTCGGTGTTGATATATTCATTTAGTTTTTTAATCACTTTGATCTTTCAATTTGTGTGAGTTATCTTAGGGAATTGAATTGTCTGAATTTTTTGAAGATTCTGAAAACTGAATTCTGCAGATTAATATTGGGCATTTCATGTAATAACCTTAAAGAAACTGCTGCTGAAAACATAGGGAACATAGAACAAATAACATATAATAAGCGATCAGCATTGGCTAGTGTTCTCTTGTGTAGAGAAGTGTATGATTAAGTTATTGAAATGATAGATTATGTATCAAACAAATGACGTAATAGATTTCATAATTTTGTTATGAACACGCGTGCCATTTTGAGGTTATATATTCTGAATTAAACAAATGAAGTAATAGATTTAATGTGACATGCTTACCTGTTCTAGTGTAGGGATAATCACACGTTCCTCTTTTGCCTCTTCAGTGACACCAATAGAAAATGGAAGACGCTTTCAACATTTAATCATTTCATCGGATTTAATGAAATTTTCCGTTGTGACTCGGATTTTCTTAAAAATGACAGACGAAGCTCAGAACAGTACTAAGATTTCTCTTTCACAATTTTTCAGACTTGCTCGCAACTCATAAAAGCTGGTCTCAAATTATCCCTTGAGATGAAGCGAAAACTTAGCAGTGGTGATTCCAGTGGTACAGAGTACAAAGTCGCCAAAAAGGAGTGCTTAGATAGCAGTGACGATGACGATATGGACTCTAAATCGCCCAGATGTGGGGTAATTGAAAATGAAATTTTCTTTTTTTTTTCCTCTCCTCGAAACTAACTTTGTTCCCTTTTCAACAGTTGACTCCCGAAGATGAAGATCGTCGTAGACGAAGACGAGAACGAAATAAAATTGCAGCCACAAAGTGCCGAATGAAAAAGCGTGAACGAACATTGAATTTGGTCAGTGAATCGGAAATCTTGGAAACGCAAAATATCGAATTGAAATCGCAGGTACGGTCACTGGAAACGGAACGACGGAAATTAACCGAAATGTTGCAAGCCCATGGTGCAACGTGTGTCCGACAAGAAGGTTTCCAACCGCCATCACGTTGTACCATTCCAATATCGAAATACGTGCCCGATTTGATTCCATGTGACCAACAGTCGAACAGAACCCAACAAAACAAAACGCTTCCACCTATTCCACCAATGAACACCATCAAGTTTTGTCATAGCCTTAAGCCAGCGCCAACACAAAACACTGACCATTCACAACCATTACCTGATATTGGATACTGTAAATCGGGCCTGTCGCCGATATATTGTAAATCATCGCCATCCGATCGGTATACCTTAAGTCCGGACAGTGGTTTCATCAAATCACCGTCGGACATGGGCATGTACAATGGTATGCAAATGAAGAGTGACTACATTCCGAATGGAGAAAATAATGACGGTGATGTCAGTGAATTTGCGCTAAAATGTGAGTTGATTGATGCCCATAGTCCGTACACAACAGTTCAGAGTGCCGATCGATTCCTGTTTGATGGCGGCAATGATAACTTTGATAGTGATATTAGTGCCAGTAGAAATATGAAAATTTTAAACAACAATAATAACAACAACAACCACCTCACGACAACGACTACCGTTATTGAGTTCAATAGTAGTTGCCAGAGTTTCGTCGAAAGCCATTTGTTGAAAGCCGACTTTCTGAGTCATAATCCAGAACTTTTAATGGATGGTACCGAGACGCAATTTACCGATTTGGATAGTGGTGTGACGACGTACAACAGCATTGCGAACAATGCAAATAACAATAGCAATAACAGTGGTTGTATGGCATAATTTATCTCTTTCTACATTTTGTGGCTAATTAACCTTTTACAGACGGTCATATGCCATCTGTTATCGGTTGGAATTGCGATGACCTCCGGTCTTTAAGTATATGAGCTTCTTTTATCAATCTGTTGAAAAAAAAAGATGAAAAGAAGTGACACACTCATAATGATGATGTGCTTGCTGTCTGTAATAGGTTAGAGAAACGGGTATCCGACAAAGATGACAATGAAGAAAGTGTGGAAATGCATAAGAAAACCTTCTATCTCTCTCTCAGTTGTTTCTCTATTGATTCTAGTAAGTATCTGACAAATACAACTCCTAATAGTTAGCGTTTGCTATAGCATTTGAAAGGTATTCCAGAGTGAATTCACACCCTACAAGTGTGTTTCAGAATTTTGGGTGCATGAACAAATGAACTTCAACGCCCTCTGATATAAAATCCCTTGTTTGATTACCCCTTGTTTGATTACCCCTTGTTTGATTACCCCTTGTCATTTTTCATTTCGAATTTTCAGCGGTCCTATCTGCGACATCCATTAGAATTATTGAATCCTTTGTCGAAAGTAACAACAAAACTAAGCGATTCCATCCTGTTAGTGTAGTCTTACATAGCAAAACCGATGTTCAAACTAACGAAGTAAAAGATTTTTGATACTTTTGGATACCGTAACGGAAAGAAGTAGTAGATTTAGTAGCGATACGCTTTGCCGTTTCTAAAAGGTTAACAAACTCACAACTTAAACCAGTGAACATTTTCCAAAAGGCGACCTTTCTGAAATGGAATACTCCCCATTCGAACGTCTAAGGAATAATAAATTTCGTTATCCCATACTGTGTCTCGGTTGTTCCTTATTACTCACGAAATGACATAGAAAGATGTATAAGTTATTCCTTATGTAAGTTTTATACGCTAAGCACATGAGATAAGTTAAAAATAAAATTTAAAATTTCTAAAGAAACAGAAGAAGTATAAATAGCTTTCGTAGTATACCATGTTAACATGTGTAATAACATTTATCGATTAATAATTTTTTTGTATAATTAATTTATGCTCTTTGTGTATTTTGAAATATAAGGGAACAAAATCCATTTGTTTCGATTTTTTTCCCTTATCAGTTATCGTATTTTTTATAAAAAGAAACTATCTAAGTGTAGGATGATGTGAAGAACAGACCGTGATTAAATCGTCATTCAATTTCATTTGAAACCAATGTTGATAATTACACTGTTTTTACCGAAGAGAATCATTTGATTTTGTTTGAAAGCCAGACATAAAGCTTTATGGTAGATGGACAATACTTCCTCAAAATTAGAGACCGACTAATTGAATTCGGATCGGAAGTATAGAAATAATCGAAGGTCATCCTTCGCGTCGTACGTAGCTTTTGCCTAATTGCGATTTCAGTAATTTTCACAAAGTATCAAAAACAAGGTTCGATGTGGGTGTAACATTAGCCTTGCTGCCCTTTAATAGTAGATAAGATTGGATGCTGTGAAAGTAATACTTTACGTGAATTAACTGTTTTACGATAAAATGAGCGTTTTTTGAGCAACAAACTTCGGTAACTGTCTTTTTGAGAAGTTTGCACTGATCGAAAAGACACGAGTGAGTTTAAGATTGTCAAAAATAAAATCCGAATTAATCAATTACTTCTTGTCCTATGCGACAGTTCAATATCATAAAAGAATTCACGTAAAAGGCACGTAATGGATCATTTTCACAGGGGGCAAACTGATATGTAATGGTCAACTTTCGCAGGGGGCAAACTGATATGTAATGGTCAACTATCGCATGGGGCTGTTTAAAAAAATCTATTTTTCCTAACAAAGCGACTCAATTGGAAAAGATGTGATTTGCCAACTCGAGGCGAGGCTGAAGTTGAAGACACATTATCATCTTCAGGTACAAGGTAGATACACGATTTTATCAGTTCCAATTTTACCAATTTTCTTGTCAAATAATTCATTTCTAATCATGTTTCAACTTCGAGTTTTGAAATTTTTGAAATTCCGGAAATGCTAGATTTTCAGTACTCCTTTTCTGCCATCGGGTTGACTTTTTCTTATTTTTAATTGAGTCAATTCATGAGTCAAACGATTACAATAGAACAGATTAAAACACGTACAGACACAAAGTTGATGGTCTTATGAATCATGTAATAAGACCTTATTGAGCTGAGTCAAAGACAAGTTATTTGGGGGCTGTATTCTAAAACAAATATGCATCGGTCACAAGGATTGAACCATGAACGTACAAAAACTGAATAAAGAACGAACTCTCATCCGGTCACTGCTAATTTCTAATTTGTCAGTCGATTTTGAAGTGGATGAACAATAAATTGTTCAGTTTATCGTAGATTCTATTCGATTCTATTTGAATATTCATGAAGCACTCTCTCGGTAAAAATTGCAAATCTTCAATGTGTTTGTTTAATGACAGTGTTATGGTAATTTTTTTTTCAGATTTTCTCAAACGATTCATTCATTTTGTTTAGTTCAACAAAAAAATAAAAATAATTGAAATGACCTTCCGCAAAAAAAAAATCTAATTTATTTCTTTGCCTTTTAGTCTGCAAAAAGTATAGCTTTCCTTTACACCTAAAATGCCTTTCCTATTTTAAGTAATAGGATTTAAACGCATAGTATACCTCATTAACCAATAATATTATTATGAAGTCAAGTTAACCACTATAACTAGTTGATGTGTATGAAAATAAGAAATATATTTTTACATAAAAAGAAAAGTCTCTACAATTACAATAGAATTATATAAGAGAATATCTAAAAATATATATATTCGGTCTAGATCTTTATTAAAGAATAAAATTGTTGAAAAATATTAATTCTGTTGAAAGATATAAAAGATAAAAAAGGCAAAATACCGGATATACGAAAAATGTTTAACAACTTTTGACGCGAGCAAAAATTTATTTAAGCAATTTTTCATTTCGTTTCTTTATGTTTTGTTTCTCCTATTCTTTACGAATTTTACGCTTATTAATTCATTCGTTTTTCATTGAACTAAATTTATGATATTTTTCTTTCCAAAAACACCGTGCAGTTGAATGAAGCTTTTTTTAAACATAGTGAATGCATTTTTGATCTTCGGTGCACCGGAACCCAAAGCACTCGAGCTACAAAGTGAGTCGTGGAAAACTGATTTGTGACCGGCAGAGATTGAAATTCTATACACGAATTATTACACAAATTTGGTCCAATGGGTGTAAAAGAAGCTGGTAGATACTCGTTGAAGTTGGTGGATAAGTAGCAAACATGTCCCTCTATCACTACGACTTAATACCAAATGTATCACTACAAATTCTGTTGAGTGACGACATTTCAAAAATAGTAATTTCAACGAGTCATCACCAGCTTCCATTGCACCCATATGGATCCAAATTGTTGTACCATTGCGTCTAACCTCTATCGATTACAACCAAAACCAGTTCTCCACTACTCACTTCGCAGCTTGGGTGCCTCGGGTTCCGGTGCACCGAATGGTGTTATTGAAAATATTTTTTGCATCCACAATGTAAAGAAAACTTCATTCAATCACCGTGTGAAGACACCATATAGCGCGGTATTGTCTTTTAACAACGGCAAGTCATCTGTTATAGACAACGACGAAAAAGTAAGATATTATCTCTGGCTGTTGTTCTCTTATATAACAAAACACATACTAAAACTAATGAAGTAAAAGATTTTTTATGAAACACTAAATGTTACTTTAATCAAAAGCAGTAATAGATTTAATAGTAGTGTGATGATATGCTTGCCGTTTTTGAAAGGTTACTATATTAAGAAGTTTTATATGAATGAAGGCTACGGAGGGTATTCAGTGAGCGTTAAATAACATTTTGTACGGCTCGACAAGTTAAAACTACACATGAGAGCTTTAAGTTCCCTATCGCTACCTATAGAAAAGAATATTCTGGAATGCAGGCAAATTTTCTGGATTTTTTCCCGAAAAGATTTTACAAGAAAATTCACTAAAACTCAAGAAAATAAAATCATTTGCCCATAATTTATAGTCTATTTATTATGAGGTTCGCTGTGAACCGTTTAAAGCTTACAATGATGAACGAAAATAATTTTGATACCAAACGATTCCTCGAATGATTAAAACTTTCCGTGAATGACAAATCCGAAATGTCGGAGGATTTTGACATCATTGATGTATACGAGCCGGAGAAATATGTTATATTACATCCGAGATCGAAAACTCTTTTGTTACACACTCCTAGCCCCATATCCTATTAAAGCTTTTATGAGTATTTATGACTACCCGAGGTAGTGTCAGCTGATTCGTTTTTTCTTCTAAATATTTTATTCCATTTTTGAATTGAAAATATGGAAAATATTAATTTTTTACACTCACATGTACCTGTCGGATAAAATCACTCTTATAAAATGCTAGCATCCTATTTTCGTTAAAAAATGAAAAAAGAAAATCCTTCTAAAAATGAACACCCATCTTCCCTTAATTTATTGTTGTTATGATGTTGATTATAAAATCGATTTCGCAATTGGAAATACTGTAACGTTTGTTTTAAGAAAAAATTGGAAATTTAATTGGTTTTCATTTCTCTTTAATATTTGTACCATTAGAAGTGTTAACTTTTTTACATTATCGATAAAAGCATAACAGACGATCCAAAATTATATTACTTAACAATTAAGAATTTTATTTACGATCAATGTTAATGTAGTTACTCTGAAACCGGCCAATATGAATAAAAATGCCGCAAAATTTTATATACAAAAAATGGTGGAGTTTTTTTTCTTCTCAAATGTTAACCTGTTATTCATCACGGTTTGAATAAATGGATTCCAATATGTAAGTTTCGGGACGGGAAAACAGTTTTTTAAAAGAAATAAAGCCGTATGAGAATTAAGAACGCTCGTTCAAACGCTCGAACATAACCTTCAACTTGCTCAAAACTTTTTCGGAAAACTTCTTCGAAAAGGGGCGCGCCAAGTAAATTCACGTCCTCCTTTGTTGTTATACAAATTTCTGGACAGATGGCATTGAATTTTGAAACAATTTCTTCGTCGATTTTTTCTGAAAGGAAAAACAATTCACATTTGGACGGATTAATGTGAAGACCGAGTTTTTTAGACTCGTTGATTATCGTTTTAAAATCGTTCAACACTATATCTGGATCGTCGCAAACAGTTCCGTCGTCTAGATACCACACGTTCGATTCGCTTTTTAAATTTTGAATCAATTTGTGAATCGAAATGAAAAAATTATAGGACCTAGTGGATCTCCTTGCTATGCTCCAATTTTCGATAAAATTGTATTCTCACCGAAGAATAAAAGTGAAGAATTTCTGTAACATTGCCAAAGGTTTAGATATAATGAAGGAATTATTTGCTTCACCTCATTAAGCATCGAATTGCGTTTCGAAAACCTATTTTGAGTAGAATCTTGGTTTTGCCAATGTTGATTAATAAATAGGTTCTTGTTGCATGGACTGCCGCTTCACAACCCTGTTTAATTCCTACGCCCAATTGAGACGGAAAAGATATTATCCAACGTCTTCGATAACGTCTGAGCATGCAACCTTAGAAGCCAGACGTCTAGGCTACGTAGGCTACGTTGCATTGTTACCACCTTAGGTTTGCTAGAGAGGGCAGCAACGAATGGTGGCTAGTGACTATCCAAGACCTGTTTTGAATTCCTCAGGCCAAGACCTTTCAAACTCTCCGAGTGGGTGGTTTTTCGCAAGAATCCCTCGAAATTGAATTCTGAAACTGATTAAAATTAGCCTCAGGAATAATTCGATAAATTAAAATTAATTAAATGCGTCAGTTCCACGAAGCCGAAAATTTGATCGGGAAATTTAACTGAACTGAAATTTAATTGGACACAGAGAGTTTGATTATATTTGGGTATTCTGACTCTTTGAAGCAATAATTGCCTCTTTTCCACCTATATCAACTTTTATTGTATTTGTTCGACCTTGAAAACTGCTCCCGGTGTCCAGATTTTGGGTTGTACATACCGTTACATCGTTACATGACTTAAGACTATAGTCATAGCTACTGCTGCATTTCGTCAAATTATTTATTGATATGGTAAGTTGCAGGTTTATTGGATTTTTTTTTAAACACATGCCTTCATTGCTTAATTTTCACATTAAAACATTTATAATGTAACAGGCAAATGAGAAATAGTTGTTTGTTAACCTAGGGAAGAAAACAGGAAATTCCAACAAGATCGAAAAAGTTTGCAGCCAGAGCGAAGAGAGTAGCGTGAATAAGCGTTTAAATAAATAAACAAAACTCAATCTTATCACTGCATTTTAGTGGAGAAAATATGGGTATTCACGCTGCACGGACGAAAATGTATTGGAATAATTATACTGTTCAGTTCACATGTGTTGGGCATGGCGTGTTTTCACTTGTCCTATAATTTCATTTACGCAAGTATATGCAAAATAAACTTAAGCTCGAAACAATAATTATGTAGGATGTTGCAATGAAAATGATTACAGTTTTAATAATTGAACTACTGTTGTCTGCGAATAAGTATTATCTTCGGACAATCCATGCTTGAATTAAACAATTTTTTTAGTAGTGTGAAGGAACAATTACGGAACAGACGTTTCAATCATGTCTGCGGTTAGGCCGGTGGTAAGTGTTAATATCGAGTAAGTCGGTCAATTTAATCAATTTCATTCCATAACAATGACAATCAGTTGGTAATAATCAACACTGATATGGAAATCAAAACGACTACCAAAAAGTGTCCAACGAAGATACACTTCCGTCGAACTCACCTTAAAAGAAAAGCATATAATAAACGGCATGTCGGTGACCGCTTCTCCAACTTGTTCGACGCGGAAAAAAACGACTCGGAAGTTGTTGGACAGTACAAGAAAATTTTGAAATTCATTTTCCTACCAACAATATTAATGGGCGTCAGACTAAATTATGGATGGCAACCTCAACGCCATTTGATGATGTGGTTTACAATGTTCAATTTAGCGTTTGCATGGTGTTGTTTTCTTTATACGCAGTATGTGCACATTTCCAGCGAAAATGATAAAATGAAAGTGTTCAAAGTGTTTGCACTGTATGGTCTCGGCATATCGGTATGGTAGAATTTTGATTTGTGTCGGATGATGTGGTTCCACTCGCTTTACCTTTTTTTGATTTTTTTTTTCTGTATCCTACCAGCAAATTTTCTTTCCAACACTGATATTTGTATAATTAAGTCTGACCGGAAAAGCGATTCTCAATTTTCCAGCAAATTAAGCTCAATTGAGTTTTTCATGATCAATCAAATGAGTTTAAAAAAAAATCCGAAAAAGTAAAGCGAGAGGACTGAGACGAATGCCAGACCATGTAGTCTTTTTTCAATTTCCATGAAAGTGCATCGTAAAAGGGTTGAACTATTTGATGCGTTTCAAGAAAGTACAAGCTCTTCTAGAATTTATGCTAAACATTTGCCGTCAAAATTCAACCGACAAGAGGGCAGACATTTTAAAAAGCCAGCTGAGAAAGTTGTACAGTAAATTGAAAGTGTTCGCAATTTGTGTATTAGGCAATCTTGCGTTGTTCGTTTCGGTACCGGTAGTTTCGTACCTTCTAAATCAAGATTTAATTACACTCATACCCGCCATTATTCCGTTTGTCGATCAAACGACATTGCATGGATATCTGACGGCAAATTGTATCATGTCGGTGAATGGCTTATTGACCGCATGTGGTACCACCTTCTGTGCATGTTTGTATATTTTGTTGATATTCAATTTTACCATGCAAATCGAATTGATTGGAGACGACATAAGAAATTTGGACCGAATGTGGGCTGATAAGAAGCAATCATTGGGTAGCAAGCGAGCATTCCTACGGGACATTTTCATTAGATGCCAGGACTCGGATAAGTAAGTTTTTTAAATGTTCATTGTTGAAAACTTAATAGTGCGGGGCGTACCAATTTAAAATCTCGTCAAAACAAAAATTTGAAAGCACGGTCGTAATTTACTTTACGTGATTAAGCGATGCAAATAGTCTGAGAAAGAAAATGATCTTTCGTAGTTTTGAATTTTTGGGAAAACATTTTTTCATATTTTTTTGACTTTTTCCACATTTTCCTACACTTTCCTAGATTATTCAAATAAAATAAGTTTTGGGAAAAGTGTAGAAAAAACATAGCTAACGCCGACCCGTACGAAACACCTATTCGTATCAAAAGCCTTTAATGTGAAACTCTTCATTTCTCTTACTTCATTTTCTTCTCTGCTGAAAAACTATTCTCCCTTTAAAATCACTTACATTATCCACTCTTTGCCCTGTTATCATATACAACTAAATTGCCGGAGGCAATATAGACAGCCCCGTACGAAGACAAATTTCATAAATTCCTATTTAAACAGCTATATACCGCTATATTTAACTATATTTCACTATAAATAAACATTTCACAGATAAATATATGCTATTATATAGCTCTATATGTCTGTATATAGCTCAATATAGCTGTATATAGGTATATATAGATGTCCGTAAATGGAATCACTGAAACCCCACACACATAACAAATTATTTCCATGTTAACAGAAACTCTCTAAGTATCATTTTTCCCAAGATATTTCTATTTTACTAAAATCCAATATGGCCGCCGGCAGCCATTTTGTTAGGAGACCGGAAATAGTACCGACGCTTTACATTCGTTAATACCTTTCAAACAAAAAAAAATTCATGAAATTCGGTCAAAATTTACTCGAGATATTGTCAAAATACACCACGTTCACTGTACTTCCGAGTAGCCAGATAAGAGCTCACTCCAAGAGACCTAGCTCACGCTCCGGAGAACATAATTTCATAAAAATGATTGGTACGGTCAATACCTATCTAATAAAGCTAAAACAGACGAAATATGTTCAAATGTGGCCGACCTACAAGCTTGCCGCCCTGTGCCTGTTCCACACCAAGGGGTCTAACTCACGAGTCGGTCATCCGATTTCCATAAACTTTTTTTTTGTCGATCGGTATTGTAAATACCTTTTATTTGACGTATCACTTACAAGTTTAACGTTTAAATGTCCGGAGATATCTTCGAAAAACCGTAAAGCACTTATTGGGCCACAGCTCGGGAGGGGTCGATCCAAAATCACTCATCTTCGAACTTAGCCTGTCTTTTGACATTACCAAACGGGAAAAAAAAGAATTTTCAAAATCGGATGCGTTTTACTCAAGTTATCGTGCAGACAGACGGACAGACGGACAGACGCGGATTTGGCATCTCTAGACAACCACAATAGGTTTCCCCTTACTCAGGGAGTCCAATTCGACGTGTTACAAACGTATGCGTAAACCCATAAGACCCCAGTACTTCGTACGGGTCTAAAAAGAGAAAATGTTTTACCAAAAATAGTCACCCTCATGAGCGTGCACGCTTCGTCCAATCAAATAAAAATTCCCTCTTTCTGGTGACCAACAACTCAATGATTTAATTTTCAGTTACATTGTCGCAGTAAAGGAAATCTTTGATCGGAAAATGTTTGCTTTCTTCTGTGGTGCTTACTTTTCGCAGATCTTTTGTTTGTTCGAAATAGCACAGGTGAATATTTGAGGTAAATTCACTTATAAACCGAAAAATAAAATTTGACATGGACAGAATAACTGGATATCTGGATATTCTATTGCTTTGCTATTATTTCAAGAAATGATGTACTACTGCTACATCGGAACACAGAAAAATGTTGCGGTAGGTTTTCCTTAAGATGTAACGCAGCCACTAAACCAATCAATTTTTTCAAGTAGAACGAAAGATTATGCTCCCTGATATGTGGTACAAATTGGTACGAGTATGATATACAATCACAACAGGTGTTTATGTTGTTGTTGTTACATTCAAGTCAGAACCGCAGTGAGCTAAAAATCGGACCATTAGCTCCAATGAATTTGTCTACAGGAATAGAGGTTTGTTGTCAGAAAACACCATCTTAGGGATGGAAAACCTAATTCTAGCTATAGTACAAAGCTTCATGTTTTCATGCTTTCTTAATACAATTCATGCTACAGTGTGGCATTAATTCGATTCAGAATCTGAATCCGGATTCATGACAAAGAGAACAGTTATTTGTAATCATGAATCATCCATGTACCAATATCCAAACACGGTGAGATTGAAATAAATTTTAGTGGAAAGTGGTTGTACCCAAAATGTTGATGTTTATGATAGCGGGCTAGTTCCTGATCATTTTCCAATAAAAATTAAAATCGATTGTAAGGGGGTTCTTGAGATAACACATTTTCGCTAAAATTTATTCCAAGATCGCCGTGCAAATTATATTACAATGTGACAACCACCAACGCATGGGCGGATCAGACGGTTGGTGACGTGTAATGCTTAGTTTCCTCTTACTCCGTTTACGCTCCGTTTAGCTAAACCACGCCTCTTTTTAGCCCCGTACGAAGTACGAAGGGGCTTATAGGATTACGATGCCGTGTGTAATTGATGGAATTCGAAGCAGACGGTAAGGGCAAAGTGTTTGCCTATGTTCATAGATGACGAATCCGATGTTCATAGATGACGAATCCGCAATAAAAATTTGGGCCGTCTGTCCGTCTGTCCGTCTGTCTGTCACGTCGATATCTTGAGTAAATCAAATCCGATTTCAAAAAATTTTTTTCCCCTGAAAGATAGTCAAAATAGTGAGGCTAAGTTCGAAGATGGGCATATTCGGGTCGGCCCTTCGTGAGTTAGGGCCACCTAAGTGATTTAAGGTCTTTTGGTGATGTTTATGGCAAAATAAACGATGGAAATGTAAATGACACGGCAAATGATAGGTATTGTCAATACCAATCCAGGAAAAAAAGTTTTTCTAAATCGGGTGAGTGGACCGTGAGTTAGGGCCTTAGAAGTGAAAAGCTACTAGGGCCCTATGTGTATTTTACATTGAACTCGAGTAAATTTCATTCATAATCAAAGGCCGAATAGAATGTTGCTGAAAAAAAAAATTAATTTGGGTCCTCGGACTAAGGCCGCTACTAGGGCACTATGCGTATTTTACATACAACTCGAGTAAATTTCATCCGTTTTTCGTAATTTTTGTTTCATTTGAAAGATAATCGAACACCGAATAGAATGTTGTTGAAAAAAAAATTAAATTTGGGTCCTTGGACTAAGGCCGCTACTAGGGCCCTATGTGTATTTTACATATAACTCGAGCAAATTTCATCCGTTTTTCGTAATTTTTGTTTCATTTGGAAGGTAATCAAAGGCCGAATAGAATGTTGTTGAAAAAAAATTAAATTTGGGTCCTCGGACTAAGGCCGCTACTAGGGCCCTATGTGTATTTTACATATAACTCGAGCAAATTTCATCCGTTTTCCGTATTTTTTGTTTCATTTGGAAGGTAATCAAAGGCCGAATAGAATGTAGTTGAAAAAAAATAAATAAAATTGGATCCTCGGACTGAGGCCGATACTAGGCCCTATGTGTATTTATACTCAATAAATTAAAATTTTAGGGCTGTTTGAAATTTTTGTTTTATTTGAAAGGAACGTCGTACGGGGCTTCGTAATTGCGCTATGCGCAATTTCTAAGATGTACACATTACATAATAATTTTACTTTAACTACTTTAACCGGCGCATAGGCTTACGGTCAAAGTAGGGTGACAGACGCACTAGGGTCACGTACGCAATAGATATACGGGTTTGTACGGGGCTCAGTCGCAGCAAACGCTCCGACTGTTCTGATGGCTCGTTTATTGTTTAAAGAGTAAACAGAGTGCAAACGGAGCGTAAACGGCGTGAGAGGAAATCAACACTATGAATCGTGAGTACGACGAATGAGAATTTTTGATTTTTTACTTTTGTTTTTGGAGCTCAGGCTAAATTCTTTTATTTGCTCAACAGATGGCAATGTCTCAATGCAAACTATCCTACACTTGTTCATGGAAAGTTTTGCTGCTGTCTTGTGTAAGAGGCTAGCCGAAGCAACTGAAGATGAACAGTCCACTCTGAGTCAGACTCTGACCTGTGACATCCGCTAGTTCTCGAGGTCGAAACAGCTTTCCTTTTTTTGCCACTTTACGTGATGTGCGGGAAAGGGAAGAGCTATAGCTCTGTTTGTCGTTCTAAATGATGTTACTCCGAAAGATGTTTCTTTGAAGTTCAATAAATGTGAAAAGGAGACTTGTTTTGGTTTTCACTTAAAAAAACGACTTTCGTGCTTACAACAACTTTCGACCGTAAAACTTGTCTATAAATTATTTAAGTAAAGATTTTTGAACGCATTTTTAGATTCTCAGAAGCATCTACAGTTACTACGCCATTTTAAAGAACATCTTGTAAACAGTTATGAAAATCTTCGGCACAACAACAGCGGAAGCGATTTACGTCATTCATACCACCTATGTCACAAGTTAAATAAAAAAGCTTTATTGGAAAATGCTTAGAAATAAATTCAATGTTCATATGAGTTTAGAATTGGTTTGTATTTAATTTCCGACCACCATGCACCTATCGAGCATAAAATAGTTTTTTTTTACCGAGTGGATAAATTCCAACAAGAGATATGTTTGTGACCTGAGCGAAGCGAGGGCCGCAGTATCGCTAAAGTTAGAATTTCTAATTTCTCCCAGAGGTCAAGACAACGTATTCCATATGTGTGACATTTAAAGCTTTTGTCCACGAAACAAAAAACATCAATTTGTTGCATAAATTTTAAAAAACAAAGTGACAGTTCAACTCAGAAAAGTTATATTTTCTCACCACGGGAGAGAATGTGCTGCTCATTTCTCACTAGAAATGTCATTCTACCAATCGGCAATAAAACATAATTTTCTCGTATTGATGGGTATTGAAGGGAGAAAATACGTTAAATCACTCATGTAAAAAATACAAAATTTTTGGCGTACTAAATAGTGAATTAGGCCTGTGCAAGTTTGTTCGAATTCAAAGAATTAAATATTTTGTAAAATGTCCCCAAAATGTCGAACTAATGAACTGATAAAAACCAATCGATCTGACATATGTGAATGCATCGTGAACGATGAGTGTGCGGTAGATGCGTTGATATTACTGCCCCACAATCAGTCACTGTCTTATCGAAAATTTTCACGTCCCCCGACTTAATGTCGGCAATCGCAAATATTTCACCCGCATTCCCGTTCCTACTGACGTCCATTAAGGTCGGTGACGTTTTCAACTGATACAACCATGTTAATATCGGCTCGATGTCATCTTTCACATTTCGGATACCGATAGTGTGTGTGTTGTGGTTGTTGGAAATACCAAAGTAATCTTGTTAATTCATTTTAATTCAGTTTAAACTTAGTAACTTTTCATTCTGTTACTATTTCTTCAGGACTAAACATCTAAATTATTTCCTCGTCAATAAAGTCAATTTTGGTTTCATTTTAAAACTATTTTGTTCATCCTGCTACGCGAATCCTCCACTTCCAACAGGTTATGGGCCCAGTTATCAGGAGAACAATTAACAAATGACGAATTTTGGTTTTAATGTGAAACTTGATAATAGTCGGAGCAGTACAGAATCAATAGGCGTACAGAGAAACGAAGCAATCTTTCATGTGTAATAATTGTGGAAAGTCAAGCAGAATCGACAAACGGAGAAACGAAGCAATTGGTTCATATGTAAATTGTGGGCAGTCAAACAGCAGTTCAATACCACGACAAACGGAGAAACGAAGCATAGTTAAATGTGGATGTCGTGAAGAAATTAAATTGGTTTCGCGGTAACGGCAGTACCAGTTACGGGGATGCACTGGTTTTGTGCATCATAGAGTGATGGCGGTAAACTTCGGATCATGGTGTGATTTGCCTGCGGAGGTAGTCACATAAGGATTCACTCTAAAGGATGAATGGATTTTAAGCCGAACGTCGGCAGACAATGGTATCAAAGGCCTAGCCGAAAGTCGGTAGGTGTGATGGACGTACAACTGGATTGGTTGGAGATCAACAATCGAAATTGGAAAATCGAACTTTGTATAATGTTTCTTACGATTGAGGAGGAGAAGGTTACAAGATTAAGGAGGAGTGTTGGAAATACCAAAGTAATCTTGTTAATTCATTTTAATTCAGTTTAAAATTAGTAACTTTTCATTCTGTTACTATTTCTTCAGGACTAAACATCTAAATTATTTCCTCGTCAATAAAGTTAATTTTGGTTTCATTTTAAAACTATTTTGTTTATCCTGCTACGCGAATCCTCCACTTCCAACAGTGGTAACGTAGGTGCTGTAACCATTGTTCAATTTTGCCATACATTTTAGATCCTCACAATGTCCCATCGAACTGGTCAAATCATGATGGATCACCGGTACAACCAAGGCTGTATACTTTGAGGAGGTCACACAGACCGCCATTTTATTAGATACGCGGGAACACGCCACTTCTGATGATTTTACATTCACACAGACCGCCATTTTATTAGATACGCGGGAACACACCACTTCTGATGATTTTACATGTAAAGAAATTCCCCACATCATCAAGACGACGAGAATCATCAGAGTAGGTGAATTTTTGTATGAAATCGGCCATTTTATCATCAACTGTGGTGTGTAACCCGCGTATCTGTATCTGCGTGACCTCCCCAAAGTATACAGCCTTGGGTACAACAGATTGTCTTATGTCATAGATCTCAACGATTTTTCGAGTGGCACAATTTGAACTTATTTGGATCAGTGAAACGTCCAGTTATCAACGGTCATTAGATTTGTAAATATATTTGTTTTGCCAATTGGTTTGCCATCAGTCAAATTCAATAGTTCTTAGTTCTCAAATTTCAAAAAAAAAGTCTCCAAAACTCCGTTGCTCCTGTTCTTTTTCGAACAGAAAAATGTTAAAAGTCGACTTGGCCTATCAATTTTAGAAGTGAATTGGTTCCATCCCATTGCATAGAACATTTTATTTAACCATGGATGGCAGAGTATTAGTATATTACGTTCTTGTTTGGAGATTTTTATTTTGCCGATAGGGAGGTTTGTAGCCAGAGCCGAAGGCGAGGGTTATAATCCCTCGTGGCAAAATAACAATCCCAAAGCAATTACGTAAGGTAATTTTATCAGAATTTTATGAAAAATAGAAAAATTACCTTCGTGCTTATTTTAAAAGATCAACCAGGCTTTATTCACATCACATCCCAATATGATCAACATGTACAAACAGTTAACATTTTTCCGGCACAAAACTTACGTTCGCTTGCTCTTAAAAAATTTAACCAAAGACGATTGAACCGCACCGAATCCCCCAGCACACTGCAGCGAGTTTGAGATCCATGTCGGAAGTTTTTCGATAATTTTCCGTTGTGAATATCTTTCGTCGACCAACAGCACCGATGCATAATCGTTAATATGTCGAACCGCTCGACCTACGTGTAACAGTACAATCGAATTACAAATTACGAAATCACGGACATTCTGCTACATTACCAATGCACTGATTGACCGATTTCAAGCAAATGTTCTCGTAATATTCGGCTCCGCTGCCACTACCAAATTTGCGATCCAAATACGCCATTTTCTCCACCAGTTCCGGACTGTTTTTGTTCGGATACGGCATGCCAATGACAATAACACATCGTGCTAGGTCATCCGAAAAATTCATACCTTCGCTCAGCTTACCACCGACTACACTAAACAGAATGGCACCGCTGCTCGATTTATTTCTGGTCGCTGCTGCATAGTCGCTCAACATTTTTTCGACCTGACCACTGAGACGAGGCTCTTTGAATATCTGTTTCTTCTTCTTAATGTCGTCCAGGCCTTTAACCTCCTCCAGGAATGAGTAAAATGTTTCCAGGTAATCGTAGGAGCTGAAAAAACATACAACACCACCGGGAACAACGTTGCACACATTTCGTAGCGTCGATGAGAGATCTTTCAGCTGAGGAAATTGTCTGTTTTGTTTAAAGAAATGTTTTGTAGAAAAGTGCAGCTCAATGTTACCATTTCCTTGTTCAATCGGTTGGCAAAATTGAAAGAGAATTTAGTGTTGCTCGGACCCGACGACACAACCAATGGCAGAACGTTTTCCTTTGGAACGACATGACTAAACGAAAAATCTCTAACTCTGTCACTGTGAGATGCAAACAATTGATTTTTGAATTCACTTATGGGTTGCATGGTACCACCGGCAACAATGACCTAAAAATTGGGAACGGTTTATCAAGAAGTGCTAGAGATTGCTTAACAATGTGAAATTGAGTCACTTACCGATCGACATTCTTTCAAAATGTCGTTGAAATGACCACTCGGATTCAGCAGCACATATTTCATGGAAGATTTAGTTTTCGCATTGGCATTGGTGTTGTACGACAACAAAACTCGTCCATCGTCAATGTTCTCCACAAGGCACTCCAGAAACTTCAACAACAAACGCAAGGATGATGACAGTATTGGATCGCCAATTTTGGGCAATTCTGCGGTGATCTCGGACGTCTTATCATCGACTTTAGGTTGGGTTTTGTTCAATTTTTTGTCGGCCAATTGCTTCAAAAATGACTTGGCGTCAGTTTTCGGCGTGGGCACCACAGTCGGAACGATATTTGTGCCGAATTTCTGTGAAAATCCTTGAACCTTTTGTGATAGTCGGGTCTTTTCGCAAAAGTCCAGGATGTCGTTGACTTTGATGTTGAAGAAATCTGCCTCAACCATTAAATCGTAGCCGGATACCATACGTGTAGACGACTTGGCTGTGTCGCTACTTAAGAGCTTGACTAATTGTTTCGTTACGAAAATCAATTGGTTGATTTTGAGCAAATTTTTCGCACTGAATCGAAGTGAATATTTCGTTTTGTAAGCGTTCAATTGATCGCGAGCTGCTTGCAATTGGACCAATGTCAGTTCGGCACTGTACACGGACGTTAAACTGTCCACCAAATTGTGAGCTTCATCAATTATCACGATGCTGTTGGTTAAATTCAATCCGCTTTGCTGACGGGTTCGTTTATGCAGCAGCATTTGGTACGGTATCATCACCACATGCGCATCCTTGGCAGCCAATCGGGACGAGTAATACGGACATCCCTTTTCTAACTTCGATTCTTTCACCAAATCCTCAATGTCCATAATGTCAGCAAGCGATTCATCGCGCAGATTTTCAATTGTCTGTCTCGAATAGAAACCACAACGGGCCGGCTCAGTTTTCTTTTTCTTCGTTGCCCTTCCATCGGATATTTGAGTGGGTTGTGAAGTGGTTTGCTTTTGTAGTTCCAGACATCGGTCGTTTATCAGACTGTTGGAATTCAATTTCCTAACGGAATCGTTGATGCAATAGTTTTGGCGAGAGGCCAATGACACGACCCGGATCGATTTGCCGTAAACGGTTGACTTTATTGCATTTACGACTTGGGTCAGTTGTGAGTGAGTTCGGCTGCAGAAGAAAATCTGCGGAAGACAGTCGATTTGTAAGGTGTTACCGGACTGCGGATTGAGTAACCAAAAACTGACTCACCTGAACTCCTGGATATTTCTTTTCGTCTGTTTCGTCATCCTCTTCTTCCCCTCTGTCATCATAGTTTTCGATAAGAAACTCATCCGCCTCATCCTTTTCTCCACCATCATCTTCAGCTTTAGTTGATTCATTAGGCTTCGCGTTTTTGTATTTGACTTTGCTCTTCTTCGCCCTACGATCCCTAATCGCAACCATTTCCTTCTCATGCACCGTTAATCGTTCCAATATTTTCCGCAAATTCACCAGAGATTCTTTTTTCAAAATCACTTCATGTTGACTGTCCAGCCAATTGACTTCGTTGCTTTTCTCCTCTTCGCGAATTTTCTCCGTCAATCGGTCGATATCTTCGGACAATTGCTGATTCACCAGTTGCTCATGATCACACAACCATTTCAATGCACCACAAGTTAAACTTAATGATTTTCCAGTTCCTAAAATGAGCAAAAAATTCGACGAATTGACAATTATGTTACTGTTGTTTTCATATTCCTGTTTACCTGTTGGACTTTCAAATATTCCGATCTGCTTGTTTTCAAGAACCGAGTACAAATTGGTCATGAAATCTTGCTGAATTTGGTACGGGGGAAAAGGAAATTCGAATGTTGTCGGTGTGGGAAGTGATTTTGATGGCTCATATCCAATCATGTTTATTAAGTACTTAAAAACACCGAAACAAACGACACTTTACCGGTCACACAGAATTTTTGTAAACAAACTTCTTTTTCTCGGATATTATAACTTGCTAGTCGGAGATTTTCAATCCATATAAGCAGACGTGCGTTTTCGTTTTATTCATAAAATTATGTTTGCACTTCAATGATAGATGCCGGCAGGATATGAATATTCTTTCTAGGTCAAACGTAAGTACTCGGAAAGGACAACAAGTTTCAAATTAAAAGCATTGAATTAGGTGTCAGGTAACTCAGAAGCAATCCGTTAAAAATTGTCTAAAAATACTTAAAACATTTCTCTCGATTCTCGTCACTCGTAATCGATTGAAACAAAAAAAAAAACCAGCTTTAAAGACTAGGATGGACGAATTTTTCATTTTTTAGCTAATCGCATGATAAAAAAGGGATTACCCAAGTATTTTCAAAGCTTTTGTTCAAAAAACTTACCTGTCCTAGTTTCTCTATGAGCTTATCTACCAGATATACCTTACTCGACTTTGGTTGGGAAAACTTCCTTTCTTTTCCGTTCTCAACCATTTCTTGCATCTCTTTCGCATCCGAATGCAGAGCTTGATCTCAGTCAATAGTAATGGCGACACCTCACACCTGTCACTAATCATTAGGAATAGGATGTTCAGTTCAAAGTGTAACGGACCTTATCCTCAAATGGGTATATTAGTAATTCGTTTGAAACGAGAGGTCAAACATTTTCGACTTAAAGTCTTGTATTGGGCTCGGTATTAGGTATACACATGTAATAGATGGAGGCACTAGTCATTATGATGGCGTGTGTGTTATTGATATAGCCATAGAGGTACACTCGAGAGGTGACATGGTGGCGCTGTTGATCAAAGGAAACCACAAAAATATATGGAAAACCAAACATGTTCAAATAATAACAGCGCCACCTTGGCACCTCTCGAGTGTAACTCTATGGATATAGCTTATTACATCGTACTCTGGTTTCCAAGCAATTATGAATTCTTGTGCTATACACATTAGCATTTAGTAATAGGAGGATGTTTAGAGATTACTACACTTCTTAGTTTTAAAATCCAAAAAAAATCTCAAAAACTTCGTAGTCCCTGTTCTTCCTGAAAAATGGTAAAATTCAACTTTGTGGATACTTGAACTATCAACTTTAAAAGTATTGGTTCCAGTCCATCGCTTAGAATATTTTCTTTAACGGTAGCCGAGAACGGTTACATGACCCGTATCATATTCGAAACCCACCCAAAATATAATTTGAATTAAATGCCATTGGATATCATGCTGCTACGAGTACCATAACTAATTTGATCGATTTATATAATGTACCAAAATACAAGAGGACCACTCGTAATTTTACCTAACAAAATGCTCTAGAACCTTGAACCATTGTACAGTGACCTGTTTACGCGCTATACGCACAGTACACGTACTGAATAAATAACCGTCTTTTAGCAAAATTCGAGTTCAAAAGAGACAAAGTTGGTATGGGTGAGAGAGACACGTTTTTCCTTCAAATTTTCACGTGTAGTGTGATTCTTGCGCAGAGAGAATATACAAATTTTTGTAAACATCGTCATTCATCGAAACGCAATCTCAAGAAAAGACGCAATCAATGGTTTGTGGTGTTAAAATATTTTCGGATTTTCGTTGCAATATTAAATGAAACTGTTCATCGCGATGAAACAATTTACAAATTTGTTTAAATTTTAAATAGTTGATAGATGATGTGATTATTGCTGTGGATCATCAGTATAGTAACGAATCTCATATTATATGTGTGTCATAATACGAAAAGAAGTGACGAAGGTTGTGTATAATATAGCTAGTGTGTGAATACAATATGACAATAAAAGAGATAATCGTGTCAGTGGCGGATCAATTAGCGTACAGCCAAGTTTCTAAAGTAACAACTTCCGAATTCACTTTTAATCTAGTCACACGGACTACGCCAAAAGTGTTGTTAATATTTGCATTTGTCATCACGATACGCCAGCTCTTTGGGTAATGTACTAACTAGTTTATGATGTCATGCGTGCTTATTTTTAGCTTTACAAAGAAATCAAAAGATTTAAATGTTATAATAGTCGCGCCAGAAAAGAGTGAATTTTTTAAATAGGTCGTGATCGCGATTCCAGGTCGCTGATTTTTCGGTGTGTTTGCGAAATGTTAGGAAACATTCAGAAATATGCTTGCGGTTTCTTATTTCATTTTTTTTTATTGTTGTCAGAACTCATTAGCATTGGCATTTAGTCTTAACATTAATAATTCCAGTCAGCAGTTTTTTCTAACACATAAAGATGGAATTCCGACAATAACTAATTGTAGGTTCTACGCGTTGTTATATATTCACATTTATAAGATGGAATGAAATCACGAGTAACAAGAAAAAATGATTTGAAAAGTTCTGTAGAAAAATAGGTAATAAAAAGAGCAACAAAAAAGACTCACATCGAGAATAATTTCTACAATAATTCAATAACGATTCGCTTGGACCGTTCCGGAAACTATTAATTTCAACTTATAAGAAATCGATTTTATACCAAAAGGAGTGTAAGACCGACATATGAGAAAGTCTACAAGATAAATTTTCGAGTTTCTATATACGATTTGTCGTAAAATTTATTTTTTTTTCTCGGAAAGATGAATGTTTCAGAAGAAATCGATTCATTTTATCAATTGTAGATTCATATGTACATAGATCGCACGTAGGCGTGGACCATAAACCTTGCACTTCCTTATGAATAAAAGAATCTATAGGTGTCCGACGACTGGTACATGTCAGGAGACTGGTGCCGATCTTGTCTTAGTTTTCCATTTAGTGATTTAGGTAAGACTATACATTGGAATTGTTCCTCAATTATTGATATCTCGACCTAATGTTTGCAAGTTGCAATCAAACTCAATACAGAAAAAATTGACCAAATATTCAGAGTAGCTAGTTGAATGATCAATAAACCATAAAAGTTATCCGAAAAAACTAAAGGTTTTTACTACCGATTATTATTAGTTGACAGGGCCGGACAGGTCGGTGATGTACATAGAGATTTTTGATTTTTTTTTTTTGTATGAATGAAGGGCAATGAAGGGTTTTGATTTAGCCATGATCGATCATTATTGTGCATATATGCGAAGCTCATTCTAGTTAGAGAACGACTCTGTTATTTGACAATGAAAAACGTTTCTTCTATGTTACAGAGTCTTATGTCGACCATAAGAAATACTTTACTCAGACTAAAATGTTTCATGATGTTTCATGATAAAACTAATGAAGAAAGGAATTTTCATAGAGCTGTTTGTTTGCTTAGATACCTCCCTAGCAGCTTTTAACGACAAGTGCACTCTGGACCATCGGCTTAACGTTAATTCTAAACCACGTCTCGAAGTATGCAAAATAAATACTCTCTGAGAAAATTTAGGTGCTTTTTTGATATCTCGCCTAAATGTAGGCTAGACATATGTACACAAATTCACTGTATTTGGGTTACGTCATACGAGTCATTCAGTGTGTACATCGTTGCAGCCACCAAACAATGCGACCACCCAAATTATAAAGCTTGAGTGAACTTTAGGACGTTACTAACGATATAATCTCTAGAAAAATTCAATGTAAAATTGTCTGACACGGGATCTGAACCCGGATCATTTTAGAGGAAGGCTAATACAAATGTAATCCATGGAATGTACAAAACCTCTAACAATATTTAAATACAACTGCGACAGTGCATTTTGTGGGTTAGCAATAAGTGGTATCTAAGTAAAGGGAAGCAGAGTTTCTAAGCTAATTTCAGATATTGTATGTAGATAGATAGGTTAGAGTTTTGGGAGACTTCTTCCATTAAGTGTCATATCACCAAAACTTCAGGTGGAAAAGTAATGTGTTCAATTATATGTGGAACGATAGTGTGTGACATAGTCAGCTACAACACCCCATAGTCAGTTTTACGTAACTACTAAGCCATCCCAAACATAGTGACTATTATTCAGAATTTTTCTGACTGAATTATGCTGAATTGATCAAAAATTACCGAAATTGCCTTTTCATTAAATTTCGCCAATTTTCCGTAATTTTAGTAATTTAAATTCCCGATAATATCCTCTGGCTTAAATCAGTAACAAACTAAATGCTAGTGACGCTTACCGTCTGCAGTCTGTGAAACTTTGGAAAGCTACGTTTGGTTGGATATACTTCAATAGCTGTTCATCTCTTAAGGTCAAAGTTCAACTTATCTTTCAACCGATGATCTAAAGCTATTATCATCTGTTAACGACAGCATCGACAAAAATATAGAGTTATGCCTTATACAGCAAAATGATCTAAAACTATTGAAGTAATAGATTTTGCATTATCCAGATTATTGGTTTAGTCTGCAAACAGAAACCAGGGCTCAAAATTTGCTAAAATTTTCCAACATTTGCTAGAATTTGCTCTCAGAAAATTTGACAAATTCTGGAAAATTTTGGAAAATATTAGCAAATTCTAGCAAATTTTGGCAAATTTTAGGACATTTGGAAAATTCAATTTCCCAAAAATAGGACCTGAAAGGAACCGTCACTTAATGCACTTAATGCATTAAAATATCTCACGTATTGCTCATAAATTTCATGAAAGGAAAACATTCACTAAAGAATCGACCACGATTCTTACTCCCCTGTAATATTCGTGTTTTTGTAATTTATGTATGCGGGGCGTATGTATAATTTTCGCGTAACTATAGTGCAGGGAAATAAAATGTTTAACGATGTCTATGGCTCGCGTTTCGTGTGCACAAACAAAAAAACACTGTTGGTATACAACAGTATACTAGTATACTTACATCATAAATACAAATTAAAAATGCACATTTGTAGGGTCTGTGTATTGTGCTACGGTTGAACGGATATTGATTTTAGAGTTAGTTAGAGCTAGTTTTTTTTAGTTAATTTAATCGTTGTTGTGTCTGAATGGATGGTCTAGGTCTATTAATGTATGTCGATTAAATTCTTTAAATTTGATGAATTCTATCCAACTAAGCCAAAATTTCAAAATAGAAAAAAAAACAATTTTTCCTCACAGCATCTCAGAGTTCATTTCAACTTTTGTACTTTTACTCTAGAAATCCAATTGAATGCCAACCAGATCCGAGCTATGAAAAATACACAAAACAAATTGAAACCAGATGTTGGATAGAAGGTAGTTACATAATCCGCGAGCATTTAGAAGGAACAATTGGAAAGAATCTCGTCAACTATGGCATCGGTACGAAGATGAGAAACGAGGAGCGAATGTATCAAACTTACTACCAATGGGTGACACCGTCTCTGCTGATCATGGCATTGATATTTTACTTTCCGCATTTTGTGTGGCATAACTGGGAAGGTGGGACAATGGAGAAGTTATTGAAAGATATCGGTGAGGGAGTTGGATGATGTTTTTCCCAACTGTAATAAGTGAGTAAAAAGAATTTTGTTAATCAACAGACTCACCGTACATTCAGGAGGACTGTTGGAACAATCAACGAGAAAGACTTTTACGATATATGCATGGGCCCAAACGATACCATCGTCACTACGCAATTAAATATTATCTTTGCGAGTTCATTGCACTGTGCGCATTGGTGTTCAACATGAACATGATGTCCGTGGTGTTCAATAACTTTTGGGTCGAATATTTTCCGGCGATACGAGCACTTCTTAACCATAACTTCGAAGATTTCACCAAACAATCATCGGTTCTGTTCCCATCGCAGGCCAAATGCGACTATTTCAACTTTGGTAGCAGTGGAAGTATTCAGCATATCGACGCGTTGTGCATTCTACCACAAAATGTTGTTAATGAGAAAATTTTCGTTTTTCTCTACTTCTGGATGATTATGTTGCTGTTCTTCTCGTTCTTTCACGTCATTTGTGTGGCGGTGAAGGTCATTTATCAGTGTAGGAAGGACAAAGAGTTCGGTTTCTATCTCGTTCAAGCAATAATTAAGAAAAATCTGAGTCCTGTTCTTGTCGAAGACTTGCTAGAAGCAAAAAAAGTGAATCCTCAATAGCAGTTAATAGCCGGCAATGCGGCAGAAACCCATTTAGGTCGACCAAAATATCCAGATAGTGACTGACCGCAACTGCCAATGTATATATCATCGTTTTAAGTATTTTGTCGCTAGTGTGATCTAGGTTACAGCTCAATATTACCGGACGCGTATTCTTCGAAACTAGTCGAAATTTTAAGTTTAATTCGAGATGAAATTAAGCGAGACAATTCTTGCGTAAGTGATTTGGAGAAAAAATATTCTTCAATATCGACATGAATGACCTGCATTAAATAGTTTAAAGTTCTAACTTTTTACAGCTGGTTTGACCTATCAGGTTTTTAAATACAAATTCCAGGATGTCCTGAAATCTTCACTGGTCAGGTTAGAAATAAAAGCGTGGTCCAGGTCAACACTGGTTTTAAGTAATTGCAGTTCAAGCTCGGGCTAATCTATCTCGAGCGTCTAACAAATTCAAATTCTAACATCCTCATAGAAACTGATAGTTGAAAGTAGGAAAAGGCAAATTAAACCATCATTTGTCCTGCACAAAAAATTTACGTCTGGTGATAGGTATGGACTCATTAAATAAGTGTCATAATATGTCAGTGACCGAACACCGTCAAAATTCACGAACAAGTTCCTCAATGTCTTCAATGTATAAACATGTCCAAGGACTTTTCCATAGATTGCACTATTAGACAAGTGGATGGTGAAGTTTCATTTATTTCTAACTTATTCAGCCAAACGAAACATGCAATCTCTATAGATCGAACAGTGTGGTCTAAGTGATAACTACTTGATAGGGAAGCTGAATGAAGCTACTAGAGTGAGAACTATGATGGATTGTTTTCGCTGTATATCTGAAATTCTTCGGCCTAGCGTGCAAGGCTGTAAAATTTGCGGAGGACGCAGATAGCCATTTTATTAGATACGCGGAAACACACCACGCCTGATGATTTTACATAAAAAACGACGACAAGAGGTGAATATATGCGTGACCTCTTCAAGGTTGCTTGTGTGTGCAATAAAATATTTGCTTATCGAGATGTGTTAGTGAACTGATAAAGGATAACCCTAACCCATTGTATAAAATCAGGTTTTAAAATTAATACAACAAGTGTTGTCACAACTAACAAACAACGTGAGAAACTTCCATTTTTTAAAAAATCCACAATTTCCATCGACATTCAGTTAGGTCTTTTTAGATTTTGAAATACTAGATTTTGCATTTAATTAGAACAACGTGTACATAGCGCACCATATCACTAAATCTAGTACTTCGGAATATTAACTGCAAAGTGGATAAATATATTTGTGTGTTCGTAGGAAGATCAATACACATCAAATCATATAAAGAGTTTCTAAGATAATTTTGTTGGCTGGAGGATTATGTTTTTGCTAAGTTTATTTCGAAAACGTAGACTAGAGTATACGAAAATTGAGAGTATTTATACTGTAAGTTAAGACGAATTCTATTTTTTATTAGACCGATAAGTTATGAGTATAAGTAGTGTCTTATGAATTGTGTACTTAATTTATTACTCAGGAATAATAAAGTTGAAATAACGACTTCCGCTAAATTAAAAATTAGCTTGACAACTAATTTTATTAATCCTACAAACTGTCTTTTCAATGCCTTTACTCTTACTCTTACTCATACACGCTTCGTGTTTGGAGATTTCTAATGTCATTAGAGAATTTTAGGTGAGCCATGTCATCTCACAAGTGAAATATGTTTACTAAAACGAGACTTAGGATTCTTATTGACTCATGATGTTTGCATAGGAAATTTTGCGGACTTATCAGTGATTTTGAGGCCTTCGTGCATTTCGACTTCAATCAGTATATGTATGGCCAGGCAAGTGCTTCTCTGTTTTAATGAATCTTCATGTGAAAAACTGTTAGATTCGACGATTTATTATGCTAAACAATTCGCATTGGATTACTAGTGGTATGTACACATTTAATCAGGTTATAACAGATTATTGTAACTTGAGCTAGCTAGTTCGAATTTTTGACCAGTAAGTCATTGCCTCCAGTGCTCACAATCCGTCCTACCTCGTCTTACTGGATCTCTCGATGGAGTGACAAATTTGGATAACGAAGATGTAGCTGGATACCACAGTCAGACTGAGTGTTTTCCGGTGTTTACATGAACTAGCTCTCTAAGGATGTATTGACTGCTCGAGTTGTGATGGCTTATGCGCGGATTGGAGTAAAATAAGTAAAATAAGTAAAATAAGAGACCTAATACACTGTATAAGAATGAACTCAAATGAAAACTGACATAAATTGAAAAATTTTATTCGCAAAAAATATAGGGTCTCTAGTCAAATCAGCGCTGCTGCCTGGTTAACTTAACTCTGTCGTGATTGTGTGTCATTCGTAAAATGTGTGAATATGAATGAACCATTCTTCTTGTACTTCACTAACAAAGACACCACCAATGGTTGACTCACTCACCCACTGTCGAAAAATTGTTTTTTCCACGAACGAGACCATGAGATCTGCTAAGTCAGCGGGGGAAACAAATTTTTATTTTCCATGAAATTAATATGAAAAGAATGGTCTGCAAAAGTTTTCTCCGCGGGACAGTAGGACGAATTTTCGAAATGAAGGACAAAAGAGGAAAGTAGTAGGACCCAGAGCGAGCGCTGATAATGGCAGTACACTGACAAAAAATTTCCGAAACGACAATAGCTGCGACAGCTGTTGCTCCCCATACAAAAAACACAGCTGCGGCAGATAATGTTCAGACAAAGTTACCTGTAACAGCTGAATTTTTCGAAACTTTTTTGTCAGTGTAGATACTAGACACCAAAATTTTTCGATCTTTACAATATCTACCCTTAAAACGCGGCTTACTTTTTACGAAATATTTTTACATGAAATACTTACACTTTCACACTTTAAAAAGCACAGATCGGTAACTGTGTTTTACGAGATAAGAGTCAAATCTGAATTTTTAATAGATTTTATGAGAATTGTCTGAAAACAGTTAAACCTTATCACAAAAAGAGTAAAAAGAACTCAACAACACTTGACAAGCGCAAATATTTGAAAAGATGAATGATCCGCACGAGAAAGACGTTGATATAACAAATGGCCGCTCTCATTATACCAACTGTCAAATGTGTCAAATCGGCAGCAAAATTATTGAAAACCAAAACAAACATTTGCATCAGTCCATTCTGAAATTCAATTTCAGTTACAATGATGGACATAAACGAGGATATATTATCGATTTGTGAATCAACAGTCAGTATACTTTCGTAGCATAACAAAACTTTCACAACAAAACCGTTTTTTCGTACAATAATTCGAAATATAAAACCCAAACAGAGACATAACCTCACATTATTTTCAGCTCATTTTCGATCTAAATTAACAGACAAGTTTTCCTTTGATTACAAACAAACGCTAACGTAACTTTCTTATTACAGTCGTCCCTATCAGAAGGATGTCGACTGCCAGTGCGTATGTATGGGACGGATGACTGGCCACTTGCTGAAATAATTAGTATTCGCGATGTAAACGGCCAAGGAATGTTCTATGTACATTATGTGGATTTCAACAAACGACTCGACGGATGGGTGACAGAAGATTTTCTCGATACGCGAAAGGTGCAATTTCCTCGTAAAGATGGCACAACAACGGGACAAAATACTGGCGTCACAACACCCAAAAAACATGTACTGAACATGTCATCAGCTACAATACCAATCCAATCCCGGCCGACCAGTCCGATATCGAGTAGCGAGCAATTGGTTAATGGAAGCGCAGTTCTGGCAGCTGCATTGCAAAAGAAAAACAATCGAAAACGAAAAGTATTGCAAACGATTCCCCTGTGTTCGGTCGAACCAAATTTACTAACTTTGCATTTTCCCACTTTTGACCTCTACTGTTCCGGAAATACCGAAGGTGGTGACCAGCAATGAAAATGAGGACTCGGAAGAAACAACGCCAACGACACCGAGACAATCTGGCAGTATGGTTACGCATCAGGACGATGTTGTTACTAGGATGAAAAACATTGAAATGATTGAATTGGGACGACATCGAATAAAGCCATGGTATTTTGCTCCCTATCCGCAAGTGAGTTGATTCTTAGCGTTTTTTTTTTGTTTGCTTATGATAGTGGGAGCAGCGGTAGACTAGACAGTCTCTCCTTAAATGCAAAACGGTCTTCGAGATAAATCAGAGTTTTTAGGAGACTTCTTCCATAGTTCCATAGAAGCCGGAACCCAAATCAAAGATCCTTTGTTCCCTACTCCTTGACCGTACTACTGTATTATGGAAATTTCCTGTTTTCGATACGAAGTCGTTGAGACACTTTCCATGATGGTAGATCCTTATCTTGGAGTTCGATACCCGAAGGTGCGAAACCTTAGATTGGTATAGAGCGGACAATCCCTAAGAATAAGGTGTCAAGCCACAAGAACAGAAAGAGTCGATGGACTGATCTATTCAGTGGATATTCTTCGAGGTGGTACAGAAACCAGACATGACTTCCATTAAGTCCGGTGACAAATATCCATTCCACAATATTGTCGAACGTTACTCACAGGTCTCTTGGCTCCTGCAAATAGTATCTTTGATAATTCCTTCAATTGCTGTTCTCATGAAATTGTACTGTTATTGTCCCGACCAATTTCCAATGATTTATTTCGGCGACAAATTTGTAGGAAACGCAATGACCCATCTGTGTGTTATTAGAGAATGTTATATCTGAACGAAATCCATTAAAACAGAAACGCAAAGATCTGTTTGCGCCTTTATTGTAATTTGAGAAAGGAATCGTTTCGTACAGGCTAAATTCATTGCTAAAAGTGAACACTAATTTTCTAACGAAGCTGCCTTTTCCACCCTGATCTAGAAGTGAAAAATTACATGTGGGAGAGACTCGAGCATATTGTTGTTTGTTAGCGATTGGCTTTTGAAATTGAAGTATTTCAAACGGAAAACGTAGTTCAAGGTATGCTTTACATACAGAAATTGCAAAATTCTCACATACCGCCCGGATCAGCCAGCCTGATTCAGCCCCAAATCAGGTCATGTAAATCTAACTCAATCAACTTGTAGAGAACTTAACTGAAGGGCTGACGAGGAAGTATGATTCATGGCAGGGGAGAGTGACTTCCAATTTTATCATGGCTGTGTTACAGCAGTGAACTCATTTAAATATAATATCCCTAAACAGGTCAACTTCAAGTTGAACTGTTGAGTTGAACTTGAAGCTGACCAGTTTGTACTCTAAACTTCTCGACTACTTTCAACCACATGAGTTTTACATAACGGAAAACCACTCACATCCTCTATAAACCATGTCGGTCTTCAGTCTTTCACCGAGTTCTTTCCAAGGAGATTAAGTCACCGAATTAGTTTTGCATGACCTGACCATAACATGTTTCGATCCTTGTCTCAAAGAATTTTTCTCGAAAAATGGTGCAGCACAAAGTGCAGAAAAAAAATTAACACCTGATCGTCCTTGGATCAATAATGTCCATTTACCCATCATCTACCTAAGTTAATTCGTCTTCTACCGAAATATTTACCATTGCAGGAACTGTGCAACGAACCATGCATTTATATCTGCGAGTTTTGTTTGAAGTATCGCAACAGTCGAAAGTGCTTAGAACGCCATTTAACCAAATGCAATTTACGACATCCGCCCGGCAATGAAATTTATCGAAAGGCAACGATTTCATTTTTCGAAATCGATGGCCGCAAAAACAAGTGCTACGCACAGAATCTCTGCCTATTAGCCAAGCTATTTTTGGACCACAAAACACTGTACTATGACACGGATCCGTTCCTATTCTACGTAATGACCGAATTCGATGCTCATGGATTCCATATTGTCGGCTATTTTTCGAAAGAAAAAGAGAGTACGGAAGACTACAATGTTGCGTGCATATTAACCATGCCGCCGTATCAACGGAAGGGATACGGGAAATTATTAATTGAATTTAGTAAGTTGAACAGGATTGAGGTTCATTAAAAGCTTCTCTTTAAACATCCACTGATTGTCGTCTAGGCTACGAACTATCGAAATTCGAGGGTAAAACTGGTTCGCCCGAGAAGCCACTATCGGATTTGGGACTGTTGTCGTACCGGTCGTATTGGGCTCAAACAATTTTAGAAATTTTAATTGATCAAAAACCTGTTGGAGACAATGAACGACCACAGTTGACGATCAAGTAAGACACGATCGCGATATTTATCAAAAAATTATTTTCCTGAAATTCTCTCCATAAAATCGCAAATTTTCCTTCCAGTGAAATATGTGAACTAACTAGCATCAAGAAGGAAGACGTTATATCCACGCTGCAGAATTTAAATCTAATCAATTATTACAAGGGTCAATACATCGTCTGTATTAATCGGGAAATCATTGATCAGCACAAGAAGGCTATGGAAAAGCGAAAAATTCGTATCGATTCCAACTGTTTACACTGGACACCCAAAGACTGGTCGAAGCGTTCAAAGTGGTGAACAGTAACCGCATTTTGTATGTTTGTATCAATATTTTCAGTGTCCAGTCAATAAACAGTCTTAAGTGTCACGAAATGCGTTATTCCTACCTCGTACGGATCGTGTACCTTCGACCTGGAAAATATCAAATTCGAGGGGGGAACTCAAGAGAGTTGCATGCAGATCCAAGTAGAACTGCAAATGAGTTGCACGCAGAAAATTGGTTGTGAAAGAGTAAGACAGGGACTATTCTTCGGAAATTTTTAATTTCTCTTGTTGATGTCATTGCAAATGCTATTAATAACCTTGCCAAGTGTATCGAAGTCGGTCAAGTCATTGTAAATTTGAGATGATATCCTGATCCACCACTTCCCTCCATGTTTGTGAGCGGGAACAAAAGTTTGGGGAAAATGAACGAGCATCGTGTCAATCCAAAATTGTGTGCTTAGCATGGCATTATCAGGATTGCTAAGTGGCAAGCGTACGTCAACAAGGTTTGCGATCTGATCGTCGTCTTGAAGGACTTCCGTTCCGAGAACATTAGCAATGTAACGTCCGCCATCAATTGCTAATTGGTGAGTGTATGACATAATGGCTTGTTCACCGCCGATATCTTCACGAAACTTTAGAGCTGCCGGTACAGTCATGTATGAACTATAGTCCATTGTCCCTACAAAAAATTTTGACTTAGAATTGCAGCGTAAATGTGAACACGAATTCTCTCACCGGTCCAGAAAAATTCGTGCTGAAAATTAGACGGTTGAACGTAACCCGAATTGATATGAGCTGGATGAATGGTTCCTTGATGCTTTTTGTCAACGTACATCATAGCACAACCCCTAGCAGCGTACAACCATTTGTGACAATTTGTTATGTAATAGTCGGGAGCCAGGGCCGTTATGTCAACGGGAATCTGACCAATGGCATGGGCGCCATCTACGAGTACAGTTATATTGCGTGCCTTCAACAAAGGAATAAGTCTTTCAATTGGAACAACCACTCCTGGCTCAGACGATATATGATCAATTAAAGCTATCCGAATGGGATGTGCAGAGTCATGATTGACGTCGAGAAATTCTTCGAAGTTTTTCACGATTTGATCATTTGAAATTGGATACGTTACGTTAAATATCAATCTGCTCACAGCTCCCTTACTGTAATCGCAGATGTACTTAATCAGACTTCCCATCGAATTGTAAATTGTATTGAAATGTAAGATTCGTTCGCCAAACTCGAAGACCATATTGCGGAAAATTGCATTCATTGCACTGGTTGTATTGATGGTCATAACGATGTCGTCCGCCGATGCATTAACAAATTTTCCTAGCAATGCTCGCACTTTGGCCAGTTCCACTGGAGCATCACGTCTCATCCACAAGTCTGGATTGGCTTCCGCACGCCTTTGGGAACTGTGTAGAGCTGCAAGTGTAGCTTTCGGAGATGCTCCTATATGGGATGTCATTATACTTATACGTAACACAACTAAACTGATAAAAATCGGATACCATATGAGCCATGGTTAAGCAGTGTGAAGTCCTGTTTCATAAGAAATTCGTTTCGCATAGTCCGACCGAACGCTGGATACATTGGTTTATCTTTGTTGAATCAATAAAAATTAAATTTAGTTTCATTACTAGTTGACTTGACATCGAATGATTTTTTATACTGAATACAGATCTGGACTGGCTAGTCAAAAGCCCTTCGGGCGTTAAACGACAAAAATATGTAAAAGGTCCTTCGTTCATACAAAAAATCAAATACCATACAGGCAGCGAATGATGCGTCCGTAACCCTTATTGACTGCATAGCCGCAGTGCAAAGGGTAAAATGTTTGCATAAAATATGCATCTGAGAAATTGCGCATAGCTTACATGAAAAAACAACAACACGCAAAGCCTTAGAGCAGCCGCCTCAGACTAGATACCCAATTTATTTTTTAGTACTGCTTGGTCCTCAACTACAACAAAAAATCAGAGGAAGTTTATTCGATTTATTTACAAAAAAAAAACCAAATAGGGCCTAATCGGCCCAAATGGGCCCAAAAAGACCCAAATTTACATTTTTGTTAGAACTTACTCGGTTTGTGCAAAAAGGGTCGAGTAACTCATGATCCACTCATTCGATTTTTTGTTCTGAATTCATTTTCATTTACATTTTTGACATAGGTATATGAAAAATCTTAAAACACTTAGACTTCCCTAACTTCGGAAGGGCCGACCCCAATATGCAATCACCGAACTTTAACCCATAATTTAAACACGATTTTCAGTGGAAAAATTTCACTTTGCAAAAGCTTTGCTACCTATGCTTAGAACTCCGTGGGTTCAAAAGGCATTACAGTTGTAATAGCTACCAGTACTTCGTATGGGGTTAAAAAAAACGTAAAAAAGGAGTATCGTCTCACTCAAAAAATATCCATCATTCTTATACACCTTTTCATTGTTTAAATGGAGTTAGGTACTACAGCGGAGATTATTTGAATGAAATGTTCAAATGTATTAAACGG
Organism: Bradysia coprophila; assembly: GCF_014529535.1. Classification (NCBI taxonomy): domain Eukaryota; kingdom Metazoa; phylum Arthropoda; class Insecta; order Diptera; family Sciaridae; genus Bradysia; species Bradysia coprophila. Next base: position 3,936,011 of record NC_050735.1, on the reverse strand, counting down.
TTTGTATTAGTAGTGGTCTGCACAATCTTGTTATGTTTCTTTAGCAAATGTTTGAATGAAAAAATCTGGTAAAATGTTGTATTAATTAGTACCTTTTGATTCCATTGGTGAGTTACAGAATAAGAATGAAGAAATAAAACCTTTATTGGAAATTGCAATACCGACGATTGAAATACTTCTTAAAGCTTTCCTGTTTCGTTTCGTTCCAATTTGGGTATATCTTAACACTTGTTGGCAACGTCGACAACTGATCACAAAAAGTACAATCGATTCTGACGTCCATTCATGCACATTTTTATCTATGAAAAACCTTGTTGACAAACGCGGTTTAAATTCAAAAAAAAAAAAAAACTTGCCCGAAACCAAGTTTGCAAATCTAATCGTCAAATAGTTGCTTGAGAAAAAACAGTGGGTAGGTAAGGTATTTTATCTGTCTAGAACGATAATCTCGAGCTTATCCCTCTAGGGAGTTTTTGTTTATCTCGATATATCTGTTCTCGACAGATAATAGTAGATTATTCACCTCTGTCCACATATTTATTTAGACACTTGGGGAGTTGTTGCATGAGCCGAAGGCGAATGTTATAATCCCAAGTGTCTAAATAAACATTTGGACAGAGGTGAATACGCTATTTTATCTACCGACGGCGAAATAATAGCACTTTTTCACTGCTATTATTTCACCTAGGTAGATAAAATATGATATGCACCTATTGCCAGACTGTTATTTTGACGTGTAGGCATTATGACCCACGCCTTCGGCTAGAGCAATAATGTCCTACACGTCAAAATACCAATCTTGGCAACAGGTGCATAATATATATAATGTCACTAGCATTAACATTGAACTAATGGCATTACCTCCAACTGTATTCACATACTCGTGAACTATCGCAAAGTCAAATGGCCAAAATTAGATTTTTTTTTTGGCGATTCGTCACATTTAAGCGTTTCTACACACTCTTGGCGATTTTTCTTGACAGAATGTTTTGTTGATTTGTAAAATCACCAAGATCGCCAAAGTGTGAAGAAATGCCATAAAGACAAATTTTCAATTATTTATATTTCTTGGAGTTTCTTCACACTCTGAAAATGTTTTACAGTGTTTTCGAGTACCACTCATGCTTGAAGTGCGTTGATCGCATACATGAATTTCTTGCTAACAAAGTTGAGTTAAGTGTAGTACTCTGTTTGGCTGTCGAAAATGATCACTTTTGCTTAAAGTGCGTTAATGTGTTCTAAATTATGTGTGACGGTTGACACGCGCAGCATTTGCTACAGTGACTAATTTAAATTTATATAATTGTAGCAACTCAACCCGCAACATAGTTCTTTAGTAAATGAGTTTTTTTTTCGATGATAATTATCGTAAAATACAATTGCCTTTCCTCAAATACTATCTAGCGTTTCTGATAGGAAATTATGGTACGATTAGCAACACGTTGCAACTAATTGCAATAAAAATAGAAATGTTTTGATATTTCCATTTTTCTGTCTAAGTCTAAGTCCTAAGTACTAAGTACTACTAATAAGGCGGTGTCGATTTGCATTTCTTCAATTGGATACTCTGACGGGTCCGCTCATATGTATACAAATTATAAGAGGTAAAATACGTTGTAACGTCGTAACATTTTAACAGCGAGCTAATGAGCATTTTCGCCAAAACTTTAAATAAATGAATAACGCCAAAATTAGTAAAAATCAGCATTTTGGAGGAATGTCTGGGAATGCTTGGAATTATTTCTAATTTCTCCCCATATAATAGTATGGCATACTCAAAAAGTTCCTATTTTCAGACCTTTTGACTGCAATAACCGAGGGGTGACTCACTTCTAGATTAAATGGTATTAAATGGATTTAATGGATTAAATGGATTAAATGGATTAAATGGAATAAAAATTGGATTAAATGGATTAAATGGGTTTAATGGATTAAATGGAAGTGCGTCACCTCTCGGCAATAACTCAAACATTTAGACTTACTTTCGCTTCGCTCGTATCGGAAATCTCACATCTACTGCGCAAAAGAACTCCCTTTAACTACCTAGTTATGAAAATAGATATTGATTCAAAAAAGTTTTAGGAGATTCATTACGTTTTCCTAAATGAAAATAAATTAGTCAGAGCTGAAGTGTTTATTTCTGGCATTGTTAACGACAAAACAGATGAACATAACACATTGTATATTTGATAAAAATCTTTGATCTGAACTAACGATGTGAGATGTAAAAATAACGAACTGGCTTGGTGTCAGTTGCGCCTAAAAGTTCATTGTGAAACCTACCCAACGCTAAAATAGAAATAAATTTTTCCCGAAAGATCGTAGAAATTCAACGTATATTTGCAAACAAATGTCTCGCTTAATATTACTGTCCGTCGTAGCATTGTCTTCAGTGACAATACACGCTCTAACAAACAACCTGATGGTATTACTAGACTTGAACACTGTTGTCCCGTACTTGTTTAAAGTATAGTCAATATTGTTGATAGGATCTCCTGTACGTCGATCACATCGAATGTAAATTCAACAAGAACTTATGCAAAAATACGATTTGCTCGACAAAATTCCACAATCGTACTGCCAAATTGGTGACATTAAATTGCTTTACAGTGGTTCCCTTCGAGTCGATCAAAATTCAGTCATCTTTGCATTACCATTTTACTGGAGGATATCGTCAATTCGCTATCAACATTAGAAGCGATTGGTGTAAGTTTATGGATGGTACCGATAAATCGATACTTTTGGATGTCTTTTTGAAATACATCGATGGATATGCCAATTTTAATAGAAAATGCCCATTAAACGGCAATTATTCAGTGGAAAATTTGCCCATGAATGCTCAACTGTTCGGTGGTCAATTTCTTCCTGCTGGAAATTATTACTACCAGACTATAATTAATGTGAATGGCGATCATGGTATTACGTGGAGAGCATACTTTAACATTCCCGCTGGTCGGACTATTCTGGACGATGCGATGGGAAGATAAAAGCTATGCAATTTTGGAAAAATTTCTACGATAATTGAGACACGTTTGAAGAGTATATTTTTTATTGAGAAGTTGGATTGTAACATAAATAAAAATAAAGAAAAAAAACTTGGGGGAGTAGCCACTTTGTAATATTGAATTTTGAAAGTATTATAAAATCACGAAATTTACGAGTTCATTTTTTCAGCCGTTTGTACCAAAGTTATGAAAGAACCTTGGTTTGTGCTTCACTCAATAATAGTTATTTCTGTAACGGCACTGCGAAAAAAACTTTTTCATCCGTCATTTGACTGACGTTCGAGTGGTCTTTTTCCTCTGTTTTTCTATATTTTCCTTACTTTATTCACTCGTGACGAAATGGATTTTCATATATATTTTCCTGCACTCCTTTTGAACCATTTACAGTAAATAAAAAGAGTACAACAAATTTCAAACCCGCGTTTTATCAGGAGTACCATTAAACTCAAAAAGAGAAAATTAAATTCTTCCAGAGTTGTTGAACTGTTAAGCACATAAGTATACTGACTACACTTCACTAGATACAAAACTGTGAGATGCATTCGATTTTAACCGACTCTTGAAGGGTGCTTTAGCTTTGAGGGCTTTGAGAGTGAAGGTTGAAAGCATTCATTCATTTTCGGTAAGCAATTATAGTCGTTGTCTAACCGGCCATTTAGGGACTAATTAAAATGGTTGTTTCTGTGCCTAGTCTTTTAGTGAGAGCAACGCACTCCAATAACAGGCACAAGAAGAGATTTTTTAACGGTCATTCCGCCTCTTATTTCTGTCTGTCCACTGCGTTGCCTATACCAATAAGGGCTCGAAACAGATCGTTCTGAATCTGGAAAAAGGCGATCTGAAAATTTCAGATTCAGATCTAGATCTCTGGCGGCTTGATCTGATCTGATCTGAAATCTGAAAATTGGAAGCAGATTTGATCTGATCTGAAAACTGAAAATGTGAATCTGGAAATTTTCGGATCAATCTGAAATCTGAAAATCAGTATGACTAAACAAATGCTAATTTATTAGAAATTCTTGTACTGCTGGGCTCCGCGAGTGCAGGGGAACTAATAAAATCAAAAATATTTCTATAATAGTAGCATTTTGTTTCGTCTTACTAAATTATTTATTAAAGGAAAATGCGCAAAAAAAGACTGCTCACAATAATGACGCAGACAGTAAAAAAGCGATCTTTTCTAAAATTAAATTTACAATAAATAAAAATCATCTATCCTGCTTTTCCCTAATGTGCCCAAAATACAGGCAGCGTTTCCACGTTGGATAGCGATTGAAATTCGTTGCAAAAGATAGTCCTTTGATCTAACCTCACCAGTTGCCTTTTTCATTAATGATCCCAATTTGTCCACAAATTTCTTCGTTTCAGGACCCATGCAACCTAATGTCTCGAAAGCAAGCGGAGTGAATAAATAATTTTGCTTTAATTTCATATAATGATTATGTTTATGCCTCTCCGCTCTGTCAGCAATTGACCGTGCTTTCTTTGATGAATCGGTAATATAGGATGCAGCCATTGTATCTCTCACAGTTACATCCCACAACAATGATCTACCATGACTCCATGGTATCAAAGTCACTCCATCAGGTCTTTTACCATCATCTCGTGAGATACCAGGTGGCTGTATTATGTTAGGAATACCTGCACTAGAAAAACCATGAGAGAAAATCATATTCATACTGTCATGTCTAGCGAATTTTCCTTCTGCACATTTAGCACATGATAGACCATGTAAACCATCCTTTGCAACAATCTCACCACAAACACATTTATGTTCTTCGCATAATTGAGAACCTAGTCGAAGACCAACAGCAATTCTAGAGGTGTTATTATCCAGTAACAATCCCAATTGACTCGATGGAACCACCTGCAGCCACTTTGAAGATTCTTTAGTCGATGACGCAAGTAGTCTGGCACGAGTCTTAAGATCACCAGATTCGAACATCTCATTAAATTGATGCTTGATCTTAGGTAGGTCCCAATTTCTTTGTTCTTTTCTCAATACCTCATTTTCTGGAATAAATTCAATTGGAATTTCAGAAATAAATTTTAAAATTTCTTCATCAATAATTTCTAGACCAAACTTCTGAAGTATCATGTTAGATAAATTTGATGAAGAATAAATAGAAGACAAATACGCTGGTACTGCTAGCTCCTCAACTCTTCGAACACCCAAACCCCCAAATGACAACGGAAAAGAAGCCTGATCCCACGATGAACCTTCTACTCTAGTATTCGTAATAGCTTCTAATGTTGATCGAAAAATTTCGTCAACAGCCTTAAGACTATCCGACAACAAATAAGCTTCAGAAGCACGCAACAAATAACTGAATCTACAACTACTCAAAGACTTCCTGAACACACACAAAGCAGGATGAACATCCATCAATCTCAACCTGTCACACATCAACTTAATCTCTTGCATCTTTGACGAAAACATCCTTTTTAGACCAGACTCAAATATCGGGGCACCTAACATCTCTAAAGACGACTCATCAACCTTTTTAATACCCGGCAACAAGGCCGATATCTCAGCATACATACAAGCCTCTTCATCAGGAGTCGCATTAATGAAGAAAACCTCACACTTACTAGAATTCAACCGTAGCCCTGAAACCTCATAAAACGACAAAACATTCTGAATATCAACTAGAATTGTTGATAATTCATCACCAATACAACCATCATCTAAATACCAACCATTAAACCTAGACAAAAGAGAATGAGTCATCTTCATAATTCCTATACAGAAACCCGGCGGACCTAATGGATCTCCTTGTTGGAATCCTCTCTGCGACAAAAAAGGGTCGTCAAGAAAATAAAGATTCGAATGAAGCCTATACGCTTGCTGCAACAAAGGCAGCAACTCAGGACAAATGTCCTCCACTTCACCTAACATAAACTTCCTGAAAAGCATGTTAAAAGCATTCTCAAAATCAAACTTGACTAAAGCCATCGGCTTACCATGCCTAGCCTTACAAAACCTACGTACCGAATGAACCAAAGCCTCAGCACCTCCTTTTACACCGAAACCAAACTGAACGGGTTTCAACTTCTCTACTAACACATCTCTAACCTTAAAATTCGAAATCTTTCCCGCCATGCGCCTCCAAACAAGGCCAACTGCTATCGGCCGCACATCGCTCTCTCCCTTATTAAGAGCAGTTAAAGAAGCACCAAAAAAAACTTTTGACACATCATTCTGCACTTTACCTGACCGAACAACATCCATCAATGAACAAATCGCCTTCAATAAACGATTTGCTGAATCGCCACAAGTAAAAGATATAAGATCTTTCAAATGTCTAGGCCGCATTCCCCCAATTCCTCCGGACGAGCTCAAAGGAAAACTCCTAATTGCACGAACAACTTCATTCACCGTAGTGAGACCTATATCGACATCTACCTCCACCTGCTCAAAAACGTCACCATTATCAACCGGGTGCTTAGCCTGCAACTTAACTGCTGTCTCAACTGTTTGAGGGGCTACCGACTCACTAGAACATAAAACTCTAACCGCACCCTTAATATCGCCCTCGCTCACCTTCCTGGTCGCAGTCTTAACTACAATACTATCTCTATCAACAGCCTCTTTCAAACTAAACGGAACCCCTCTAGTTTCCAAAATAATAGTAGCAAGTTTTGGAATTTAAAATTTTATTCGTGAGACTTCAGATCGCTTCAGATCATTCAGACTGGATCAGATCAGATCAGGTAGAAGTCTTCAGATTTCAGATCAGAATCAGATCAGATCAAAATTTTCAGATCGGTTAAATTTCAGATCAATCTGAAAAAAATTCAGATTGATCTGATCTGTTCCGAGCCCTAATACCAACTGAAAAAAACTGAATTTATATGAGAATTTCGGACTACTGCGTCGTGGAGGTCTCTTTTTCAAATTCTGTTCTCGTGCCTGTTCTTGAAGTGCGTTGGTGATAGAGAACACTTTGAATGAATAAACAACAAAAAATTAAGAGAACGCTGCTGGCCTGACGCATTTAATAAAAATTCAATATTTCAATGATTTCCTGATGAAAATTTAATTATTTCTTCTTAACATTGACAATCAAATGGATTGTAAAGAAGTAGACAATTTCCAGTACGCTTAGAACGGATATTCCCATAAACAAGCCAAGCAATCCGCCACAACCGGCTACAAAGTCACTCATTCCAAAATTCTCCGAACGAACAGCAGCCTCAAATGTTGGACTTTTGTAGGTGAAAAACATCCTAAACTGACTGGGAAAACGAAAGAAAAAAAGAAAATAATTAAAATTGTTATTCAGGATCTTCTTTCTATGGTCTACATACTCAGTCACAGCTTTCGGAATAAAATGCCGAACCGCCGAAGTGACCTCGGCACTATACGTGATTTGTGTGCACGATGGTAGACAGTTGCAGTTGTTAACTCTGGACATACTGCTAGCATTCTTCGACGTTGGCGCAAAGTATATCATGGATGCTTCGCGTACACAATCAATTTTCGGAATACCGCATATGTCCGTCGTTGCAACTCCTATGAAGGAATTTTTTTTGCAATTAAATAAACTCTTCGTTGCAAATATAATGAATTCCAGGCTTACGTGGCATCGAAAACTTAACACAACCGCAATAAGTCAGAGTGAAGTTCGTCAGACACTCCAACTCGCAATTGTTCTGCGTGTAAATTTTATAAAATTTCAGATATCGTTCATCTGTGTAGTAACACGATCGCCGTTCCGACCTATAGCTTCGCAGTTCATTTGTGGTAGTGATCACTTTCGGTATTATGAGAACAGTTACATCCTTCATATCACGAATGGAACGTTGATAAGTGCGCCAGTGAAAGTTTGGCACATCGTCGGGCGCATGCAACAAAAATGTGTATCCGGTTTGGTAGGGTTCCCTGTCCTGAATGAATTCCTTGTAATTTTTCAAAACCAACTTCATTGCATCGACACTCGGATGGTGATACGATCGATACGGATACATAGCAGTTCTAGTATCTATCCATTGATCTGCGATGAAACCACCATCTCGCGTCCATTGCAGTTCCTCCATTTCTTGGGGTTCCTCATCGTTGTGAATAATGCTTCAGTTTTAAATAAAGAACAATTCTCAGTCTATTGAAATCACATCCGGTGTAAATTCGATTACCCCTCTCGGTATAAGTCGCGAGCGTTAAGCATGTTAACCGAGAAACAAACACCATTGGCTGTTAGAACGGTTCTTCCACATGTTGGAGTGTACACATTACTTATACAAGACGCTATTGTATCGCCTGGAGTTGGTGCAATTTTCTTCATCATTTCAGTTAAGTCATTTGAAGATAATGAAACGTTCTGAACGTCGATTGGAGCCTTGAGGGTGGTTTCTAGTAACTGAAAGATTGTCTCTAGAAGCCTGAGTCTAAAATGATGGAAATTATTATTTGAGCGAGTGAGCCCTTTAATAGCTCATCAAAACCAAACAAATCGAAAGAAAAATTCAATGAATCTTAAAAGTGATATTGCCAAGACTTCAGGCGATTGGGGAACAAGCGGGCTCCAATTTTAATAAGTGATAGCTCGTTGGATTAGTCTTTCAATTCTAGGAAACATGTATCTTTCACTTTTTCAAAAAAAAAACTATTTTCTGTGAAAAACGTTCAAAAGTAAAGACATGTCAGAGGGTTCCGAAAACAGTCTTTCGGCAATAAACTCAAGAAAAAATAATTTTAAATTGTTAACGTTGTATGAATGTCGGCCTTAGAAAGACCTACAGGTAGAGTATACGCACTGGCTGGTGCCAGTACATTCATGAGAGTTATGACTGAAAATATAGTGAATGTTCGGAGTCCGTCTTCCCTACAGCTTCGAAAACCGTTTGCTCCCCACTTGATTATATCGTTTTTCCGAACTCATGTCGCGTAGCAAATATTGGTCCAATTGAAAAACTCATGAGGTCATGTGCTATATGCTAACACTTTTTTTGACTAAAATCCTCCGAGAAAAATTTAATAATTTTTCTCTTGATATTACTAACATTGGATCTGCTTTAACGACATATATTCGCGACATAGCCAAGCGTTTTTCTATTGATAAGATAAAAGGATAGTAGACGACAAAAAATTACTGCCGTAGTACCGTTCCAGACGCTGTTCCAGCAGTTGGGCCCCTAGAAAAAAGGGAAAAATCTACATTTTGGCACCAACTTTTTTTTCAAGACTTCTAGGCTTGCAGCACAAAAGTACTGAGTTCATTTATATGTGGAGGCCAGCTACAACACCCCATACTCAGTTCCGTGGAACATCGAAGCTGCAGGGAAGGCGGACTCTCCGAACATATTTTTAGTCATAACTCTCGTGGATGTGCTGGCACCAGCCAGTGCGTATACTCTACGTATAGGTCTTTCCAAGGCCGATATTCGTACAACATTACAACAATTTAAAATTATTTTTTCTTGACTTATTGCCGAAAAACTGTTTTCGGAACCCTCTGACATGTCTTTACTTTTGAACGTTTTTCACAAAAAATATTTTTTTTTCGAAAAAGTGAAAGATACGTGTTTCCTAGAATTGAAAGACGAATCCAACGAGCTATCACTCAATCAAATCGGAGCCCGCTTGTTCCCAAAGTTATAAAAATCACCTGAAGATTTGGCGATATCACTCTTAAACCGAAGCCAAAGCACTGACAGTGCGTTGCCGAAGCCGATAAAGTGTTTATGTGGTTTCCAACTCAGCAACTTTCATGACACTTACTCTTCGGTCGTCGCGTTCTGATAGTCAAAAAGGTTTACAATAACGTCCGTTGTGTTCAAATACTCGGATTTGATTTTTTTCTGTGGACAAATTGTGATTGCCGGAAAAGGTATGTGCCACACGGAAGTCGGTTTCGTTGCCAAACTGATGATGATCGGATTTTCATTCCATTTTTCGTACGTACGATGGATAAAGATAGTTGAGCCGACAATCGATACAATCAGCAAAAGAAACCACCAAAAACTGAAATGTAAAAGTTTCGAATTGCCGACACACCTTTTGCTCCTATATAACAATAAAACACGTCACTAGACCGCACCGTTCGAAATGGTGTAATTTCTGGTCTCCTAAATAGGGCAATCCATGAATTGTACTCCGCTGAGCGAACTCTTTAAAAACATTTTGGAATACACCTGCTTTGCTCTGCAATGATTTTTTTTTTCAAAGAAATTGTGAACCCATTAACGTACTTTGCGTGATTTTCTTGTTGGTTAACTTACACCATGACTATTATCTTTTGCAGGAGTTTCCTCTGCATTCTGAGCCAAACCGACCCTATGCACTTTCATTATGCAGACACTTAATGTCGACCCGAGTACTGAGCCAAACTGTGACTAACTGAACGTTTAAAAAATATAATTATTTTACCTGTTCATAGTTCTTTATCCTCAGTGGAAATGTACGATTTTTTTTAGTTACAGGGCCGTTTCAGCTGCCGTCGATTTTTTCATACGACAAAGTCTACAAAAATAGTACATGATATGAAGAAACCCGCTGAGATAGAACAATTTTTTTTCCTTCAACGTATGAATCTATGACCCATGTCCTGTGACTAAGAAACTTTAAGTATCTCGAAATCAATTAATTTATTTTTTTTTAATTCTATTCTCTAGAATATAAGGGTGAATTGCGAGTTACTTCAAAATAGAAATTCGTCCATCTCTGGAGAGATCGTAAAAATTGCCGTAATTTAGTTTTGATTTGAAGAAATGATGAAGAAATGCTAAAAATTGTCTTCACAAATAAATACATTCTAATCGCTCTTACTTTTTGCAAATTTTCATTAAACGTCTTTTAAACCACCCAACTCAAATTACGACTCTGCACTGCATAACTGCTGGCATAATATCAACTTTCAATGGTAAAATGTGTAATAATTTTATTTGTTTTTATTAATCCCGATTGTATTTACAGAAACCGGCTCTATTCGTTTATTAGTTATATAAAGGCGTACCGGCTATTATAGAAATGCATAATTGGAGAATAAATAATTCAACATAAAGGTTCTGTGTACTTTTGACTTGATCTATGAATCACAATTCAAATCTGCTACTTTATTTGTTTCAACAAGCAATTTGTTTTCATTTATTACTAATTGAAGCAAGCACTTAGAACGGTTAACGTTAACTGCAATTAACAAAAAAAGAGCTGGAAGGGTATAGGTTGTAGTTGTACACTGCTTCACTTCAGTTATTTTAAATATGTATTAATTAACATTAGCATGGCTCATAGGTCAGACCAAATTTCTACAAAGAAGAAAGAGCGTGGATTTTCCGAGGGGGACCGCACTAAAGGAGTTGCAAAGAGTTGCAATCTGAAAAAAATAGTTGCACGCAAAAATAAAGAGTTGCAAAAGAGTTGCATGCCGAAAAAAGAATTGCACGAGGAAAAAGAGTTACAAATTCAGTGCGGTCCCCCTCGGGACTTTCGTGACTATAAAAAAAACTTCAAAATTTCTAAAAATAAAAAAAATGCAAAAAAATATTAGAAAAGGGAGAACAAGCGTCAACCGTATAAACTGTTTTGATTGTATGTGTGGAACACAAGCTAAAGCAAGTTTATGCTGAAATTTCACTGCCTCTGACTGTACTGATATTTTTATTAAAATACAATCTAAATTTACTGATTTGAATCAATCACAATTTACAACCACACAACACGTTCTTGATAAAAGAAAATTTATTTTGTGTTCAAATAGGAAGAGTTTAATGCTGTATATTTGGAGGCAGATCGCCATTTTATTAGATACCCGGGCTAGAGTTGCGGGAACAGATAAAATATAATTCGTCTACTATGAAGTTGTCAAATTTAAGAATTAGTTCAGGCATAGCACTGTCAGTGCGTTGGTCCAGGTCGATACGTCGAAAAAAATGGCTCCGTGCAATTTATGTTATTAAGAAATTTTCCAATTGTCTAATCTTGTTTGCCATAAAAAGTTGTGGAACAAATTTTTTTTGGGAAAATGGAAAATACTTTTTCCGGCAGGAAAAGCCATTTATATGAAAACCTTGAAAGTCAAATATCTACGAAAATACAATATTTTTTTGAAAAATTTCTTCTGTTCTGGTAAGTATAGCTCATTACCGATATTTCTTGGAAGAACTTCTTTTTAGAGGAGTCGGAACGCTACATTCACGTACTTCTGATTTCATCCGGCCATGATGTTTAGGAGCCTGAGACATGGCCTGGAAAAGTCATACATGTGCTTTTAAGGATTAAGGAATAAAACATACGCTGCAATAATTTGGGGTAGTAATTCAAGTGTTTCTTGCACATACATTTCGTCACTACTTCTCCTCTCCTTTATTACGGCTCAAGGATTATAGAAAGTTCCATATTTGGGATGTTATTGACGATTTTCCCTAAAGAAAATTCAAATCACATTTACGAAAGCTTTTTCTTGTGACATAACTACTTTATTGGTTCCGTTCCAGGGTGAAATTGTTTTTGAGATTCTTTACGGAGTAAACCATCCAAAATAAAGTCGAATCCCGACGTTTCTAGCACTTCCTTGCTCTAGACACTAGACATTTCTTACGTTTTTGGAAATTTTTTCGGCTAACATTTGGACTTTTAACAAGTTTGAAGTCACCAGAGGTCAGTTCGTAAAAATAAGTGACGTCTTCATGGTCTACTGTCTTCCCAATCCTAGAACTTTAAAAGTGCAGGGAATTCTGACGATTTTTCTGGTTCCTGTCTGAACTCTCTCGATGGTTAACGTAATAGCATCAGAAATCAGAAGTACTTGAATGTAGCTATCCAATGACACCACGTTTATTCCGACTCCTCAAAAAAAATTCTTCTATGAAATATCAGCAATGAGCCATACTTACCAGAACAGAAGAAATAAAAAAAAAATGTATTTTCGGAGATATTCGACTTTCAAGGTTTTCATATAAATGGCTTTTCCGATCGGAAAAACGATTATCCATTTTCCGTAAAAAAAAATTTTTACCACAACTTTTCATGGCAAACAAGATTAGACAAAGAAAATTTCTTAATAACGTAAATCTTACGGAACTACATATCGACCTGCACTAAATCCAAACACCATCTCTCGCTTTCTTTAAAAACACAAAATTGATTAGAAAATACTTAGATGAAACTGTCAAATTTTGTGTGTGTCACCCTCGTATCTGCATCTGTGTGACCCGACCTTGACCTTTCCAAAAGTAAATCCTTGGGCAGAGTTGACTGATTGGTTCGCTGACACAGAGAGATATGAATGATGAATGTATAACTGAATGATAGATGTGTGCGATAAAAGGTGAAATAAACGAGCCTCATAACATTAAAAACTGGCAATGGTTGTTTATGTCATCGAGTGAAAAGTAATTTTTCATGCTCTAGATGTGTAATTATGACACGTGACCTCAGTGTGTCATAATACACATCGTAAGCCTAATCAAGTACTTTGCACCGAAATTCATACAACGATTTATGCAACAAAGGACATCCAAAGTTTGCAAATTTTTCTCGTTAAGATGTTGAGCTGCAAAAATAACTATTTCACAACTCAGGCGAAATAGTCATTTTCTCACCTCAGCTAAAACTTCGAAAGCCTTTGTTGTGAAAAGCGTTGTGTTTAACTCGGGAAAAAATGTTGGAAATTCCATTTCTAGGGTGTTGTTTGTGGTCAGAGCGTAGCGTGTTCTTCCCTCGACGAACAAGTAACTATAACCACACAGCGCATACGAAACGGATTTTGATCGGATTAAAATGAGATTTTCATTTCAGCACATAGTAAACAAACGTCAGAAGTCAGTTCAGTTCAAGTAACCTCTGAGCGAATTAAATTTTAATTATAAAAAGAGTCGGTGGCTCACTGTTAATCACGGCAAGATTTAGATCCATATTTTCATCTGTGCTGAATTTACCTGAAATCTGTCAATCAGTAAAAGTTCTGGTAATCAGGTCAAATTTCAGGTAGGTACACCTCAATAAGTCCAAGATCTTTCTGAAACCTGACCTGATTTACCTGAACTTTTAGTGATGTTAATATGTCAGGTTCAGATCAAGCGATACCTAACCTGTTCCGAGTCTTAGCCAATGACTGTGCTTCACCGAAAGTATTTTCCTCTTTGGAATCACAGAAACAGCAATTTCTTCCTTCCCTTGAACGAAACGCTTATACCGACCGCAATGATGTTACAATGAAAACGCAACCCAACATCCAATTCTAGAAATTTATTTTGGTGATTATGCGTTTAACGCTGTAATTTTGATGAAAACATTGATTCACTAAATTCACGTGTATTGAATATGACAAATATACTGGGGCTTATGAATAAAATTGTTAATTAGATAAATGTGACGAATCGACCATCGTCTAACAGTAACCATTATGCTGACGCCGATGGTAGGGAGCCAATAAGTTCGTTCAAAAATCCCATCGGATCGTCGATTGTGTTCAACAGACCTGCAAAGACAATTTTTTTTTTTTTAAATTACAAATTCTAGTTCCAATCGTCCGTTCGATTCTCTTACCTGCTACATCACAAAATTCGGTGAAATCGGCACACGGTATAAATTGCTCGGTAAAGGTTTCCAAAATTTTATCCGTTGCTTTGAGCATTGCCTCGTCGTTGCGTCGAATGTAGTCGAACAATGATATGGGCCAGTCTTCCTCTTTGGGCGTTTGTACCGTTTTGAACAGATCCGAGTAGATGCAGTCAACCATTGCCCACATCATCAAAAATGGCTTATAGACGGCATAGTCTTTCGGTTTGTTGTCGGAAACGGATTTGCATACAGCTGCGGGACTAGTGCTTCTTGCGTGTCCGGCCACAATCAACCGTTTCAGGTGCGCAATTCGGTGCTTCTGCCATAGATCCGGTGTATGCAGAGCCAATGATAAAGTTATTTGGTAGAATGGTCCTTCCACTTCATAGGCACATTCCAGCCACCGTTCGTTTATTGTGGATGTCAAAGCCGTGGTTAAGGTCTTTTCTTCTCGTGTATAGTTTCGCGACGACAGCAAAATGTACAGTGAGTAGAAGAGCAAATAAGGAACTAAATGCATGTTCGATTGTGGCCCGCCACCGCCAGCATCGTCATGGAAACTTTTCTCTTGAGCAAATCGCAGCAGTAATAGTTTAAGATCGTGAATGGCGCTGTTGAATGTAATTTCACAGCGTTGAGTACTTTCTTGCATGTTGCTATTGTGTCGGGTCATGCACGAAGCGAATGCTGTTTCTAAAACATCCGGTCCCCACAGTGGCAATAAACCGTTGCAACGGGTGTTGGCATTCTGCAGACTAGCACTTTCCCATTCATCACGTCCGCGAGCCAAACGAATCGCCGACATATGGCAATCAATGTGCACGACATTGAAATGTGTGACTGTGGTGTAGCCGATTGTCTTTCGTGATTTCTGCTCAAATTCTTCAATGTTTGTTCGCTTGGTGAAAGTGTAAATTCCGAGTACCTTTGACGGCTGACATGCGTACCCCTCTCGGCAAATGAAGCAAGTCAATCCCGTTTCCTCGCGTAATTTTTCAATTTTCTGCAAAATTGATCCCTTAGCAGTCACTTGACCCTTTTCATTCGTTCGCATTCCCAGCGCATCCAACTGCTTTTCTCTGGTTACCATTGCAAGCCGTTTCTTTTCGGCACGGGTGAAGTCTCGAACCTCTTGGACGCATTTTGCGGTTGTCGGATCGGTGCACAATGAATCCATCAAATTTTCCGCTAAACTTCCGACATGCTCGTCACTGGACACCTGCTCCAATCGATGAATGATCGGGATGATTTCTTTAGCAATTGCCAACTGGGTGGCCTCGTGTTTGTTTGCCAATCCGGTGAGGAATCGCAAAATGTATTTCAACGATGGTCGAGATATGAATTCTTTCAGTTCATCGGAATCAGTTCGCAGTAGCGTTGGCTTCACGCAGGGTGCATGTGTTCGTATGTATTCGATAGACTTTTCCACTATTCCCAGTCCGATGATGTAATCTTTTAACGTTCCACCGATCGAATTGTGTTCGATTTGATTCGTCAAGACACAGAACAGCTCCATACGGAATTCGGTGTCAACCATGTACTCGGAGTCGAATGCTTGGAAATTCAAAGCGTCCTTGAAGTGTTCGCACAGTAAAGCCATTTTCAAATCGTTTCCGTACACCAGCGCAGCCAAAACTCGAATCAAGTGCCGTAAAACTGATGGACTGTTGCGAACATTCGTACAATTAGTGCACGATATCAACGCTGTGACGTATTCTAGACCACCGAATGTTAACGAGAATTGTAGGAATGAGTCCAATGTATCGCTGGCGGCTTTGCTTAGAATAGTTTCCATAATTTCAAGTAGCTGTTCCGTCACGGCTGACTGCTGTGAATCATTTTCACCTTGTAGACATAGCTGCAACACTTTGAGCAATGTATTGATGGCGCCCAGTTCCGGTTGACACAACACTTCTTTGCAACGTCTGACTTTGACAGCAAGCAGGAAAAGTTTCAACAGAACTTGTAGCAAGGATCGCGAACGCATGATACTTTGGAGACCAACAATTCGATCCAGCATCACTTTCAGTCCACCACAATCGGCTAACACATTCGCCATGCGATAAAGTTGCTCGTTATCCACCTCGACGACACTTTTATTGTGCAACGTTTCAACAAATTCTTCGGTTGCATCGCCCATAAGGCCACGCATACGATAAACGATTCGCATTGTGTCACGTTCACCACCCTCAGCCAACCAGATTTTCTTGTACACTTCCTTTACGGGTAGATCCAGGCTGATAATTTTATTGTGCACCAGCAACTCCATGCCATTATCGTCTTCCAGCAACGCTACCAGTTCACAGTCGGTGCAAATTTTATTTTTCACATCTCGCATCAACGGACCTAATCCACCTTCACTGGACGGATACGGATTGCCCAGCATTCTTCCTTGTAAGAAGTCTTCTTGTTGCGCGTCCTTCTCGAGTGTTAGGAAAAATTCGCCGACGTCATTTTCCTCAGGATGAATGATCGAACAGAGTCGTTCGAATATGAACACTGGCGTTTTGATGTCGTTCATCGGTGTTGTGCGAACGGTGTTAATCAATACGGACATAAAGGCTCGCGTCTCGTCCTCAGTGCCAGTTGTCATTTCTTCGAGCATTTCTAGCAACTTCTGCTGAGAATCGTCGACCAAACGAGTACGCTGTACGACGAGTTTCCTCAATGACAAATAACTCTGCAACACCGGTCCGACCAATTTCGACTTGTAAACTTGCAAGATCTTCGGATTGTCAATGAACATGGCCAGCAATTCGACAAGCTGTCGCAGTGCATATCCTTGAGCCAAGTCAGATGACAACGTTGTATCCTCCAAGCGATGAATCTTTTCAATTTCCACCGCCAGTAGATCGGTTATGAGTACCAAGACCTTTTTCACAATCAGATATTGTCTCCACGGTGTGTCTTTAGCCAGGCAACGATATAAGATGACGAAT
Source organism: Bradysia coprophila (assembly GCF_014529535.1). Lineage (NCBI taxonomy): Eukaryota > Metazoa > Arthropoda > Insecta > Diptera > Sciaridae > Bradysia > Bradysia coprophila. Next base: position 3,918,564 of record NC_050735.1, on the reverse strand, counting down.
TCGTCGCTGGCCTCTTCCGCTTCTCCAATGTACTTCAAAAAGCCAGTCAACAGATCCAGAATCTCACGTTTACGCTCGAAATCTTTGTTGATCAGTGCCGGTATTAGGGCTGTGGCTAGTTGTCGAGCGATGCGTGAATTGCCATTGAAGAGAATCGATTGGAGCCAAGATGCGGTCAGTTTCAATGGTTGATGACGTACACCCTTTGATAGAACCTGAAACAAAAAATGAGTTTTGTCTTAGGCGTGAGCTCAACTGTGGAGATAAAACTGTAACAAATACCTTTCTGCGCCATTTCAAACCATATTTTTCGGTCAAATATGCCGTTCTGAACTTTTGTCGTTTCTTCTCCAGTACCGCAATAAACATCCTGGGAACTTTAGATCGGTTCAATGCAGAATCAGCTCCTCCTTTTACCGGCTCTTCATCTTCGTTCAACGGTTTATCCTGAACGGTTGGTTTAGTGGTAGATGGTTTAACTATTGGCGGCATACGAGCTCTCCATGCGTCAAACGAATGGATTGGATCATCGGTCAGCCATCCTCTGTAGTCAACTGTAAGTCCACCAACAGGTTTGATGGTGTAAAGCTGTTCGGTAGTAAGATCCTTGTTGGTTTTGCTTTTCGGAGCACCTGGACAAATTAGATTTTCCAAGACTTTAAGACATGGTTGCAAAACTGAGACCGGTGGACCGCGTACATCACTATTTGGGTTGGCGGGAAAATGAAAGTTGGAATTAGAAATTGGGATGATTACGTTGTTGTGTTAGTTGCGACTTACCGGCATGCCAGCAAAAATATTTCCAGGACAACTTTCAATTTCTGTTCCCAGCAAGAATCGTCATGGGCTACCATGCTCTCCAACAGGGACATTTCATGACGCAAAGATGAGTCAATGTTCGAAAACGGTGCGATTCCGCTGAGCACCAATTTTACGCGAGTTAGGATCAAATTGCATAAAGACTGTGTAGCTTCCGGTAGATCTCTGGTCAGCAAGCACAGTAAATGACGGACCTCCTCCTGAATTTGTATCGTTCCACGGCGTAAATTATTCTGTGCCAGTTCGTCGACCAATCCCTGTTGACACAATCCAATGCGACAGTGAACATTCGATGCCATAGCTCGTAACAGAGTCAAACACTGTTCGGTCGATGCTAATGCACATCCATAGCAGCGATTGTGAATCACCACCGAATCATTCGAGTTTTCTAACGATGCGGGCAGGTCCATTTGACTGCGATCGTAAGACACCAATTCACGGCGGCAAGCCTGCACTTTCTGGATGTGTTTGCTCAATTCCTCGAATGAATTTTTGGATTCGACGCAATACTTTTGAGCCAGAAGTTGAATGACCTTATTGACTTGAGATGTTGCAACGACATTGCCGAGGATTGATTCATCCGAAATGCGATCCAATTTCTGATCGGCAACTTTCTGAACGAGCAGCTCGAGGATTTGTTTGTTTTCTAAACGGGTTTAAATGAGTCTGCGTAAAATGTTTGGATCGACCTAACAATGGATTGGAATTTTACCTTGAAGCGAACGATAGACTCGATCGGCTTTCTCCAATAAATTGTGAATGGTTAGGACTGTCTTGGCACGATCATCTGCCGACTCGATTGGATCAACAGCACAGCAGGCTCGTCCATAAATGTTGTAGTCAAATTTAGCGTACTTACAGAAGCCACACGAATGACACAAAAACGGATCCTTTTCATCGTAGTTGATGGCACCTAGGGAACATTCAATTTAGTATACGAGAATTGACAGAACAATGAGATAGCTAACTTACGGCATTTATGGCATTGGTAGACATTTTCTCCACAGTTTCCGCACACACCGGGATTGGCTGGCACAGCTGCACTGCATCGAGGACATTGTAAATTCTCACTGGATCCCGTAACGGTCTCGTAAAAGTCGGCATATTCAATCATCAGATTGCAAGCGGTGATCGGCAGAGGGAATTCAATTTTCTCTTCCACCTGTGAGTAGTCGAGTGTAACTTTTCGGGCCTTGTGCCACATAGATGGGCGATTTTTCAGTTCAACAACGGCTTGAACAGTACGATTGTTGTAATAAATGTTGATCGTTCGAACCATTTTCGTGCGCTTGGCATCGGCAATCCGTAATATGATCTTCGAAATAATGTGACTCTGAGTCAATTTCACAATCGTTGTGGTTGTGGTGAATTTGGAGTCCTGTTTAACCGACGAAAGTTTTATGTTGGACATCGGAACTTCGGGATTGTTGCACACCAAACACGGTTCGGACTCAAGATAATATCCCTCCAGCTCCAATACTTGACCGAGAGCTGTGTAGATCGGTGCATTGGGATGTTTGGAGATCCGTTCGTTCTGTTGACGAAGCACGGACACCGCTAGTCCCATGTATTCGGGAAGTTTTTCGCTGATTTCTTTCGTGGTCAATGTGAGGTAGCCCAACAGATCAACAAATTGAGCAGTTCGACGACCATAAGCCGGTAGTAGTGGCCACAAATCCCACATACTGTTCAGTAGACGTTCTTTCTGAGCCAAATTGCTGTTTTCGTAGAACGCGTAAATCAATCCGTGAGCCTGCCAACGAACCGACAGAGTGTTCGTTTCGAGCAGATAAATTTTGATGAATTTCGTCAACGTTGCCGGCGTCACTTGAGCGAAAATATTGGCCACTAGCACGGAACACATATTCTGGTCGAATTTCGAATCGGGAAACAGTTCAGCGTCTTCAGACTTGTCCCGATCCTGACGCATTTTGACGGCCGCTGCATTCTTTGTGTCTTTTTCGTGTAAGTTACAGATGGCTCCTTGCAACAGTTGTAAGATCACCGGTGCAACACCTTCAGCCAATTGATTCGTACCGATTCGGATGAGCGATGGTAAAACATCGTTATGTTGAACGCAGAATCGTTGCCAGTTGCCCGTGCGTACTGATGCAACATCGAGGCAACCTTTCAAATGCTCCATTAACTCAACGAGGGCATCGTAATTCAGAACCGGATTATTTTGAACGGTCGTCAACTGCGTAGCCATTGTCGTGTCATTGTGCTTGATCATTTTGATGTGAGTGTCCAACGAATGAATGTCACGAGATTGCCGATATTTGTCCTTGCTGCCGCAGACGTACAACAAAAGCTTACGGATGATTCGACGTAATATTTGCGACGTCACAACCATCATATATTCACAGAGGGTGTGCGACATGTACTCGTAAATGTTTGTGTACCATTCGAACGAAGCCGGACTGTTGGTAGTCAATTTTAGTATTTGATACGGTAGTCGAACGGCGATTTCCGTTATGCTGGCCGAGTATTGTTCGAAAACGTCAGCATTCTTATCATTTTTATCGTTTGGCCCTCCAAAAAATGGTGTCAGATCTCGATCTGGACCGTGGACGTGCACTTTGAGCGTGTTGTTTGTTGTGGGACCGGCGGATGTCGTTATGATTGATGTTCCGCTAACAGCTGTCTTGTCATTGTTGGACACATTTCGCCAGTATGGCAGGAAAGCCTTCAATATCGATAGACAATAGGGTATAGCACCGCATTCCAGCAATGCATTCGCTGTAGCTGTCCCAACAAACGTCGAATTGTCACGGGTTTGTTGACTTACTGCTGCCGTATTCGTCGAATGGGATGACGATTTGGATGATTTTATTTTCGCCATGAGAACGTGCACCAGACGCAGAATGACCAGCTGAACCTCCGTTTTCGCTGATCGTGATGCCATTTGATTCGGTTCAGCAGACGGTGAAATTTCCAGGCGATCAATCAATGCGGATAGCAGCTTGGACAGTACATTTTGATCGGTCTCTTGACTTCCATCCAAATCTGCAGTCAACATCAATATGACTTGCATGAATGGAATCGATTGATGTCCATCGATTGAGTTTAGACTCTTTATCTGCTCGACCATCTTTTGGAGAATGTTGATTCTGTAAAAACAAAAAATATTTTGACGTCATTGCCGGATGAACGTTGCCTAGATTTTACTCCTTTTATTAAGCATTCCAGAAGTCACTCACCTTAACGTATGCAATTTATGAGTAATCTCAATCTCCGTAGAAGTTTCCTGCTCTTCTTGTACCTCTTGTACTGTTAACGACTGCAATTTCGATTCGATTCTAGGTGGTGATTGATTCAGTTGATCGCCGTAGTTACTGCTTCGGCCCGAAGCACCTCCAATGCTGTCGACTCCACTTCCTCCACTTTCCGAACCAACACTGCCGGCATGTTCAGCGGGCGACGTACGCAAGGTGGATCCTTCTGTTGCTGCATTCGAGCCTTCATCATCCGATCCAGCTGTGGACATCATTGAACTGAAATTGGAAAATTTTATGTGATTTGTGTCGGACATATCGGTACAAAAATAACGCCACTCACGTGTTGAAAAATTCCGGCGGAGCTTCCACATCGTTTAACGATGGAAAACGAATGCCACGCTGCAAATCGGCCAGACTCTGTTGAAGCACAGGTATTTCGTGCTCTTGTAAGCTGAGTGCGATAGCAATTTCCAAAATTGCTTCGTCATCTGCATCCTGTTGCATGTGCATCATTTGCGGAAAACCACCAACGGCTCCAGCACCCATTCCCAACATTGCCTCCACCGATGATAGATCTTGGGGATTCGACGTTCCAACGGCACCTTCCAATCCCAGTGCAGCAATTTGTTGAGCATTCAACATTTGTTCGTTGTTCGCCACTCCACCTACGGCTCCTTCCTCAGTCGGTTCTTGTTCCTTGTTTGCAGGGGATGCACATTCCGGCGGAGTTCCGATTAAGACTTTACGTCGCTTAACTCGTGCTGGTCGCAATAGACGTATCATAGCCTGTTTGGCACTGTGACTGATAATGCTCGATTTATCCAAAAGTAATTGTACCAAAAACGATGTCATTTGGTCGACCAGTTTTTGATCGGACAAAGCGAATGCATAAATTATCTCGACTAAACATTGGATTGTCGATTCGGTGTGTGACAATCCCACTCGGACGATAGATGACTGTAGTTCGTAGTTGGGTGTGATGCTGTGCAGTCCCTTCAACAGTACCATGAATGATGTAACAATGTCGAATTGGTTGTCCATTGTAATTTTGGTGAGTGCTTGGGGTCTAGCAACTGCAATATTTCGTGTCAACACAACCAATCTGAAGAATGCTTCCGGATCGATATTCCGTAGGTCACGACTCGCCTTCAATTTCTCCAGTTCTGAATTCACTTCACTGAGAATTTCTTTATCTTTGTACGCATTGTAGGCTGCGCGATTGTTGTGCAGAGTTGCAAGCACCCATTTCGCTTGATTTTGCACAACGTTCGGCAACGGGTACAGCAGTAGATACGTAGCGATTTCAATGGATTTTTTCTTCAATTGAAGATCTTCATTTTTGGACGCTCCTAAAATGCCAAGACCGCTATCGAGTACTTCCAACATTATGGTCAACATCTTGTCCAACGGTGTAATAGTCTGGACGGTGGATTCGCTGGACTGTAGAGCACACGTTGCTGCATTTGCTGCTAGTTGACTGCTATTCGCATTGGAATTGGCTACAGCATCATCAGACTCTTCGGGCCATCCGATTAGCTCTTTGCTCTTGCCATAGACCTTGATACAGTCCAACATGCACACTTTGTCCGGATCTTGAGTCGGACCGAACAAAATACTTAATTTCTTGTCGCTGCGTAGACTTTCTTCGTGTGTAAGGGGAATGTCAAACCAACGCGGTCGAGTGGTATACGTATTGACAACACGACCATAAACTGTAACAGTCGGCGGGGCACGGACAGGATCTTGGGTACCGATCAGTATGCGAAAGCCGGTCATAACAATCTTAGGATCATTGTTGATTACTTCCAGAACAAAGCCGGTCGACTTTGTAGAAACAACGTAAAGTCCAGTGGTGTCGATGCGATGCTTCAGCTGCTGAGTGTTATAAATTTGAAGCAAATCACAACCACCGTAGTCGATATCGTGCAGCAATGTGTAGTGCTCGAAAAAGTCAATCGGAAATTGTGCCTGGCCGGATGATGTAACATTTCCGTGTCCAGGCTGATTCTTTTGGCCAATTTTCTTCGATCGACGCAGTGATTTCGGTTGGAACGTTTGATATAACTGATTGGCAACCGGTTGAACTTCGGGTGACAGCCAAAAGTTGGTGACTTTCGGATTAGCGGCAAATATTCGAAGACTGCCATCTTCACACAATAACAACAATGTTGTACGTTCGACACCGCTCGTCGTGTGACGAATGGCTACCATGTCAATGATTTTAGCCTTGGCGCTGCTGTACTTAATCTCTTGCATCAAAATTCCTTCCGGTTTCAGCATAAATATGACCGGATTGTTCGATTGATTTTGCATGGCGAATATCAATCCGGGATGACCAGCCACTTCACTCCATTGCATCAGGGCCTGACTTGTTGATTTTGATGAATTCTTCGACTGTGGAGTCATTTGCAACAGCACAACGTTCTTTACGCCCTTATTGACATCGGTTAATGGTGCCATGAAATTCTTACCGATGGAATAACTGAAGAATAATATCTGCAAGACATGTGAGTAGTATATAGATGCGCCACCTTCGCCTAATGCTCCTTTGCTTTCAAAAATCAACGGATGATCGATTTCCAAAGTGTTGGTGACGTAGAAAGCTCCGTGTTTGGCTAGACTCTCGTCGACTAGCGGTTGGGTGTATATATAGCCGGAAGATGCGAAAAGCAAGAGATAGTAAGTGCCCGACTGATAGACGAATGTACAGTCGCGTATCTTTCCACTCGGCACAACAAAGTAATATTGCGGACTGTATGTGTCTTCTGATAATTCATAGATCTTGACGTAGTCACACGTAATAATAGCCAGCATTGTTTGTGAGCCGGGTAGCCAGAGTGCTCGTTTTATGTAATTTCCAGTTTCCAGTTGTGGCGTAATAACAATGTGTTCGGTCACAGTTCCGGTGCTCGAGAACGACAGCAACACATGGCACTCCTTCAAGCCGCAAACAGCCAAAAATTCTTCGTTAGATGGATTCGATGCCAGAGACATAATGGTGCACGAAATAGGTGCCGAGGCCAAACGTGAAAGGGTCAGCTTCTTCTTGGCTACATCAGCCTGTTTCAGCAGAGATGACAGCTGTAGAATCGTCACCTTTCCTTTCTCGTGTGAGACCGCCAAATGTTGACGTTTTCCGTGCGGCGACGATAAGCAGCACAAACCGACGCGACGTACGGTATTTGATGCGATTAGTTGACGAATTATTTGTGCTTGATCACCAACGAAGTTCGAGCGTACATTTTCGAAGGCACCCTCTTGCGAACCCAATGTCGGTAACATGATTTGATCCGTAATTGAAAATGTTTTGTCTGGCTGGTGAAGTCGATCCAATGCATTTTTCGCTCTCAAATGGCATCCGACAGTTGAGTATTTTGCACAGTTTTCCTTGACCGATGGCAATAGGAACTCAAAGAAGTCCAACAGGCAACGCAGAACGGACTTCCATTGCTCGGGATTTTTGAGTGCATCCTTTGATACTTCTATCAATTTGGCTATTTGCAGAGCTCGTTCCATATTATTCGCATGATCACGTTGTGCATGGGAATTGCGAGATGGGCTGATAGTAGCCCGTCGTCGAATTGAGCTCGTTGTGGGAGCATCTGCAGAGAATCCAGCGTTCATCGATGACTCGGACGGTTGCGAGTGGTTCCGTTTTGTTAGTGCTTGGCAAGAACCGTCTGTCTTCGCTCCGCAATCGCAAAAGAAATTTCCGTGCTTTGCATAACTGAGATCGTGGTTTTTGTGACAGACTCGTGCACAAATCGAACACACGCCAACACTGTCGACCATTTTGCATGTGTGACAATTGTACCAATGCTGAATCATGTACTCCTTCTCGGTTAGGGAATACGTGCACAATTTCGAACCCAGACTGTCCTCGTCCGAATCTTCCAACGAGCTGTCCTCATCTTCGCCAGTCACATCATCAAAGCAATCTTCAAAATCGGGTGGTTGTTCATCTTCCCAGGGTGGATTAGTTGATCGATTGTTAGCGGGAAATCCAAGCCCTTGCAACAAATCGGCCATGTAACGCAACAATGACGAGACGTTTTGGAATGTCACGTTAATTTTGGTGGGTTTCTCGGTTTGGGACTTCTCCATCACATGATTTTTGGACACGTCCAACCAGTCAATCGCAGCTGAGAACAGTGACGAATGTCCTTTACCATGACCAGCGTCAGCTAGTGTAACCATGACTTGCAGTATATCATTGAATTCAATCGCATCTTGAGTGGGACACAGTAGATTCTGTCCCAATTGGACAAGTGCTTGAAATAGTGACGCCGATACATTTGGTGATATGCGATTCTCTGTCACAATGTACTTGGTCAGCGTCTGTAACAATCGACCATTTTTCTCCAAGCATTCTTCGTTCGGAGTAACGGAACCAGAACGATTAGTTGTAATACTCGCGTGCCACGCGCTTGACGGTCCTGCAGCTGCAGCTCCCGAACAGTCATAATCAATGTCCATTACATTTGGATCCAATGCTAGTTCAGATGGTTGAACCATTTGATCGGATATGCTTGGAATAGCGGACACTGTTGCCATATTGGTCGGTGTTTGAACGTTACTTGATGTAGCACTGGACGCAACATTCGCATTGACTGGGCCCAATAGGATGTGACTCAACCAAGTTTTCAATTTGGCGTTTTCGACTTGACCCAATTCGGATACACATGCACACAGCTCGTCCAATTTGAATGTGGAGTCTGCCTTCTCGGACGATTGGAACAGTTTTTCGAAGAACTGTAAGACTTTGGTGGAAAACAGTTGAGACAGTGATGTGTTGGCAAAACTGAGCAACACCTGGACCAAATTTCCCTGTTTTGTGACCGAGAAAAATTCGTGCATCGCCTTCAAGCCAACCGGTTTCTCCAACATTTGTTCCCAGCATTTCAGGACGTTGTGCAAAACTGATTCGTTGAGGCCAACATTTCGGCCTTGGCTGGAAATATCAGCAAAATCGATCAGCAGCTTGTAGGTGTGCTTCAGGATGTTCAAATAAATCGGAAAGACGTAGGCATTCGATGTGGAATCTTTGCCGATCAGCAGCTCCAAACATTTATTCGATATGTCGTACAAGAACTCAGTGCGAACGTCAAACAACAGAGTGACCAACAGTGATTTCAAACGATCTTCCAGCGGAATGACATCCTTGCATGCTGGCAGTAGATAATACACCAAATTCATGATCGATTTCATAGTATGTTTCATCGACAATACGATCGAATATGTTGGACATTTGTACACTTCGTTGAGATGTGCATCAATGACGGCCAATGTGTGATATTCAACTGGACGTATGACTGGTGTTAGATTGTCTTCACTGATGACGAGCAGGTTTTTGTTCCATTCGGTCAGGATGATGTCCTTGTCTTGGCCAGACAATAGTAGCGGAAATTGCAGTGCAATATCCGAGCAGAAAGTGTTCTTGTGTCCAGCAATTGAAATCAGCGATTCCAGTAGTACGATCGGAATAGTTCCGTGCAGACTTGACAAGTTCAATTTGCTGGAATTTAAAAAAAATCGGATTCGTTAACATTGTTGCGAAAAGACTCGCTGTGCTGCACCAGTGACTTACAATACACATTCTTTGATGGTTTCCAATGCATTCAAAGCTTTGGTCATCAATTCCTTGACTAACTCATCGTTTGTTGTGATTGGTATGGTTTTTGTATCATCTGTTCCCGACACTTTCGATGCCTCAGTCGCGGAGGATGATGATTCCGGCGACGGTGGAATAAATTCGGACGGCGACGATGCGGCATTATTTTTCGTCGGTGTTACTGTACCGCTTGTAACAGCTGGTTTTACGCCTTCTTTTTCACTCCAATAAATAACATACAAGTGAGACACCAGTGCGTCCAACATGATGATTTTGGACAATCGGGGATTTTCTGTAAATTGAGGTGAGTGTGAGGAACGGTCACAGACTCACAGATTGTGGCACGAGTTAACTTACGTATCCAAAATGTCTTATTGAACGATTCCAATCCTAGAATGGTTTGCTTCAGGCTGTACTTGATGTCGGAAACGTGCTCGGTAATTTTATTCCACAGGCCTTCAGCGAATTGCGTAAACATTCCCTGGAAAAGAATGAATTTATTTGGTTAGCTACGAAAAGTCAGAAGGTTTCGTGCTACGAAACATTACCTGTTTCACCAAACTGTTGACAATCAAGTAACTTGATGATGGCACGGCCTGTAGACACCGTACACCCCAAGCAAGCAAATGTAGATTCGGTGTTTTATCCTGCATCAATGCTTCCACGTGTGCTGTTGACGGTGGTAGTCCTAGCAGCAACTTCCAGCACAATCCAAAGCAATAATTCACCGCGCACAATGTTTGAAACGACACCTTCGCCATACAGATATCCGTTATGCCCAAGATGTCAATGAGTGCATCGACTAACAGAGGATATTTCAATTTGTCGGGTGTGCACAAGATGAAATTCCACGCCAAACCGTCCAACTTGAATTCTTGTTGGATTTTTGTGTCGACAACGGTGAGCGAATAAAATTTCGGCCGAACGCCGGATCCATAATCGGTCGAATGTTTTCGATACTTTTCTTCCAGTTCTCTGCGGCAGAACGACATCATTTTGATCTTGTTGCTCACGGCATCGGACACTTTTTGCGATTGATCCAATGTGATGACACTGAACAAGTTCCAGCGAACTTGTTCCAGCAAAACTGTCGGCGAATTGTACAAATGTTTCATTAGGTACTCCAGGAAGAGCAGCAGCCTGGATAGTAGAATGATTTGATGATCTTTTAGTGGTTTTTCCGGTGTAACTCCACGACAGACTTCGGCACAACGAATGACACCACCAGCAGTCAATAGTAGAACGGATTTCTTTTGCATTAGATTCAATGAATGGAACAAGAACAGCAGTAACTGGGCGTGTTCAACATTTAAATCTCCGTACTCGGCATCAGTCTGCGTTGAACAAACTCCTTCTACCAAAGTATTCACCAAGCGATGCCATACCGATAGACAAGCTGCCTCTTTTTCCTGTGACGGCTTCAACAGTAATATTTGCACCAACACGGACAGTGTTCGAGAATAAACCTGTAGTGGCCAGATGATTGAATCCTGGGTCCACGGTGACACACCCAGATGAAGTAGCAATGACGATTGCAATGATTCACTGACCTGTCCCCCGGACAGTAGATTGTGCAAATATCGACCCAGCGATCCGGCAAATTTATTCATAGCTCGTTGCCACTGAGTATCAAACATATCCTGTTCACCACGAGCAGCATCTCGGTCCAAATCTTTGAGGATATTGGCCAGTAAAACCATCTGTTGTTCACTCAGACCTGACTTTACGTACTTGTGAAGGAATTTGTGGTTGCTGCCTAGTGAAGTGTCCAAAAATGAAAAGATCTCGGCCGACAACTCCAAATACTCGTGCGGTTCATCTTTAGCCGAAACCATTGCACTTCCGCGCTGTCCTTCCGATGATTTTTCCTGTGTCGATGACTCAACGTGGGTTTCCTTCGATTCGGGTGACAATGTTTCTTTGAACCAGATTCCCAAGTAGCTGTCTTCTTCGTCCGACTCAGAGTCTTCCGACGAACAAATAGTGTCATTGTAGTACGTTGTTGAATCGCTGTAGCTAACGGGATCACCTCCATCGCTCTTTATGTTCACACGCTTCATTTGACATGCCTTTCGGTACGAAACAGTGGCCAAAAAAGTTAACAACTGCTGCATGGTCGCTGTGTTGAGCACACGGATGACACGTTGCAAAGATGAAAATTTTCCCATTATATCGAAGTCTGCCGGATCGGTTGTTTTGGCTTCCTCATCCGATCGAGGCTCAACATCCACCAAATCGCCAATTAATTCCGTCAACAATAGCAATGTATGATTGGCTATTGCGGCATTTAATACACCAAATCCTTGTTGTACTTTGATGAGATTCACACGTCCAGTTGTTGATGCTGTTGTTGGATCAGGGGTTGAACGTGACGGGCTTTTACCCTTCGCATTTGGAATCTCGTCCGATGACGTTTGTGTCAGTCTCACATTACTTCCCGACGCTCCCATTGCTCCCTGTATGCCGGACACCAGTAACCAGGCACCAACACACAAATGATTCTGGTAAATGTGTTCGCGGGTCGTGCGGAATTTGTCCCCGACTGTGTTGAATATTTCCAGTGCTTTGTCGACAATATTTCTTGCCGGATCGTCGTCACCAGACTCCTCACATTCGCATACACCAGACCCAGTACTTGCCAGAGATTTCTGTGAACTGGACGTGTTTAACACGCTACCAGCTATCGAAGTCAGCACCGCACAATACAAGGCTGACATTTCGCATTGAGAAAGTTGCTTAATTTTGCTGGGAGTGAGTGGTTCGAGAATCGGTAGCGACACAGCCAACGATAGAATTGACATGTCGGCTGACATCTGTGACATTGAATTTTTCACGACAGTGGCATCGGTTGTCTGGATCGGAAGAAACAACGGCTTTCCGTGGACTGTAGTGTCCTCATATCGTTGATAGTATTTCGATAGGCTGGGTAGACCTGTACACACTCGTAAAATGATGTCGCCAACGCCTAACGCTTCCATCAAATCAGTGTTGGCTCTAACGAAGAGTTCCTAAAATAGAAATCGATTTAGTCTTCGTCGTCGCTAAACGTCTGAGTCAGAGCTTTTACCGAACAATCAGCCAACTCCTCGCTCAATGGCGTCCAAACGTAAGCACTTGAAACGCCCAATGGAGTGGTCAATTGTTGTAGGATGACGCTGGATAGGTCTGATCGAGACGCTTTTATCTCGCATTTGCTGTCTTTTTCGTTGGTAGATGTGGTCGATTTGACATGTTCGGGACATTTTGCATTGCGCAATATTGTTGTCAATGTGGCAATGTCTTCATCTCTACTCAAAGCTTGACCTTCGCTAAGACATTTGAGAGCCGGCAAAAATTTCGGCAGAAATAGTTTTGTGTCTGCGTTCAGTGGTTTCTCCAATTTCGAAACGATGAATCGGATCAGAATACTGCTCGCTTCGGTGAGAATAGGTAAGTTGCTTTGTGAAACTGAAAGAAAACATATTTCATCAATTGCGTACTACTGTGTAACAACATTCTACGACACAAAATGACTAATCAATCTTTGCGCAATTTAGGTTAGTCGATTTTCCGTTCACCTACCTGAGTTACACTGGCCGCTGACTGATGTGGCAGCCAAACATACGAGAGAACCGTAGAACATGTCATATGATTCGTCGTGCTCCAGTATATCATTTTGTCTGATTAAAAAACACACAAAAATTTAGCCGACCATAAAATCCACAAAGGAAACAAAAGAACGAAAAAATTATCGTCAGCCATTTTGATTTGCTCGAATGACAAAATTTTTTCACTTTTTATTTTCAAGCCGAATCGAATCGCTGCACACAAATATCCGACAGAATTCAGCTTACCCTTTTATGATTGCTTTTGCTATATTAAGTGTTTTGGTTAGTGTGCCGGATAAGGATCCGGCTAATGGTTTTATCACTGATTGCCAGTCCATGTTACACCTTCCTTCTTCAGCAATCTTTTTCGTTCTGATCGGAATATTTGTGTGGCACTCTGACCACACTAAAATTTGACGAAACAGCTGATATGCAACTCGTACAAAATAACATTCGTTGAGTCTAAATAATTGATTGATGTTTTTGTATCTCTTTAGTTATTTACCAAGGAATCTCGATCTTAAATGAAAATAAAAGTCAAGAAATAGTAAAACATAATCTAACCGGTATGGAATAAATCGCGACTGTCGATCGAATTCTTTTTCGCTTGAACGGGTACCTCTGCGGGCCCAGAGCTAATACGTTGGTATGCGTTTTGTTTGGGCCTGAGTTTTCGATAAATTTTTTGGAGATGACAGTTTTGTTGTTCTCTCTGTTCTGTTCTCTCTCTCTTTGTTTTTATTTTCAAACAGATGTAAACAAATCGTATAATCTTTCAAGGTCGATTCGTTCATTTTGTTGTTGTTTTTTTTATATTTAATTTTCGATTATGCCCAATACTCGAAGTGGGTGTAAGGTCTACATATATTTACATATCTTTAGACTTGACAATTTTACGCGAACCTCCGAGGCGAAGCCGAGGTTGGCAAGACATCATGTGCGATAATATACCAGCTTGCGAATAGAAAATCGAATAAATACCGAATATAATCTTATTATAGCTTCAGTGACACGTGGCTTTTATCGCACTAGTGCGATAAAAATCCACTGCAAGTCTTGTATCGCACTAGTGCGATGAAAAACGTTCATACGACATTGCACACAGGCGGCATAAGTTACACATATACTCACTGAATTGCATAAAATATGTAACTGCTTCCAAATTGTTCGATCACTTTTCTTTTCAATCGTCAAAAGACCAATTTGGTGTGTCATGGACTGTATATTAGTTGAAAAACTTATAATATTTCTACGCTATGTTGTTTAATGGTAAAAGACCCAGCTGTTGCAATTTCTGCACTTCAGCCACTTCAGTGAAATTTACCAAATGTAATTAGGGTTGTGACCCAAACCTAACTAATAGTGTTATGTTAAGTGATTGCTTTCGTGACAACTTATTTTACCGAAAACGTACACACATTTAAACTAAAGAATTTCTGCTAAAACGTAATTTTTAAGTTTACAGTCGACATTTTATTTCTACTGGGCTATCTCTGAAACTCAGATCACACCAACCGACAATAATATGTTTGTTTACATGATTGACCATCACAACACAAGAAGCATACTGACGCACAAAATCTGAATTAAATCACATCGAAATCACCGAAATTATCACATTTTTCACAACAAACACTAAATTTTTGTTTTAGTGATTTGACGTTGAGAATAGTTATTTTCATGTGTCGGGCCGAAAATGAGGGAGTTTTGAGATTTTTCTCTGTTTTTTGGCCCCTTACATGAAAAACTTTTTTTCATGCTTCGGGGCCGAAAATGAGGGCAATTTTTCGAATTTTCTCGGGTTTCCGGCCCTCTGCATGAAAACTCACATGTGCACCTGTTTGGGACGGTTGATTTAAGGCACTTTCGCTTGTAAGCCTCACTTCGTTCGGCCTACAATCCGCGAAATTGCCTAAAATCAATCGTCCAAAACAGGTACACAAATGACTATTTTATGCCAAATACTGCGAAAGTTTGTATTTTCGGTTCTCAAATGGTGACCGAAAGTAAAAAAATTCAGGCCTTGGGCCGAAAGTAAATGTCACTGTCATCATTTTACTTTCGCCCCGTGGGCTTGCGTATTTGCAGGCCGAAAGTAAATGTCACTGTCATCATTTTACTTTCGGTCCTCATATGTCTCGAAAACACATATTCACTTGATTGAAAGTACGCATTGAGTGTAGTGTTGTGTTGACGATAGCCAAATGTTTTGTGAGCAAGTGAATGTATGGTTACAGTAGTTTCATTTGTTAAATTGTTTTTATTTTTATACCAGGACCCCCGCGCTTTTCGGCATTTTGGTGTTTCTACAGCAAATTTTGTTGATAACTCCACAGTTTAATTAAAATTATGTTTTGTTTCGGACCGAAAATACAAATCTTCCGCAGTATTTGGCATAAAAAATAGTATGCATCACTCGGGGCAAAAGTAAAAAAATTCAAATCGTGTGATTGCCGCCCTTGCCTGCGGCGCGGGCTGCAAACTTCACACGTTTGAATTTTTTTATAATAATAGAATTTTTTTACTTTCGCCCCTTGTTATGCAAAATACTATTGAGTATCTGTTTTGGACGATCTCAAAACTCCCTCATTTTCGGCCCCGACACATGAAAAACAGTACTCATGTTACGATTAACGACTTTAACGACGATTTTCTTCGCTAAACTATATTCGACTAAGTTCAAGGTGTATGTGATTTGGGTGTGAAATTGAGTGGGAAGTGCTTTTTTCATAGATTTTCTTTTTGTAAAATCTTTTAAATTTGACAATATTTTCAGAATGCCCGATGTACGAGTTTCCTATTTATCGTATTTCTGTTGATATTTGACAAAAAATCAAAAAAAAAATAGTCCCGACTATTTCCTTCTTATATTTCCGAAAGTGCAAAAAAATGCATAAAGAGATTGGATCTCTGAGATTCTTCAGCTCCGAGTTCCAGTGTACAAACAAAATGTTCTTAACAACGGTAAACAATTTTTCCTATTACAAAAACAAGTCCGAGGCATAAACTACTAGGAAAAACTACGACAACGAATCATGTTACATCCGTATGTGAGAGTCTCGCGAAAACTTTTAAGAGTAACTGTAAACCCGAAAACTGACAGCTACACCGTCATCCATAGAGAACATAAACTCTGTGAGAAAAATTTCAATTAACCCGAATTCAAAATTAGCGCTTCTACTCTAAACGAAACTAGTTGAACCATTTTTTTACACTGGGATGTCGGCCGACACAGTCGATAACAGAAACGTACGACGATTACGAACATCGTACATTATTTCGAGAAAGGGGACATTTTAGATTCAGTGTCACTGTGAATATGTGCGTATAAATTTTTTATCAAATTATTCCAATTTTTTGCACTTTATTGCTTCAGAAATCACTACGATTTTCTAATTTAATTTTACTAATTTTGGTTTTCTGAAAACATTTCCTATCAAAATGGCATAACCACCTCGCTAAATTTTGCATTATTCCCGATTATTTTTCTTGCCTCTCCACATGCTGTTTCATTTTGCAAATGAAAGTAAAAATTTAATTGTCTTTCTAATTTTTTTCTTTTGTTTCTTTCAATTGCAGATTGTCCAGTTGCGACATTAAAAGTACAATCTTCGTTGCGGATTGAGTTTAATAATCAGGCCAATTAGTTGATTTTTTTGGTTTTTAATTTTTTTTTTCATCCATTGGGTAAAATAGTTGAAGTGAGTTATATTTATACTTTCGGTTCTGTGATCTTTTCAAACAGTGTGAACAGAACTCAGCTTCATCATTTGGGTGAATAGCAGATCGCCTAGCGTGGCGCCAACTTCTTATATGACTTTTGAAAGAATTCTAGGTAAGTCGATCATTTCTATTCTGCAATTATAATTCTCACATTAAACGTAAGCTAACCATCAACTTTGTGTGGAGAATTAATATGTCAAAGGTCGAACTTATTTTGTAGAGTTGTTCGATTGAGCTTAATGTACAATAAAACTCAGTGAATCTAAAAAAAATGCAAATCATATACCGAAGAACTAGATAATGCTTAACGACATAACTTAGCTTAAAGAGAGATAATGAAACGAGCAAAAAACAATTGAGAGATAAGCAGCTCGGTTAGTGAGATACTGGTGCTTCTAACTCGGGATAAAAATGAAAAGACTCGTCTTCGCCTTCGTGTCTTCGGCTACGCCTCGGAATCACAAAATTCACAAGAATTTTGTTTTCATCTTTTTATCCATTGTCATGTAAAATACTATTGTCTTTATTGACTTTATGGCTTAGTTAGTTACTCTAGCTACACATAGTAACGTGAAAGAGACCTAGTTTAAATTTTTCTTTTGTCATAGTGTCAAACTTGACAGTAGAACAAAAGAAAACTTTGAATTAGGTCTCCTTCGCGTCACTATGTGTAGCTACAGTTAGTCAGACTAAATATGGCTTATTGTTGAAGTTATAGTCCTATGAAATCGAAATTTTATGACAGTATGGAGCTAGAGGTAAGACTGGCAACACTAACGTTTGAAGATCACGTTTCCGATCCCTAGTACACAAATTATGTTTTTGAATCAAATATTATGAGAGACCTATACTCTACTCATTAGGTCGCATACATTTCTTGTATAATGTACTTAAATGAGATCTAAAATACATCATCACCCAGAGAGATAACACTTTTCAGGCGATCCAGTATTTATAGAACTGTCGATCTATTTTCGTACCATCAGTATCATGGCGAAACCGATACGTATATTTTCGTGCATATACTCACAGTCGGTGTCTTATCATTTACTACAGGAATGGAATGAATGCAATTCTATACGAATTGAGTACTCAAAATACAGCACTGCAATTCGCGTGTGCATGTACCTCAAACTTGATTTATGGACTATTTCTCGCAATAATATTTTAATTAGAAACGCAACGATGTTACAAGCCTACGGAAGTTTAATTGTGGTAAATTTCGGAAACGAAAGGCAAAAATTATTCCTCCTGCAAAAGGGGGTTGATTCACTGTTCAAATACATGCAACACATAATGATGTCCAAATGCGCATAATCCGACATCATTGTGGAGTTCGATGTAAAATTTGAAATTTTTGATTTAGTTGGGGTTTACTGAGAATTCGAATTCGTTTTGTTGTGTGTAGACATAATAACCGAGTACGCAATGTATACCCTTGGAAGTAATATTGAAAATGTTGTGATGGGGCAATGGAATGATTTTACATCGAAATTCACAATGCGACGCAGAAGCGTTTCAAATATTTATTGAAAAGAAAGCAGCTGCTGCACTGCAGTCCATAGAGCCATCTTGAGCGATTGTGACGCATATTGAAATTGATTCGGTGAAGAAAAAAAAGTTTTTCCTTCCACATTACTGGTCTATCCCGGAACCGTTCTCGTTCATTCGTTCGGTAGCATAAATAATCGAATTGTACAAAAGCTGTGTTTCAATCAGTGGAATCGACGATAAAAAGCTACACTGAGGCCCAAAGTAACAGACACTTTGGCATTCCATCATATGGTGGGTGCATTATTGCCAGCCCCCGGCGTTTTCGTCGGTAAGTTTTATCGATTTATCTCAATTGTTCAGCAATTGAAACGATTCACCTTTCACTTAAAACATAATGTGCGGAAATTATTTTCTGAAAACGTTCGATCGATAATTCCACATTATGAGGGTTGAACTTTAAAGTTAAAATGATTTTCGTCCGACGCTACGAACGTTATCATTCGAAATTAATTTCGTATTCCAATCTAAAAATAGACGGGAAAAAAATCACTCGGATTGTTATTACATCGTCGTTCGTACGTGATGTTGAAATAACTGTATTTCACCCGCCAACAACCCTAAATGTTGGTGTGGATGGTTACGAGACTTTTAATTCGTTTTCAAATAGCATATTGGATGTGGTTTTTCAGGCTTATTGCGAATGTGTGAAATTAAAATTTGTTACTGTACCACATGCACGAGGTGTTAGCAAGCGCAATTATTGGTCACAAATCCACGATGGTCCCATTTTTACTAGTTAATTGTATTATGGGGTAGTGGTAGCGACTGAAAAATATACACAAAAATTATGCAGAATTATTGACTTTAACACTCGCGGAATTAAGTGAGTTGTTGCGGTTTGTAAATATTTTCTTACAAATTTCGTTAAACAAATGAAAATCTAGATTTATATTTTCTGGCTTTTTTGCAACGAAATACTGAAACTTAGAATCTGAATCTAGAATTTCATTTGCTAAACGAAATTTTTGTGGAAATAATCCCAATTCTCAACAACTACCGCACCAGAAATATGTCGGATTAAACTCTCCGTGAGTGTAGCAACCATTTTTCCCATATGTCCACAGACTTTTTAGTGAATTTTGGGTCAAAAATCCACTAAAACAGCTGTGGACTCACGAGTAGAGCAGGTAGACCGAGTTGACCACACTTTTTTCAAAATTTCCATTCGGTTTCGGGAGATGATTTCAATCGTATTATACGGTAGAAATGTTGCCTGCGTGGGTGTACAGTCCATAATTAAAAATTAATGGAATTGGATGGGGTGTAATTGGATTTTGAAAATGGAGAAAAAAAGATTTTCATAGGTTAGTCGTCGTGACACTACCCCAACAAATATAAATCTCTTTTACATGCTACATGTGTCGAAAAGCGCACTTTTCATGTTTGAAGCACGTCTTTCGACGCCTCCAGCATGTAAAATCCATTACATGACACGGGATAAAAAATGAAAAGTCTCGTTTTCGTGTGTTTATTGACCTCGGCTTCGCCTTGAATCAACACAATTCTCACGAAAACTCCACTTTTCATCTTTTTATCCCTAGTCATGTAAAATTCTCTCAATAGTCTCTGACTGATCGGATGACGTTTCTAGTGAGAAAAGGGAAATGCACTTTCTCTTCCATGGGAAGAAAATAGAACTTTTCTCATTGGAACTGTCACTTTGTTTATGTTTTCAAAAATACCGTGGCGAATCGATGTTTTCGTTTCGTGGAGAAAAACGGCAAAATACAACATGCACGAATGAAAAACGTTGTGTTCACCTCGCTTCGCTCTGATGAAATTTCCTATTTGTCCCCTCGATAAATAAATAACTATTTCTTAACTTATTTACGAAAAAGTGAAACTTTCGTTGTTTTCATTGGTAAAAACATTGTCCACCAAGCATTTATCACTCGGTTGTGTAATAACTAATTACTCACTGAGAACCCCTACTTGTGTAATTGCATACCTTGCATTCGATTCGGGCTAAAACCCTCACACTTGGCGAAATGAAAAGTTCCAAACAAGGATGTATAATGTACTAGTAATTGAATCTGAAATTAAACTTTCTCATAATAACGTTCGTTGTATAGTATACACAGTCGCTTTTGTGTTTCATTCCGAGCGCTGTATATGACATGATCTGAAGAAGAGACATGCTCAGAGAATGGTAGCAGCACCCATAACCGGTCATAATTGCTATTTTCGGTGCATATACAGCAAATGTCTTTCAAATAATTTATTCCGCATCGATCCAAATCGATTTCATTTTCTCTTCCTAATTTTAAGTCGTGCATGGCAATGGAATAGTAATCCAGCGACATCATATTAAATAAAATAAAATGTGCAATGGAGAATGAAAATATGGTTTCGGAACGTACACTACGCTGTGTACGCGTGTGGATTTTCTATATGCTGAACAATGGAGCTAGCATATCAATTAAAAAAAAAAGTCGGAAAAACCGATTAAATTCGAATTAAGTTTCATTCTCTTAAAATATTGCTCACATTTAGGTGGTTTTATTATACACTCAAGTCGAAACCGTAAGACAGACGGTTTTAAACTTCTTATCATTTTATTTGGTTACGAGACTAAAACAACAAACCTTGCAATATCTCTTATGTATGTTTTGCCAACAACACACATATTTCAATAAAAAGCGTTTGCTTTTACATAAGACGGGTTATTGATACGTCGCATTTGTTAGGGCATGTTCACAGGTGACATTTCAAGTTGTTCGATATTTTTTGAGTTTTTTGTTGAGTCAGTAGATTTGTAATGTAAGTTGAAATGAGCTTACGTAATAGAAGTGGAGGAATGTTAGTCTTCCCATTGAAATTTTACCTCTCAATAAACATCATTGAATAAATCAGATTAACGGAATTACTATTAAACAGGAAGCTAAACGGTGAAGAACGAAACAAGAGCACGAAACTCAGTCACTCCGTTTAATTTAAAACAATGGAAATTCGGAGTTTTCATTGTTTGGATCGTAAACATATGGCGAATTCTATTACTTTGTGCCGTGATGAACGAAATTTCGTTTGGAAATAGCTCAATATCTATACGACCGTTCTCAGAGCAACGTACACGGATTTTATCGCATCTACTAACAGACCGAATTCACCAAGAAATGTCTAATATATTTCGAGCCATTTTGTTTTGAAGTTTCGTTACAGTTATATAACAGCTCAAGGATTGTTTCAAATACGTAAAGAGAGTGACTGCGTTCGGAGTGAATACGTTTGAAATGACTGATTTCGGAGTAACTGTGTTCGGAGTGACTGAGTAAAAATGAATTTCGCTTCGAAGAACTAGATTATTCAATCATATGCGAACATTCCACTTTTGTATCTCGGTATCACCAGGTTTTTTTGCGCCATTAATTAGCAGAGCTTTTTTTGCACGTCGTTTCCTTAACCTTTTTTTTGTCTCTTCTGATTATTCAAATTTTAAACTTTTGAAGCCAGATACCAGATATCTCATGCGGTTGTTGTTGCTGCTGTCATGGTTCTATTTTGTCGTTAACTGTACCTTTATTATGTAAACTAACTCACGAAATTTATGATTTTTTTTTTATTATTTTTTATCAGCCAGTGTGTGCTGGCAATTTTCATATATGCAAAACATTTTGTGACGTTTCAATATATATATATTCGTCGAAAACGAAAACAATGTCACAACAGAAAAACGTACTGTTTGAGTATTAAGTTCTTTAAGAAAATTTTCAACGAAAAAAAAGCCACCTTCGCTACAATGAACTAAGTTTTTTTTACAACAAAATCGAATTTGCATGTGATAAGCAACACAGCGCAACGCAATTTATATGGCAAAAATCTAACGTGTGTGTATACAATACATCAATCTTTGTTGCAGGTCGTGATAATTTTATTACATTCTGAACTGACACGTTGATGATTTTACAGCTCCATTATATTACTCGTAGAACAAGTGAATCGATCGTTATAATCTAATCAGTTTTTGCAATTTTTTTCTTTCTTTCAGAAATACCAGTACTCAAAGGAGCACCATCATCTCCTCCCTTACGGAGCCATTTATTACCATCGTGCATGATTTCATATAGAAGATATTTAAGTCATAGGTGAGTCGTTTGTTATTTCCAGATTTTTTGTTGTTGTCAGATCTAGAATTCAGCTGCGAGTGTTTTGTGCGTATGTATATGAATTTGTAACGACTAGCGTTTGGTTGGAGAGAGTTTTGCAGTAGACTTCTGGTGAATTTAATCGAAAATTGTTTAGTCATCCTCAAAATTTGTGTTTTTCTTGGCCACGTTTGCTTACAGAGTTTTTTTACATTGAAAGTAATAGCTACTACAAGAGCTTTCATAAGAAGACTTTTACGATATTGTGATTCAGAGTGCTTCGACATAAATAAATGAACTCAAGTTTCGCCATTTACATATATGTAACATCAAATGAAACGGAATGAAAACTTATCCAGTGTAGAAACATTCATACTCATATCGTTATCTGTGCAATGTACCAATATTCCAGGTTTTTAATTAAACTACATCAATAGTCAAAGAAGGCCCTACGGGCTTTCTAATTTCCATGTGCCCAGAGTAAATATTTGTGAACCAAGTAATTAGATGCGAAATATCTGTTTTCGTACGAAGGGAGTGTATTACCTGCTGTGTCTGTGTAATATATTTTCGTTCCGCTGGAACTTTGTCATCTAAAGTTTCATAAAATGTTTACCTGTTGTCGTAATACGGACTCTGTATTATGAATGTGTATACTGGCAGTAACAAATTGCTAAAACTAAACTTTTAGGTTGAATGCCTCAACGGTGTGGTTTACGTATTCTATTTATCCAACTCGGAATCAGATCTCGTTTAAAATACCTGAATCTTTCTAAATCTACCAAAAGCATCCCACAAATCTGCTTAGGGAAATCGTAATTGTCTATTGTCATAATTGGCCTAATCTGTAGAAATTTGTCACTGGAACATTTTGAAATATCTCGAAATTTACGAAAATTAAAAATTGCATCGGAAACATGAGAAGAAATTGCCGGTACATGGACTCTTATTACCAATTTTGTATCCTCAGTTTCGTAAGAAAGCATACTGGGATAAGTGAACTGACTCCGAGATCTGACACCTAGGCCACAGTAGCGACTGTTTGTCAACTCCGTTTAGCTCAATCACGCCTCTTTTACAATTTTCACTTATGGTGATATAATGGGTTGGATAGAACTCGGTGCCATTAGTCCCAATGACGTCTCGATTTTGTTCCAACTGTTCAAATTCAAAAAAAGATTGGATTGTGGTGGTTGTCGTTGTAGTAGGTCCTTCGGGCGACAGTATCTTTACTATAGATTCGCCAACTTGGAAATTTTTGTATGGGTCGCCCGAAGAGCCGATGGGCAACTCTTCGGTTCTGGTCACTCGAGTGACGAAGGTTCAAAACAGAGTTCCGTTGGACTATTTTACATATTATAAGTTCAATATTGAGTCATTTTTGTGGATGTGGCTTTGGATGTGGAGTACTTTAGAAGAATCAAATGTGATCAACGGAGTAGCATTTCATACTCAGGATGTTGTCTAGGGAATTCACAGATGTTGTGACACAATTCATTTGAAAATTATTTCTAAATCTGACGCATCCGGCGTTTACGTCTTCCTGTTTTATTTTATCAGAAAATCATACCGTTTATAGCCTGCGAGTATGAATGTCTGATTTGTTTTTTTTTATTTTATTGAAATTTACAATCTGACCGTCGGACCAATAACACATTTTGTTTCATTTTCAGGACTTCAAAATTTTCAAGCAATAGACATCGGAAACTGCAACCATTTAGAGAAACGTGAAGAACTAATTTCTGAAATTTTGTAAAACAAAATTCTAACAAAATTGCCGCCATTGATCGATTTAGTTTATCGTTTATCTTCCGTTTAATTATACCAACAGCAGCCAGCATACGTTGTTGGCCAAGCCAACTCCCGTTTCATATTTAATTTTATTTTATTTTTTCAATTTTGATTTTTCTTTTCGATTCATTTGTTTTTCTCGAACCGATTGGTCCAACAGTAAAGAAAAAACCAAAGCAATCGGTTAATTTTCCAAACAACACACCAAAACCGTTCAACACAACATAAAATTTTAAACAAAAAAATAATTTAATTTCGATCGAGCAGAGCGTAAAACTAATGAGTGTAAATCAGACGTCATCATCGTTTGATGTTCATGCACATCCGAAATATAAACGTGAATTGATTTGATATCAATTGCATTGTTCTATCGTTTGAATAAATATTCCTCAAAATTTGATTACCGTGCGCGAACTGGGAGATTTTTTTCATCATTTTTCTCGTACGATCTTGCGTATATGCAAAGAGACCCACCCCCGATCAGTGTACACGACGGCGCTAATGATTTTAAATACAACCAAAAATCCGTTGCTGCTGGAGAGAAAATTTAAACATTTCGGTGGTCTTCAATTGCCGTTGACTGTGTGGTTCGCGCCGACTTCATTCAATTGATAAATAATAAAATTGAATTTTGTAAAGAACGTGCTAAGGTCATCATTTTCAACTGGACTGCACTTGTTGTTAAAGGTAAGTCCATCTCATCACGGCATAATAATTTATTCCTTAAATCATGGCCATGTTTGCGCAGAACAACTGACGAAATTGTGACTTCATTTTTTTTTTTGCTTTCTCCCCTTCCAGCATACAAAATCCATTACATCTCAGATTTGTCATTCGATTTAAACGCTTAAAATGGGTACCCTTAACGTGAATCGTAACGTTACGGACGTGTTCTACCGCTACAAAATGCCCCGCATAACCGCTAAAGTAGAAGGCAAAGGAAATGGTATCAAAACGGTTATCGTGAATATGGCTGAAGTAGCTAAGGCCATTGGTCGTCCAGCCACTTATCCAACTAAGTATTTCGGCTGCGAATTGGGCGCTCAGACCCAGTTCGATTACAAGGTTTGTTCGCTTTCGACTCGTTTACCGATTCGACATCCAAATGCAAATTTTTCCATTTTTGAACAGAATGAACGTTTTATCGTAAATGGATCCCACGATGCGACCAAACTTCAGGACTTACTAGATGGCTTCATCCGGAAATACGTTCTCTGTCCCGAATGTGACAATCCCGAAACGGAACTGTTGGTGGCTAAGAAGGGCTCCATATCGCAAGGTTGCAAAGCGTGCGGTTTCCATGGGCCATTGGAGGTTCATCACAAAGTGAACACATTCATCATTAAAAATCCGCCGACTTTGAATCCGGCTGTTCAGGGCTCGTCTTTGACCGAAGGCAAGCGCAGTAAACGCTCCAAGAAGGGTGCTGAAAATGGTGGTGATTCAGCCAACACAACAGCCAACGAAGGAGACATATCAGCTGCTGATGCTGACATTCAAGTTCCAAAAGTGGTTGCTGAGGAAGAGGTAAATTTTAAATTTTGTTTTGATGCATGCCAGACCGTAGGTCTACTCTTTCTTCCTCTGTACATGACTTCTTGATAAATTGCTCACGACTTTCTTAATTATTAGGACGATGATGCAACATGGTCCACTGATATATCTGAAGCCGCTGTTCGTGCTCGTATGCAAGATTTGACAGAAGGCGCTAAGACCATGACCGTATCAGATGATGCGGACAAAAGTGAAAAAGAACGCATGGACATTTTCTACGAATTGGTCAAACGTCGTCGCGATGGAAATGAGTTGGAAAATGTTCAAGTTCACAAGGAGCTGGCCGTCGAAGCAGATCGTTTGGATATAACCCAGAAGGCTCCGCTAGTGTTGGCCGAACTGTTGTTCACCCAGAACATTCCGAACGAAGTGAAAAAACACCGTAACTTATTGCTCCGTTTCACCCACAACTGCTTGAAGGCACAACGCTATTTGATCGGCGGCTTGGAGCAAATCATTTTCTTGCACTCGTCCAAATTACTGGACAAAGTTGCGGCCATTTTCAAACTATTCTACGATCACGATATTTTGGAGGAGAAAGCGTTGCTGGAATGGGCGTCAAAGGTCAGCAAGAAATACGTCAGCAAAGAGTTTGCCGAGAAGATACATGAGAAAGCGAAACCGTTCATCAATTGGTTGCAAGAAGCCGAGGAGGAAGAGTCCACCGACGACGATGATTCGGAGGTCGAGATCGAGTACAATGATCGCGTTCGCATTCAGCCGCTGCGCAAAGAGGAGGAAAAGGCCAAGGATAGCAAGAAAATGCAAGACGATGACGATGGCGACGAAATTGACATTGATGATATCTAAATTTATCGATTTAATGTAATTTGTGATGAGTCCAGCGGCAGCATCATCGATGGTGTTTGCTGCTGATTTTCTATATTTTTTTTTTCTTTTCTTTTCGTGTTACACTTTCTAATGTTACTATTTTTTGGTTGTGGCTTTTGATTGCAATACCATTGAGGATTTATACAAAAAAATTCCCGTTTCCCTATACATTTTGACGCGTTTTATGTTCAGATATTGAAATTTATTGTTCAGAATTTCTTTAAAAAAAAGCAAAAATATACTTTCGATGTTCGAATGCCCTTTGAAGAAGTTGCATTCTGGTTGTCATTTTTTATTTTACAAAATTTACCAAAAAAAACGAAAATGTTTGACTCAACACTGGATTCAGCTGGACGAAACATTTGAGAAACAGCCCCCAAGTTGGTCAAACAGTTTCCTGCATGCAAATAAAAAAAAAAACGAAACACAAATCGCACAGATAAATTCAAAAATCATTTTTACAATTTATTGATCGCAAAGACATCCAAGTCGTGGAACAATTTGTTTCCCTTTTCGTTCCGTTCAAAGAGAAAATTCTCCATTTTGTTATATTCCCCGTTTCGGAGTTTTACTTAAAATATCGAGTTTTTATCTTTGTCTGATATCAATGTACGTTACTAATGAAATTACAAATATTGCAAATAAACATTATAGCAGAGAGAATGGGCTTGGCCTGTATTTATTTCAATATGTCTGGCATTATTGATGGCTAGTAATCACTCTGCTACTTTTGCATTTGAATCGCAGTTGGTTTCTGACAACATCTTGCCTCATATTTTAAAATGGGGAGCCAGGAATACTAGGAGCTTTATGGATCAAAAATCAACACTTCACCTTGGGATTAATCAGTGATTTGGAGTCTAACGCCGGTCTTCTTCATATCGTACTTATTATCACTATTCATAAATTGCTTTAAAGCTGTCCGCACGCAAGATCCAGAAAGGTAAGTAAATCGAAGAACTTTCGTAGACTAAACAAGAACTAACTTAATAGAAACAGAAAGACATTTCGAGAAGCAGACAAGCGACACTTGATGTGATGGTTAAATATTTCGAGCGAAAAACTTATACCAAGGGACCTCTCAATAGAACAAACTGACTAATTAAAATGGAAGGTAGTATACCTCTATGACCTATGCATACGTTGAAAACACATAAAGTGTGTAAACTCCTCAATCTCTTGATTTTGCTCATCTTGGAATATAGCCTTCCTTTTGTCTTATCAAACGGGGAACAAAGAGTTATATCAAAAATTGACTGCATTGTGATCAAGTTAGAAGATCCTCACTAACAGGTGGACGGAATTTTTTCCCGCTGATCTGGCGTCAAAAGTGAATTCGTTCTGGTTTCAACAACCGTGAGGGAAGATGAGAGAATTAATGATGATTTCGCGTGCAGAAAACGTTACATAAATTCTATTCTATAGATCCTTCCGACTCGTATGAGCTCCATCTATAGAATTTTTTTTCTGGAAAGTGACTTAATCATTTGTCACATTACGCTTGAAGCAATAAATAAAACAGAGAGAACCTCCACGTCAGTGCTATCAATGTCCGAGCTGTAAAATTATGATTATGAGATGGGTTCTTCTGCGCATGTCCGTAACCTTTCTTACAGTTAGAAATGTTGCCAGGTTACCATACAATCCAACGCTTTAGGAAAGAAAGTATAGGCGCATGTCCACACCATCACTCATGGAAATATTGCCAGGTGACCGAAGTTGCCTGCGGTGCAGACAATCCAACGCTAAACGAAAGAAAGTATGGGCGCATGTCCACACCCTCCCTCATGGAAATATTGCCGCGTTACCAAAATTGCCTGCGGTACAGATAATGCAACGCTTAACGAAAGAAAGTATGGGCGCATGTCCGCACCCTCCCTTATGAAATATTGCCAGGTTACCGAAGTTGCCTGCGGTAAAGACAGAACTATACGCGCAATGCTGAAAGCAAGAACATATATAAGCGCAAGTCCACACTTATCCCTACAATTAGAAATATTGCCCAGGTAACCGAAGATAAATGTATGCAAAACGCAGTGTGGGTGTTTCATAAATTCCACCAATGTTCGGAGATTGTAGCACTTTTTATGTTGCGCTGTAGGAGTACTAATAACTACTGTCTTTAAATGTTGAGGGCTAGTGAACATTATTGGCGCGTTAGTATTGTCCCACCAAGAGAGGTTGCGTTCGTCGAGTGGAACAAACTTGCCAAATGAAATGGGTTATCATATAAAGGAGCTACAATTCGAGTTGGAAGCAGGGCCAATTTAAAAGAAACGTTTTACAATTTCTAAGAGTTTCTACAAAATTTATAAAGTTTCGTCACGAAATGACAAAACAAAAAATTTGGTGGTTTAGAAAATTACGTGAGTGTACAAATTTTTCTTGAATGTAAAAATTTTCTAGAATTTCCAAAAGTTTCTGGAAATTCCAAACAAAATTCTAGAAAGTAGACCCTGGTTGGAAGTGGGAAAATATTTTGATCTTTAAGGTATGTTTAAGAGGAACTCTATTTGAGGCCAAAAAAAGCCATCTTTCACACCACTCCCCCATCTGAAGAATTCTCGGATTTTGTGGAGTCTGACCGTTTTAGTAGTAGGTTCGTTACTGCGATTCCATGTCTTCACATAGTCCACCATATTCCCATCAGAACTAGAATTTCACAAATTAAACGGATTTTTAGGTTTTCTAGTGGTTCTTTCTCGATTTTCAGTTAGAAATATTGCCAGGCTACCGACGTTGACTGCGGTTGTGACAATCAATGTGCGCAAAAAATTAAAAACTTTTTTTTAATCGACGAAGTATTGAAATCCTCAGCTCAAATTCGAAAATGGGTGGTATCGGTTCAACCATCTGGGAGTAGTTCTCGAAGAAGCCTTTTCTGCTTTTTGTTAACACGACAACTGGAGTAATTCTCAACCGATTTAAAAACAAAATGTTTGGTGGAGAATGGAATCAATTCCTGAGGTTAGGTTCTAAGATAGATTATGTTGGTCTAACGAACAAGCTGATGTTGCTAACAGAATTTTTGTATCTATTTCAATAGTATTTTTCTTGTTATGTGACTTTGCCTTGTAAACAAAACCGAATAAATAGAACAAAAATTAACGAGTGTGAAGTTTGCGGCCAGAGCGAAGCGAGGGCTGCCATTGACACGAGTTTAAATGTTATTGAAAACATACGTCATTTTTTACCGGGGCATTTTATATACATAATTTCGAAGATTTTCAGTGAAACTAAAGAGAATTAAATCATCAATGAGAGATTTATTAGACCGTTCTAGTAGTTCTTCTTCTAAATGCGTTTTTGTGGCAATCAACATACAAAATTACATTTCATTGAAATAAATCAATAAATCATTGTCAATAAAAATACTATTGAGAAGCTTAGACAAACAGTCAAGGGATCTGACCCACCCAACAGGTGGGGCCTAGTTAATTTAAACGTCGAAATTCGTCATTTGGAAAATAATTAATTTAAACGTCGAAATTCGTCATTTGGAAAATAATTAATTTAAACGTCGAAATTCGTCATTTGAAAAATAATTAATTTAAACGTCGAAATTCGTCATTTGGGAAATAATTAATTTAAACGTCGAAATTCTTCATTTGGAAAATAATTAATTTAAACGTCGAAATTCGTCATTTGGAAAATAATTAATTTAAACGTCGAAATTCGTCATTTGAAAAATAATTAATTTAAACGTCGAAATTCGTCATTTGGAAAATAATTAATTTAAACGTCGAAATTCGTCATTTGGAAAATAATTAATTTAAACGTCGAAATTCGTCATTTGAAAAATAATTAATTTAAACGTCGAAATTCGTCATTTGGAAAATAATTAATTTAAACGTCGAAATTCGTCATTTGAAAAATAATTAATTTAAACGTCGAAATTCGTCATTTGGAAAATAATTAATTTAAACGTCGAAATTCGTCATTTGGGAAATAATTAATTTAAACGTCGAAATTCGTCATTTGGAAAATAATTAATTTAAACGTCGAAATTCGTCATTTGGAAAATAATTAATTTAAACGTCGAAATTCGTCATTTGAAAAATAATAAATTTAAACGTCGAAATTCGTAATTTGGAAAATAATTAATTTAAACGTCGAAATTCGTCATTTGAAAAATAATTAATTTAAACGTCGAAATTCGTCAAATTATAATGCTCCAGCTTTATCAACTGATAATAATCGACAAATATCGGCTGATAATCGATAAATACCGGATATTGTATCGATTATTTGGAAATTTTATCGTCAATTGATGATATTTATCCAAGTACATTTGTATTCGCAAAAAATACACTGAAAATGTTCTCTGATCTCTACTTTTCGCCCAAAATACACTGAAAATTTTCTCTGATCTACTTTTTGCTCAAAATCAACGCACTTCAAGCAAAATTGATCATAGTCGACAGCTGCCAAATAGAGTACTATTTTGTATGAAACTGTCGCTCATGCTTGTGATCATAGTCGACAGCTGTCAAATAGAGTACTATTTTGTATGAAACTGTTTTTTACAGTGTTTCACAGTTGTATGACACACTGTACAGTTTCAGTACCCTATTTAGAGTACCGCTCATGCTTAAAGTGCGTTTTTAAAATACAATGAAAATGTTTTCTGTTCTACTTTTCGCCCAAAATACACTGACAATTTTCTGTGATCTACTTTTCGCTAAAAATACACTGAAAATGTTTTCCGATCTACTTGTCGCCTAAAATACACTACAAATGTTCTCTGATCTGCTTTTCGCCCAAAATACACTGAAAATGTTTTCTGTTCTACTTTTCGCCCAAAATACACTGACAATTTTCTGTGATCTACTTCTCGACAAAAATACACTGAAAATGTTTTCCGATCTACTTGTCGCCTAAAATACACTACAAATGTTCTCTGATCTACTTTTCGCCCAAAATGCACTAAAAATGTTTTCTGTTCTACTTTTCGCCCAAAATACACTGACAATTTTGACAAAAATACACTGAAAATGTTCTCTGATCTACTTTTCGCCCAAAGTACACTGAAAATGTTCTCTCATCTATTTTTCGCCCAAAATACACTGAAAATGTTTGCTGATCTCCTTTTCGCCCAAAATACACTGAAAATGTTTTCTGATCTACTTTTCGTCCAAAATACACTAAAAATGTTTTCTGATCTACTTTTCGCCCAAAATGCACTGAAACTATTCACTGATATAAGAGAGTAAATTCAACAAATTATAAAAAACCGTTTTAGTGACAAATTTGTAAAAATATTTTGACAATAATAAACGCAAAAGCTTTCACTCACTCCGCTCGCGCCTACGTACTCATTTCAATACCTAGTTCACATTAGTTTAAATTTCATATAGGGTCCTCAAGAAGAAAATATAACACACAAAACAAGTAGATTGTTTTTTTTTAATTAAAGGGTTAAACTCGCCACAACAGCTTCAAATGGAAGTAATAGCCTCTGGATATCAGCAAAAACGTTTTTTCATTGTCACGGTATTTCAGTGACTGCTAAGTCAAGGGTCTTATGTCTGAAAATACCATATATGAAAATACGTCTTCAAGTTTACCGAAATGTAAAATCAAATTCAAGAGTTCTGGTTCACAGATGAGTTCGCTGATGTTGTGGGAGTTATTCCCGAAAAAATTTCTTTTTGAGGTAAGTT
Source organism: Bradysia coprophila (assembly GCF_014529535.1). Lineage (NCBI taxonomy): Eukaryota > Metazoa > Arthropoda > Insecta > Diptera > Sciaridae > Bradysia > Bradysia coprophila. Next base: position 3,886,131 of record NC_050735.1, on the reverse strand, counting down.
TATACTTATTGTAGCGCGTTTGGGCTTATACATTCAATTGAGATATTGAAGTTTTCAAGCTAAAATAAAATATTTTGATATATTCATCAGTCATGGGAAGTTTTACTTAAAAAAAAAGAAAGCAACAACAACTCTTAAAACAGAAAACATGTCGAATTTCACTTTTCTCTTCCTGTAAACTTTTCGTTGTTGACATTTTTCAATCATCATTTTGTAGCCACTAAAAACCCCTTGTCGTACAGACTATATTGAAATTGAGATACTTATATTCGAAAAGTGAGATAAATTAATTCGAACGTCACGACTGATATGTAAAATAGTAAAAGGTTAATGATCCCACATGAGTCGGCGGATAAATCGTAGCTCTTTCGAATTGACTTCGTCACACTAGAGCTACGCAGATGTTTTTTGTATTTATAATTGAATTTAAACTGAAATAAATGAAATGAAATGAAATGAAATAATAATTATATTCTAACCCATAGCTCAATTTATTATGTCGACGAAACAACTTAATTTAAAAAGAAAAAAACTCTTCACACAACTCGTTAATGTGCAACTAAAACACCATTAACGAAATCTCAAAATCAAAAAAATATTAAAAAATCTACACTCAACTTCTCAATAATAATCGAAAGCTGTATTATTATGTGTACGGTTAAAATTTACATAAATGCATGTAATTATATCAGAGAAAAGTTTTTGTTGTTGTTGGTGGTGCTTGGTCTTCATTCTCTTCATTTTTTTACTTGTCTTAATAACACGATCAACGAGTATATAATGGCGATCATAAACCACGTAGTAAAATTCGACGAATAAAAATGTTCCATTTAAAATTATTCATATTTCTCTGTCTTTCGATAATGAAGAATCAAAAATCGTCGTTTTTCCCATTTATACTTTACAACAAAGTGGCTATTTTATCCGATTTTAATAAATAATTTTCTTCTTCAAAGCGTACACCAAAGTCAACAGTACGTTTAATTTGTGTGTATCTTCTCCTCTAAGTCTGAATAAGAACCCATTCATTGGTGCGAGACGAGAGACATTATAGTCGAAGAGAAGCACCACACCAAGACCGGAATTCAATGTGGAACACATTTTGTGTTATTAGCGTGAAACCGACTTGAATGAAGAGACCATTGAAGAAATTAGTCGATGAAAGAAGTGCGATCAAGAAAGTCGTGGTAGTGAATTGGTTGTGCGATTAACGAAGAGAAGAAAATTTTTGTCCATTTTTTGTGAAGCATTCAATATTCAAATTGATTGAAATTTTTGCTTTTTGCGAGTTTTTGTTAAAAAAGGTAAGTCGAAACAAAATCGAACGCAATAATTTAACTTAAATGTTGAGTCGATCTCTACTCTCCACTATCTTAACATCTTCATCGTAGCGCAATGAGCAATGACCTAAAAAATCGAATCGAAAAAAAGAACACAAATATTATACGTGTACGCATACGGGCGTCCTTGACAATGAATATTGGTCATGGTCAACCCACTTCAATCTACAAAGAGTTGGTTTTTTTTGTCGATCGAAGAAAGTATAAACCTAAATTGAAAATTTAACATTGAGTTTCGAACACATTGAAGTGAATCTAAAAACGTGAAGTGATTTTTTATTCAAATATTTACATTGAATTGTTTCTTCAGTACAGTATAATGTTGTACAAACTGTTCAAACAGAAGAGAAAAGAAAGTTTTTTTTTGCTGAAAAAGAGAATTCATTTGAGTTAAAGATGAAATTTTTAATCGAAGACCACGAAGAAATAGGAAAAACCAATTGTAGGTGAGGCTTATGGAGTGAGAATTGTTTAATTAATGGAAATGATGATCAGTTAAGCTTTAGCTAACCTACATTGATTGTGTTAATTATGATACACATACACACTGTTGATGAGCACTTCGATAAATATTATTATTGACCGAGTGTAAGGGAATGGTTGACTGAATAAAGTACGTTAGTTGTGGTTCTTCTGATGCTGAGACCATCTTTTTTTCACAAATTAAACCATTGGAGTATCTAGACTGTCTAGTCTGCTTGAATGTGTTAAAAATAGTTCGACTCAATGTAATAGAAGATGATTCCGGTTTCCGGCCGTCAGATGCTTGAATTTCGAAAAAGGAAACCGAATAGAGCATACCAGTCTCCGGACATGCAACAGAAGTCGGACACGTATGGTTCTTTCATCAGTTAATTTTTTTTATGAATAAAAGAGCAGTAGGTGTCGACAAAACTGAAGAATACCCACTCTTTCCTGCTTTTACCGCAGTAAAGTACGACCTCAACCAAAAATGTCTCACTGGAAGTGAAATGAGATGACCCGGGATAAAATAGAATTGCTGAATGAGCCTGTTAATGGTATACCCACAGAGCTTTCTGTACACGTTTTTCTTCACGTTCTTCATTCCTTTGCACATTCTGTAGGAATGAAGTAATAGCTTTTTGAACTTTCACAGACTGTGGCAATATATTTGCTGGCAAAACTGTTCTTTCGGTGTTATTTTCGTCTTTTATTATCGACACACATTTCCGTAATTCATAAGACACATTTCATTCAATTCAACTTTTTTTTTCGGTAAAAATTTACATTTTCTTAAAGTGGAATTCAGTCGCATGTCTTTTAAATACATTGGGTGATGCGAAAAAAAAATATTTCTCATGTTATGGTATAAATGGTATAAGCGGTGGTTAACGGTAAAAAATATATTTATTTCTTATTAAATAAAGAACACAACCGAAACCCAATGATTATTGATGAGCATTAATTAAAATAATTTGCCCATTTTTTTAAGTATCAGTTCATACAGTATTATGATGTGACACACTTTTACTAGCCACAACCATAAACACAAATTGAAAATTATTTCAAAATGAGAAATGTTAATGTACGCGATACAGAGTACTCACTGGACTTCTGACACGTTGGACCTCTTAACTTTTCAGTTCGCACTGGTATCGATTGCATGCCGGAGGCATGCCCATATAATTTCTAGACAAACAGAAAAAAAAGCGTCGCGCGTGTAAACTTTCAATTTTTTGAAAATGCAGTGAATCACTTTTCTTGGCGAGTTACACTTTCTATCTTGAATGACTTGACGAAGTTGTTTCGTGAATTCATTATTCGTTCATTCATTCATCATTTCCTTGAACCACAAATAATTTTTTTTGGAGAAGAGATGATGACTGATAGCATCTACAAATAAAAAGGTTCTTTGGAAGATTAAACTAAATTGCACAGCTAATCGAACACATTTGGGGTAGATCCAAAGCTCACGCAATTTCGTATGATTTTACATTTTGTGAAAATAAATTTACGAAAAGTCAAATGATGTAATGGGATTTTACAGATTCGTGTTAGCCTTGGGTTTATCCCTATCTTGCTTATACCATCGATAGAATCCTAGAAAAGTTACCTTTTGGAAACGTCGAGCGTATCGTATTGATTTAATTCAGATACCAGATTTTTCGCGAATGAGACGTTTGCAGTACGAGTGGGGTCTGGAATCGAAAAATCCTGTTGTGCGTAAGTTCTCCTACACGACGTCGTAAATACGCAACGAAGACGCGATATTTCAAAACTAGTTAGGAAAAATCTATTACTTCATTTGTTTAAACAAAGTCGGTTGGAGAATGAAGTTTACAAACTAATGGTAAAATCTATTACAATTTAGTACTTTTCTTCATAAAAAGACATTTCATAGGAATGAATCATTGTGAAGTTGTTACACAAAAAAATAGTCCAGTGAGATTGAAGTACTATAAAAAAATGTGGCGCTTCTACCTACAGGCCAACCGACTAGGCGAATACTAAATTGAATGTACCTAATTGCTTATTTGTGATAATTATTGATGCAAAATCTTAAACCTCAGCAGTTTCATCATCCCAACATTTTACCATATACATGAAAGTCAACGTAAATAAATATTTTCCGTAAAATATTCTTCCCTGAATGTGTTGTAATCTGTTCCCCGATTTGTGCCCATTTCATTATTCCGAAACACCAATTTCATGAATGCTTTCATCAAATCTACAGAAACACGATCGGCTTCCAATATTTCTTATCTACAACTTTCCTCAATACCTTTTATAGCCTTTGACTGCCAACTTTTAGCATAAACTTGTTCGCAAAGTATGAAAACGTATATATCATAAAAAAGGCAGCCAATTGTAGGTTTATGCAAATCAACGCTAACCGGCATGTATAGACAATAGAAAGATGTGAAAGGTAGCTGCTTCAGCAACAGATATAACATAATACGATCACATTGAACTTATATTTTCAAAAATGTTTCACAAGTGAGTTGTGTTGTGATTTGAATATACAAAAAAAATGTTTCTATCATTTTCGTCAACCCAAAACTGTAAGTTATATATATTACAATGGATACATTGGGCTCGCGTATAGAGGCGTACACATAGGAGTTCAGAAGTAAATAAACAACAAAATTAATAATATGAGAAGAATTGAACAAAATTTTGGAAGATGCTTGTTCCATCCAAGACTCCAATGCATAAATTTGAATAAAATTATCGACTTTCAGTTTATAAGACGTCGACATCGAAATGAACGTGTTAAACTGAGTTATTAGTTATGGGTAGAGTACGAAAGACATCTCGAATTGTTAACGAAACAGAAGTTAGATTATTGTTTTTTTGATTTAAAAATTACTTTTTTTTGGGGTCGATCCTATAATTTATTGCATTAAGAATTGGTTTTAATCAAAATTCTTACGCTGTCCTCTTCTTACTTCCAGAAACAATTTCGATGAAAAAAATGAAACTCTCAACGTTGATTGAGGTACTGCTTATTTTGATTATAATTGCGTTTGCCGCATCGAAACCGGTTGATACAGGTAAGATTCGTTTTTTTTATGTTACAATGTGAACGATCTGTTTCACGTTTTAAATGGGTCAATGTTTCCGCTTATCTAGATGGTCGAGCTTTGAAATATGGTCGAAAAAATGCAGCTCTTCCCAAACAACAACAGCCGGTAGTGGATGCTGCAGCAGCTGTCGTTGCACCTGTCGTCACCGCTGTCGAATCGGCGTCAGTGGCGCCCGTTTCCGCCGTTACACCCACAGATGAGGTCGACGTTGATGATCTACTCGGACTGGGTTAGTTCTACTTTCATCAATTACCGAGTCCAATCAATTTAATTGAAAAGAATACCTAATGAGGATCTCAAATAATGTATATCACTGCCACTAACATTTCTATTCACTTCTCTTTTGCAGTTGTAGGAGAGGATGACGATGACGACGAAGAAGAGGAGGAAGAGGAAGAACCAGTTGAGGCTGATGACGATGACGACGATTTATTCGGTCTTGGAGGTGATGATACTGATGATGACGAGCCCGAAGCACTAGCCGCTGAAGCCGTTGAAGAAGCTGATGCCGATACGGATGAAGGAGCATTTGGCATTTTCGGAGGTGACTTCTTTGAAGCACTATTCGAGGATGAAACTACAACCAAGAAACCAAAAGTTAAACCTTCCGCTGTTGTACCGACTGTTGTAGCTGCACCAGTTGAGGCTGCTGTAGCTGCATCAGCTGCTGCATCCGTTGCTGCTGCTGAAGCTGCTGCTGCTATTGAAGCTGTCGTCACGCCTGGTAAAAAATCATCAATTCAAAACAAAATTTCTCGTCGCAAAGTTGTCCCATTGAAATCGGTTCAGCCAATAGTCTTGGATAAGAACAATTTAAATTTTCAACATACGTCAGCTCTGCTCGAATTATCACAATCCTCAATCAAAAAACCAAATGAAGATCAGATAGTGATTGGACTAGAACCCGGTCAGCGTGTTCCAGAGAAAGTTGTTGTCATTCAAGTACCAGAATCGACAAACAATGACGAAGAGACAGCCGTGAACCAAGTAACTGAACAATTGATGGAAAGTAATGAAATTCCATCAGAGAAAGTTACCATCGAACAAGTGCCACAATTTAGCAATGCTATTAACTCGGAAGAAGATGACGACAATATGATCATCATTTCCAGTTCATCCGACAATGAAACTGTAGAAAAGGACGTTCACGAAGAGGAAGTCAGCGAAAGTGACGAAGTTGCTGAAGAAGATGATTTAGTGGAAGATGAAAAAGTTCAAGAGACCGTTGTTGAACCGGTTGAAGTATCCACTGTAGCTGTGACAAAAAAGAAACCAGTTGAGAAAGAGGACGACGGACTGTTGACGACTATCGTTGGTTTGATAGATGATGAGGACGATGACGAAGTAAAAGGTGACGGTACAAAAGACGAAGCAGTAGCGACGGAAGACACAACGTCCGAGGAGGAGGAGGACGACGAAGAGGAGGATGAAAAAGATAGTACCGAAAAGGATGATGAAGTGGAAAAAGATGAAGACGATGACGAAGACGAGGAGGATGAAGATGAAGATGACGACGACGATACGGATAAGAAGCCAGCAACTGAAACGAAAAAACCGGAAAAAGGAAATAAAACGAAGACGAAAGAGGATGACATTACGTTCGCAAGCATCGGTGAGACACTTGGACTGTCACGGATCTTCAGAGCAAAGGGAGCAAAGGCTGAATAAAACGTTTTACTTGATTGTGTATCCAGTGTGTGTTTGTTAGGACAATTGTAGCTAATTTATTATTTTATTTATTTATTTATTTATTTATTTTCGTGCTCATTCATTTGTCTGTTGCGACTGCGATTTCAAAAATGTTATGCCATAAGTAATCTTTGACCGTATTTCCACAACATGTACCTCAGAAAAAGGAGCACATTGAAGACAATCAGTTCGATGGCATATATCATGGATGGTTTAGATAGAGAGTAAAAATTAACAAAAAAAAGATTCAGCTAAATTCGAATAGAAATTAGAGATAATTTTGTCTACCGAAATCGATGTGTAGGTTAATTCTTTTCGTTTATAAATGTTTTTGATTTTTTGATTCAATAAAAATCCATCCGATAAATTTAAAACTGGAAGTTTTTTCCTGGACGGTACCCGTTGTTGTAGGTGTCTGTGGAAATGGTGGAAATACAGAATGAGTAAAAAGTTTCTTGATTTAAAAAAATGGGGCTGGACGCAACAGGGCAGTATACCTGGAGGACACATTAGGATCAAAAAGACTATTTTGCATTCTCACAATTTAGCCTAATAGCAAACAAGTCCGACCTGACAACGAGTTTGTAGTTACGACAACGGAATTCACATTGAACACGTACGAAGTTTCTGATTGACATATAACTAATTAATCTTTTACTTTTGTTGTTTCAAATTTAATGGTGGATGCAAAGTCTATTACTTCGTTTTTTTAACATCCATTCTGCTATAGTAATAAGAAAACCCCATCCACAAAGAATCGTTTATTTTTGTCATCTTTGTCGATAACAGCTGACAAGACATTTTTAAATAGTACAGATGATGCTCAGCAACACTGGATTAAAAAGCGCAAAAAGTGTACAACTCAAGATTTTTGAGATTTTCAATGGGATGGTATATGGTCATCCCGAGGCAAAGCCGAGGTCAATAAACACACGAAAACGATGCTTAGAACTTAGAATTTGAAGTGAAATTATAAGGGAAATTGAATCAATGAAATTAAATCTGAATTAAATCGAACCCAGAATGGATTTTTCATGCTGAGGGCGTCGAAAGTAGTGCTGTTATAGACCTGTTTCGACTGAAAATTACACAGTTTTTTAAGAATACAAGATCCACACCTACCACCTTTATTAGAACTCTACAGAGTGTCCTTTTTCGTCACCATATCTCTTAAAACGAATTAGCGAATTAGCTAACAGTAGGACGTAACAATCTGCAGAGCTATCTGAATTAAATTCAGGAAATAGTCGCCATCGGCACTCAACTGAAAGCAGAATAACACCAATTTTACAATATTTCTCGTCAATCTTTCGCTAGATTTTATGATAGCTTAAGAGCGTAAAAATTGTCGGAAATTTATTTATCCCAAGACCCTATAAGCCAATTTTTCGTACTTATCGTGTAATGTAACACAATATTTTCAATATTATGAATACACATTATACTACGCATCCCTATCCCAACATTTGAGCGTATAAACTCTGCAAACGGAGCATATTCAAATAATTCCATTGATACTTTTTCCCTGAGAGCTGTTTGGTGTGTATATATACCATTAGCTGATAGTAAGAAAGCCAGATTCGTTGGCTGAAAGTCGTGCGTAACACTTCATAATTTTTGCGTCTATTCGTTGGCAGTGAATATTTTTACGATTTTCGAATAAAAATTTTGAATAAAAAGAATTTTTATGACTGCAATATAATTGAGCGCAATAATAATTTTATTTTGTCGGAAAGAAGAGAAAAAAAAGGATTTAAATTTTGTGTCCGCTTTTGATACGGGGAAAAAACAGCGATATGGCTTTTTACCATCTTAGAGCTTTTGGTCAATAGAATTTGATACAAAAAGAACCTCACGTTTAACGAAAAATAACTGTGAGAAAGTGGAAAATATTTTGTGAATTAAATGTATCATCGACAAAAAAAGTTTTTTGCTTTTCTTTTTTAATTTAATAAAATTCGGTAAATTGAGTTTTGGATTCCTTTTTGTTCTCGCAAAATGTGATTATTGTCGCTCGATTGTATTTTGATCATAAAAATATTAAGGTGCGTAAGGTGTTATACCATGCATATAGTGTGAATTTACTTGTAAAAAAGAGGAAATTTTCATTTAGATATTTTGTGGCTATAAAAAAAAGATAAAAAAGTATATTACGGTGTGTTCTGGCGGAATAAATTTTTTGTTGTTGGTAAAATGGAGAAAGAAAAACACATCATCATGCTATGATTGCAGGCATACAAAGTTTAAAGAAAAAATTGTAAGAAAGCCGAGTTTTGGTTGAAGTAATTAATTGATGTTTCCCCACAATATACCGATCAAAAAGGGATATATTCAATGTCTCTGTGGTCAGAACATCAACTCTAAATGAGTCAATTTATTCAAATCTGACAACACTTTGATTGGAGAAAGTGGTAAGTGAAGATGTAATGTTAACTATGTACACTCGACGAAAAACTCAATTAACTGTTACAATCAAGTATACAGCCGACAAAACTAACTTTTAGTGCGTAGATGCTATTGGCAGGCTATTTCACCTGCAAATAGTCTTTGTAAAAGGAAAAATGCTATTGGCAGGCGCCTGCCAATAGCCTCCGTAAAAGGAAAAAACACTATTCGCAGGCAAGTTTGCCTGCCAATAGCATTTTGTATAAGGGAGATGCTATTGGCAGGCGCCTGCCGCAAGCATCTTTAGTAGTAATAATTTGGCTATTGGCAGGCGCCTGCCAATAGTCACTACGTTGATAGTGACATGGTTTCTGATTTGAGAGTTGATGTTGTTTTTAAGTGACGAATAAATTATTGTGGAATCAACTTTACAAAGCACAAAACCTCCCAAATCAGAAAACATGGCGAATTCCACTTTTCTTTCACTGTACGTATTTCTAAGAGTACTGATAATGGAAAAGAGTGTGATTGTGATGTCGAGCCCTTGGGCGAAGTACACACTGATCCAAGTAAATCCATTTTCCACCATAATCCCATAGATACATACGCCATTTTCCTCAACAAAGTTTAGCAGCACTAAATAATGTACTATTTATACCTCTAGGGAACCCCTGTGACTGTGTTGAGGGAACCACTGTGTCTTTCCGTTTTTTTTAAATTGAACCCTCAAACATTATGCAGACAATACTATGCGAAATGTCAGAGTTTTTATTATTATCAATAGATGATGTGAACCAAGTGCTTCAAATTCTCAGAAATACGTGTAAATGTGAATGGGTTGAGCTTGTGAAAAGGTAGTATTAGATTCGAAAGTAATCGATGTTTTGGTCCTATTTGAGTTCAAAAAGCCATCCGTTTCTCCACTTGATACTCAATGCATTGAAAGGTAAATAAGCAAACAACTGACACTAACACAGCCTCAATATCTAAAAAATATCTCGATTGCCCAACATCCTTAGAACAGATCATTTAATTTCATGAAACAATATTTCCCACATACATTGTTTGCTATACTCCTACTGGATACAAAAAAAAAACGAGAAACAAACTTGTATAGCGAAAAACAGTATGAATAAATTAACTTTGTCTCTGTAATTTTTGTTCGAAAATAATAAAATAAAGCGGTTACGCCACCCAAAAACCTAGCATAACATAGTATGTTGAACATACGCTAGATTTTTTTTTTCAAACAACCTGTATAACAAAAGTTCTCGGTCAAACATTATTTTATTGTATTTTATGTGATAAAACCACACCTTGCACACATCATATGACTTTTTTTTACCCTCATGGTGGACATGTTAAATAGGTTTATTCGGTCGGAGGTCTTGAACTTTGTACATTGTTGATAAAACGATATTTACAATTTTTATCAAATTTTCCTCGAAAGACACATCAAAGAACTGGACTGCATTAACGAAATTGGAAAAAAATATATTTTGATAGTGAGTTAACAAGAGATCCAAGAGATGCAACAGTTATAAACTACTATGTAGGCTAATGATTTCCTGAATAAAAAAGATGCTATTGCTTACTCATCCTAATTCATACAAAAAGCTTCTTAAAATCTATTACTTTTTCTGATTAAATTTTTTGTTGTTGTTGTTAATCATCTGAAGTAGTAGATTTTTATGTTTTGTTAGCTCGTTTTTATATTGTAAAGAAAGAAAACTAAACATTGTATAGTATGCCTGGGCAAAGATTTCCCGACGCAGTATAGGAAACTAAATATGGAAGGACAATGGTTGTTTAATTTAGCTTCTGGTTTCTTCATAAACTAATTTTTAGAACACCCAAAGGACATCCTGAACTACAGTAGTTAATAACTACATAACTAGTACAGGAAGGTTCGAACCAACAGCAAGTGTGTAATCAAACCAAACCCACAACTAGCAAAAAATTTAGAAAACGGGCTCAGATTTGTATCAGGAACTACTGTTGTAGGTATACTTAGCAACATAGAAATAGTAGCCACTAATATTGATACCCATCTAAATTACAATGTTTTTGCTGATTTATATTTGCAGTTTAAGACCTTTCTATGCATGTGAGAAAATTTTTCGAGAAAATCGAGAAAATTTCACGAAAGTCAAGAATAGTGCAACGAGCGGAAAACGGGAAATCGTGTTTTAAAGGTTTTGATTTTGATCTGAGCGTATCAAGGTAAACACAACGCTTTTCACAACAAAGAGTTCCGAAGATTCAGCGGAGGGTAGAAAATTACTATTTTCTCGCCTAAAAGAGAAAGTTTGAGAAAGTTTTTCGAGTTCCTTCATATTACCAAATTCGAGAAAATTCAAGAAAATCGAGAAAATTTTCTGAAAAATCAAGAATATCTTCAGAAAATGAAGAAATTTTTTCGTTCTTTTTATTTTGTCAAATTAGAAACAATTAAAGAAAACCGAGAAAATTTAGGAAAATCGAGAATGTGTAGAAACTGTATTTAAAAATTGAAATTACGGCTGACAATAATGTGCCACTCCTTAAAAACACCATTTCCTTCCATTCCCATCCTAACGTTACCCCAGACCGTAGAAAACTGATCTCGAAAATTTTGAAAATATGGAGGCGAACCTCGGTAAATCCCTTTGTTTTCTGTCTGATGAAGTATCACATTATTCACATTGTGTATCTGTATGAGATGAGAATACAACATCCATAGCCTCCATTATACACTTATACAGCCGTGACATTGATTTTCTGTAAAATATTTATACGCGATATCCGAGGCAATATAAGATATTGATAGGAATTATATTGAGAAAAATATTTTCTTTTAAAGCGGAGAGACAGTATATACATCGTCAGATATTCGAATAAAGTCAATGGTAAAAGTGATTGTAAAGCAATCGAACAATCTGACGAAACATTTGTTGAGCTCGCTCTGGGAACATGGAAGAACGTATAGAATCAACGTCGAATCAAATTTGGCGGCTTAAATGTTTCACACTTAATAATTATCTAAATGTCGACAATTTAATTAATGAAATGAAAATCTTGAAAATTTTGAACATTCCTTTCTGCTTAATGTTTTGAGTTTGCCTTTTGCACGTTTGCCCCATATTCTCGCCTACAGATACAATTTATACATTTTTGGTGTTGTAAATCGAGAACAGAAAAGTCGATGATAATAATGACAATGAATGTTACATTTTCCATTGTTTAAAGCAGATAGACGAATATTCCATGTATATCTGTTATAGGCAAAAGCGACTTAAAATAGAGTAACGAATCGTACATATATCTTCATGACTTTTATGTGTTATGATTCAGCTGAGTTAAACAAAATGTATATTATTATCATAATACAGATAATGAAGGACAAACTTTTCATTGTTTGAAATTAAGCTGAAAAATATATAACTTATATTATCCTGTTAACATATATGTATGTCGTTTTGCTCCCCTCATTTATGCCTGATGGTGTTTCTTTTATTAGAATTTTTTTGTTTCTTTTGCGAATTCAGACTCGTACCAGTTGTTAAGTCTAATGAAGTGAGCAACAACACTAATTTTCGTAACCAGTGTTGAAATATCGTGACTTCGTTGTTCCTAACTGATGCTAAAAGGCTTTTTTAGCGAATTCAATTCCAGCACTCTCCTCCGGCTCATTCGCTAAAAAAATGCATTTAAGCATGCGCTATGAAAATAACTATTATGCTCCTGAGTGACAAACGCTTTTTTAGGCTCTAGATGTGTACATATGTACCGTATGAGCAAACGATTTGAATGTACTTATTTGCTAAAGTCAAAAATCACCTAGAGATACAATGAATTTGCCAGCAAAATTATATCACTTATATGTAAAGCAAAAACTTAGTGTTCACATCGTTGATAATTGTACATTACCATGCTCCGTAGTTTATACTTGACATGCAGTACTACTCGCATAAGCTCTCGTAAAAACATGTCTCGTAAAAACTACATTACAATTATCACCGAGTGGCAAACTACGTTTGACATTCCGTCACTGAGTTGAAAGAAAAAGATTTTTTTATTCAATAAGGAAAATATTGAACTCTGGCATTCAAACAAAAAATACATTCTCTAGGTAATGCCTCTCCAAGTTCCGAGAACTGTGAAAATGTTTTTATCGCAGAGACTCCCTTTATGTGTACAGCTTATTAAATATTTTCACGAATTTTCTCAAATTTTTGCAATTTTCTCAAATTTTCGCGATTTTCTCAAATTTTTGCGATTTTATCAAATTTTTGCGATTTTCTCAAAATTTCGCGATTTTTTTAAATTTTTGCAATTTTTTTTAAATTTACGCGATTTTCTCAAAACTTTTTGCAAAAATTCATGAAAATTTCAGAAATTTGAGAAATTTGTGAAAATTTGAGAAAATTCGTGAAAATATTTTCGCGAATATAGGCACTGGCTTGTAATGTACATAAGAATGAACTGTGAACGTAAAATAAAAACGATTGCTTAGCAGGCAGTAACCAGTAACCATCACCCGTACAATCATCAATAGTATAGTTTTCCTAACCGCATAAGTCAGCAACAATGTTTAGTTTTTCAAAATGTTTCCATTTATTTTAAATGATAATTTTTATACGTTTTATACGTTTTGTTTGATGTCGCGATAACACTAGGTAAAAATAGTACATTACTTAGCAATGGGGAAAATGAGTCGTAGCCGAGGTCGGTAAAGAAGTACCATTTCCATCATTTGCCCCGTTGTCAAGTAAGGTATTTTATTCAAAAACTTGAGGTAAAGTTTTGGATCCGTGCAGTAAAGTTAACTTTACCTCACGCCAATGCAATAAAATATATTGTCATAATCTTTTGCTAGGGTATCTGTCAGTGGCTACCAAAAAAAATTGTTTTTATAACTTAGGACGATCATCTCAAGTGGTTTGTGACTGCCTTCTCGACGAGGTGCAGAAACGTCTTTCTTTGCGTGAAACTTTTGTTTAATATACAACGCATGTTTGAGCTTACTGCAGAAGTGAAGACATTGTAAATTGTAAAGTCTTAAACAGCAGAAAAACTTTTCTAAATTTTAACGAGAAGATCAAACATTTATCTATTCTACCCTTAAGTATATCCAAAATGAAGTACATATTTGCTGTCTATGTTTATCAAATTAAATCTAATTTTACACGAACGTCATTGTTTCTCTTACAAGTTTCAACGTATATGAATGAACTATGGACAATAGACCTTTGATCGAATTTACAACATCGCCAACATTTTGGAATTCATCATTGAATGTAACCAATTATGACTACGAACCGTTCGCACTCAGATATGGGCTAGAGGCTACCATTGCATTAAGGTAATCTATACAAACATATTGGTGGAATCTATGACCGCTTCGCTTATGCTTTCTTTCTTTCAGCGTTGCATACATTTTTGTCTTTATCGCTGGCATCATCGGTAATGTGGCAATATTTCTTACAGTAAGAAAGAGTGCCGACATGCGCCGACTGACCACCCATTTCATAATCAACCTAGCAGCTGCAGATTTATTGGTCCTAATATTCTGCTTGCCGTTTACGTTAGCTGCAAACATATTTCCAGGTAAAGTTTCTTAAAATTGAGCTGGTGTGCATATTATGGGGTCCTAGTCACCAGATAACCAAATAGTATTTTACATTACTAGTGATAAAAAGATGAAAAGCAGAGTTTTCGTGTGAATTTTGTTGATCCGAGGCGAAGCCGAGGTGAATAAACACACGAAAACAAGACTTTTCATTTTTATATTGAATTATGTAAAGGATTTTACATGCTTTGGGCGTCGTAACTAGTGCTTGAAACATGAAAAGTAGGGTTTTCGAAGCATGTGGCATGTAAAATTATCTTACACTCCGATCCGCCTCAATATGAAAAACGTCCAGTCCACAAGTATAAATTTTGAAGAGCTAAGACATGATTCGCACTCGTTTGCATACTCAAGACCATTTCTAATTTTAACTTTGTCCGCGTGATTCGGAAAACCAAATTACTTCCGAACAAAAATTATTAAAATCATCCCTTACAATTTCTTCTTTTCGTTCATCTTATATTCTCACCCCACCGTGTCAATTGTTCGCTGTTTTCCTTTAAAATTTTCTTGGCACTTACTCATCTCTTATTCGACATAATATTACATCGATTCAAGATGCTTGGATGATGGAGAATCAAAGTCGGTTGAATGAAATGGAGTGTGTATAACATAGAGTAACCTTGAACTTAAACAACATTCCCAAACGGAATCAATTAATGAGAGAGGTGAAATATCACCATGACTGAATCAACCCGAAGTGTAAACTGGGGGGTGATGTAACTAACTATAAACCGTGGAAAACCCTTACTGAGGGAAATGTGACGCAAATCCTTGTGCCAGAATTTTTCAACATTATGCTCGGAACAGGTCAGGTTTATCTGAAACCTGAAATGAAAAGAACTGAGGCTGATTCAATCAATTTTCGCCTGACCTTAATTTCCTAATTACCCAGATTTTTTAAAGGGAAATTTGGAGGCCATTTGAAGGCTAAATTGGAGACTTTCGAAATTTGCGGAATATGGTTTCGCAGTCTACGTCAAAACGCTTTATTAACATTTCTTGTAATTAGCCTTGCGTCACGCCCGCTATGCTAACGCGCGGGCATGCTAAAGCAAAAACAAAATGCGAATAAATTTACATTGATGCGGAACAACAATCTAAATTAAATCGTGTCAGACCTCCTCCAACTGTAAACAATAAACCGGAATATTGAAATTAAACGACATTAAATTGAATTCTCAAATAGAACGCTTAAAATATCCATCCATCCTTTTTCGTTTCTTTCGTTTGCCAAACGGTTCATCGATGGAGGAGCCTCTGTTTATTACATGGTTTCCACATTGTGTACACATTTACATGCGGATTTGATTAGGGGGTAATAAACCATGAGAATGATTAAAAGATTTTCGGTTCGGTTTCTCTATGCTGACTGTATGAAGGGAAAATTAAATTCCATTCTTCTCAAGTTACGTACTTCTGTTTAAGTGCGTTTTTTGTTGTTGTTGTTTCCTTTTTATGTACAGCATGGATCTTCGGTGCAGTATTTTGTAAACTCGTATCTTATCTACAAGGAGTTTCCGTTTCGGCTTCCGTTAATGCAATGATGTTTGTAGCTGTTGATAGATATATGGCAATATCGTCACCATTGGTGCCAAAGAAATCGAAAAGGTAATTGTAAAGGTTTTCTTTTGGTATAAATTAAAATATCTCGCTAAATGCAAAATGCTCAGGCCGAACCAAAAAATACAAATCGATCCGATAAATCAGATAAACAATGTTCCGTTTTCCATTCGGATCAAAGTACAATGAATACCACGAGAAACGATAAGAAGAACACGGAAACCTACTTTCAGAATAAAACTTATATTTTTGATAGCTGCACTCAGGGAAAATACATATTCAATTGGATTGAAGGTAGAGATACTGGAAAAAGTATAAAGATCGCTTCAGTATGCAAAATATATTTCGTTCTTCCTTCGAAATTCTTCGTTTGACTGGTGGATAGTACTTGGCGTCGGCTCGTAATCTACTACTTCGAATGTTTTCGATTTTCAGAATTTCTGGATTTTCAACACATCCTCTATTTTTATCAATCGTAGAAATTACCGAAAATTCGCGAATATTATTGTTACAATTAGACTAGACGTGGTTAAAGTAAAGGCTACCCAAACTAACCATTTTGCTCATATTCGTCCTAGTTGAACAGTTTTTCATTGTCGTGATTCCACATGACGAACCGTGGAACCTGAAAATTTAGGTTCATCAGGTATTTCGTAAGCCTGAGCTATTAGCCACTCTGTATGATGCTAAGATGTCCTACGAGACAGGGTCTTCTTTAAAAGTTCTGAAAACTTCTGAAGTTCTTTAATTTGTCAAAATTTATGTAGAACCTGACATTAGGAATGCCCGAGGAAACGCCTTTATTTCAAAAAGCCTAGCTACGGTCCTGAATGAATTGAAAGCGTTATTTTGCTCTTTTTTGTATAATCGAACGGTCGACAGCAAAACCTTCCACGTATAAGGCATATTCATCCAGTCCACTTGTTCCAAATCTTCGGTTAAATTACTTAGAAACACAGAGCGTAGAATCCTACTTTTTCGTAGCTTTGTCTTGGTTCAACCAATTTCGTATCATTTTAGGTACTACCTAAAAGCTGTGTTAGCTGTTTGGATTACGGCATTAACTATAAACTTACCTTGGTTATACGTATTTGAGTTGGAGACAGTGGAAAACGGTAGTAATATAGAGGTGAAATTATCGCTTTTGCAACATCAATATTCGCTGACTCTCAAAATTTAATAACAGATTTGCACGGAGATATGGCCATCACCAACGCATGAAAAGCTATTTTTCATCATTGCAAATGTTCTGATGTTTTATTTGGGTCCACTGGTCGTGATATCGATATGCTACATCCTAATTTGGCAGAGTGTCAGACGAAGAAACGTTCCTGGCGAATACAATGATCAGCGAAGCGTCATTAATTGTGTTAACAAAAGTCGGCTGAAGGTACGGAAAAAAGTGCCCTTAGGTGACAAAAATACTATTTCCTACTTTTTGAAATCTTCGTTCCTGATGACAAATTATTTGGAAGCAGCTACACCCATGAAATTATATGGTTCAACGGTTCGAATCCAATTTATACTATTCATTCGATAGCGGCGTTTCCATACTTATCACGTAGGGGATAATGCTTGAGCAGGCACTTTAGGCACGCTGGAAATTGCTGAGGGAGTCGAGGAATACCTCCAAATAAATTAAATCGAAAGTCAAATTTTTGGTTTTTAGAAATTTATTTGGAGGTATTCCTCGACTCCCTTAGCACTTTCGGGTGTGCCTAAAGTTGACAAGTCGCAATAACCGGCAACGTATCGTTTTGTTGTAGTAGTAATGTATGTGGATTCCACATTGTGGAATATGTGGAATGAATAAAGTTATTTGGGTTGAAATTGCTCGATCTAATAATTCCTTCCCAGTACGCAATACATTTCAGCTGCTATAGTGGCTAACTCTTACTATGGATGTGGGCGCTTAACGAAAAAAAAGCTCTTCTGAGAACTTCAGCCTGTTTAAATGAAATTTACGACTTCATAATTCAAACAATCAAATTTTAGGTGGCGAAAATGGTGTTCGTTATTATCCTAACGTTTGCAGTATCCTGGTTTCCGTTATACTGCGTTTTCGTTATTGTAAAATTTGGTGATGAATTCTTGCTGAACGAAAATATTCAGTCGACAATTTATGTCATTGTACCGATTGCTCAATGGATGGGAGCTGCCAATTCCTGCATAAATCCATTCTTGTTTGTACACATGGATACGCGATTTCGGATGAGATTAACGGTAAAATAGCGATTTCAATATTGCTGTGACATTGTCTTCATTTTTTTTTAATTAAGAAAAATGTAAACACACGTCAGGGTCAGTTCAATGACAAGCAGACTTCTCCGAACTGCACCTTTATCACTAATGATTTTGTTACCTTTCAGAAAATGATAAGAAGATATTTCTTACTCAGATGTTTTAAGAACGAAGAAGAAATAATTCTACAAAATTTTAGCGGCAAAGCATATAAGTCAAGGGACCATTTACACAAAGATTTAAATGAATCAAGGGCGTAATTATCAACTATCAACTAACGTTATTTGATGAAAATGTTTACGAAATCATAGCCAAGGTGGATAAAAAGTGTAAAGGTAATGTCTCCCAACTACCCAACTATACTGTACACTAAAAAGGTGTAAATAAGTACTGTGCTGAATAGTTAGCCCGTTACCATTTACAGTATCGAAATTGATGTCGATAAATTGATAATAAACTCGCTGTACTGTGTTACCTGTTCGAGATAAACGTTACAAATTGTGCTGAATGTTCATCTAAATATTTTATTGTAACAATTTACATGACAGATTATATATTTTTAATGTTTACTGAAAAAAAAAGTATTTTCATGAATTCCAGAAACTACTGTCTAACTTTGGTCTGTCTCTATTATGAGAGCGTGTTAAACGTCATTTGACATGCGCCTTTACCTCTCACAGGCGTACCAACTTATAATTTCTCTGCTCCGTACATTTTCCCCATTTCGACAGAAGCCCGGTGACATTTTTACTGGTTGTGTTTCTTAATAATTAACCAATTAAACATCGAAGTAGAGACGCGGTATATACTGTCGGCGCAGCTTTAAGCGATTAAATGTTGTTATAGTTTAGTCTTTTAGTTTCTATCGTGTTTTACGGAACCCCGCGCTTCCAGCTACATAAAATACACATACTTAACGAGTCAATCTTACCATGTTGTCTTCGCTAATGGTGCTGGTATACATTTGTATGTAATTAGTCCCATGGATGCAAGGGAAGCTGGGTGGTGACTCGCTGAAATTTAAAAGTTAAGATTATCCGAAGGTCATACAACAGTCGATTTTCGATAGATAGAGCCGGTAAATAGGTAGAACCTATTATTTATACAAAAAAAAAAATTGAAACCGTAGAACTCTGAACTTTTCAACGGTACCACATTTAATGTAACTCACGGTATCAGTGTCTTTTGAACACATAACTGAAGCAATATTTCAAGAGCGACCTAAGAACCTGCATAAAGCACGCGGTGAACGCTTGCTGCATTTGTTGTTTTGAAAACTTAATAAGATTATAATAAAACAACTCATTTCCAGCTTTTCTTTATATAATATGCCTTCCGAAAATCTCAATTTTTAAAGTTCAACAAGTCTCCACCAGCCTTTGCACCCATAGAGCTAACTCCTTGTACTATTAGCATTACCTGACAAAGAATTTTATCGCAAAGTATTAGAAATTGGAAATCTTTCAATGAAGAAAAAAATTGTATGAAATAAAACTTAAACTGACTTAAAAAAGAAAAACTATTTTTTGCCAAAAACTAATAGAAAACTAATATCAGAGAGACTAAATACATGGGATACCGAAATTAGTGTACTTGCTCAGATGATCCCCGCTTTGGAAATTTGCTGCTTTGCTACAAGATATGGACATGCAGCTGAAGTCGGCATAGGAACACATAATCAACGTGCAGCTGAGCGAAACACAATGGATTCAGTGGACTTTGGTGGTTTAGGTATTCGTTCGTTCACCTTTATCCCAGCGTATGGAATGCAAGACATCGCGTCTACACTAACCTAACAGGACAACGAGTCAAATATCCCCTACCTGATGGAAGCATTGAACAAGTGGAATCAAGCCTGAAATGTTGCAAAACAAGATGTCCCTGTCATCAACTTACGTTCTTTTTTACGAAATTTTGGTAACGGAAAATTTTGTTCGAGTTCATCTTTTACATAGTTGAAAAGTGTGGTGTCTTAGCACTGTGTGCCAGATTACCATACACCGTCAGGAGCCTGGCTGAACGTTTTTTCTAGCCCGAATATTAACAAATTTCTGAAAAATGATGTGATGCGAATATGTATTGGCCTAAGTCTCGGATAAAAAATTTGTCATCCGTTCGAATGTGTGTGAGGCAAAGCTGTAGACGAATTGGGAAGGCACGGTATTCATTGCAAAAAGAGTCCGGGAAAATACTTCTGCCAAGCCGAGTTGAACCGAACATTGCATCAAGGTTTGGGAACAATCAACATGCCGCCATCCTTGCTTGAGCCAACTGAATTATATTGTTTGGGATGCGACCTGCGCGGATTCACTTGGCGTTTCTAACTTGTCTGGCCGAATCAAAACGCTTGGAATGACCTCAGAAAGTGCTGTCGCTCGAAATCTCTCCAAATATTCATTGATAAAGACAAATTACCATTTCGTCGCCATCAGGGGTGAAGACATTCGGTCCATGGGCGAAGGAAACTATAAATTTACTCAACAAGATTGACTCAAACCTGACTAGACTTATAGGCGAAGCAAAGGCGAGACATTATTTGTTCGAAAGGATTTCACTGGATATTCAGCGGGGAAGAAAGGCAATGTCTGTCAACGCTAGCATTCCGAAAAGTGTCAAAATTTACCATCTGCATTGATCAAATTATTCTTCTTTTTCTTTTTCTTTTTAATTTTCCCGTTCTGTAATTACTGTGTAGAATGTAGAATGTATTGGAATAAAGACTAGTGCTGGAGTCCTAGGGAGACAGACAAGTTCACTATCATGCCTGACTCAAGACAACATAAATTATATTTTCAAATAAAGGCGGTGGTGTTATGTCTCTGTCACCGATCTAGTACAAAATGAATTTGGGTTATGTACTACAAGTACTAAAACATTAGAACGAAAACGAAAAACAAAAAAAAACTCATTTCCAATCAAGCCCTTATGTTGGCACCATTTCAATAAAAAAAAAGAAGAAAAAGAACGTCAAAGTCGAATTTTTTTAGTCGAGAAATCAAAAATTCAAAATTGCAAGTTTTGCGATAATTAAATTAGTTTTCGAATCGAAATCCTTGACACGATAAACAATAAATTACGATTGTTGAAAGGACGAACTAGTAACGTAAACGGGATAATGGATGGTGAATCGGATGACGATTCTACATTTGACAATGAGAATGTCGATTCGGGAAATGTCTCTAGTGATGGCGATGATTTTGCAATGGAAATCGAAAGCAATATATCGAAGGAACGGCAATCGGAACCAGAAGAATATCCATTCGAAGTATTGACCACGGACCAAATTGTCCAGCACATGGTGGATAGCATTCGGGAAGTGACTGCTGTAGTTGAGGTAAATGAAAATTTCTACAAATTTTTTTTTGTCATTGTTTTGGTTCAAGGTCTTCCTTGTTTTCATTGCTCAAATTTACATTCGCATTTTCATATGCGCTTTTGCGAGAAATGGTCTCGTTGTGATTGATATTGTCGTAAAAGAAAAGTTTATTTTGGGTGATGGAATCCAAAATTCTGGATCCTTTTGTTCAACGCGTAAATAGCATTATTTGACGTGTGAACGATGAGGTGTTGATTTATTTATACACATATGTATTGGGATCGTATTATATACCACCAAGGTTGTAGCAAACAACACTGAATTGGTTTTTTGATTTTCGATAATTTTAAACCAATTGACATTTCTGTTTTGGTATTATTGGCGATTAATGATCCATTAAATAGTTAAATTTAGTACCGCACAGCGCAACAACCAGTAACACAGTTACATTCAATCATATTGTTACGGATCGAGTTTAAAATATAAATTTCGTAGCTATGTAGAACACTCACACTGATGCCCTTCATGTAATGAAGGGCCTTCGAATAGTTAAAGGTTTCCGGTTCCTTTATCTCATTATTCATTTTTACGGTTTCATCATCTTATTATGAGACCTTCGACCCTGATGGTGTGCAAAGTTTGAGGTAAATTTTTTTCAAAAATCCTAAAACACATGTGCCACGCGGTATGCCAAACGTGACAGTGAGTCCAACAATAAAACATTGAAAAAAGAAAATGCTCGTTAGTTGAACTGACCGCACTACTTTACACGAATTAAATCACGAATCAACGCTCAACCATGGCATGTGTGTTTGTTATTATTAGGGTTTGTCATGACAGCTGAGAGTGTTTCTATAGACTGTTATGATCAGAGCGAGAGAACCGAAGACTAGTTAATTATAACTTGCCTTGGGGTACTTGTCAA
This sequence comes from Bradysia coprophila, assembly GCF_014529535.1. Classification (NCBI taxonomy): domain Eukaryota; kingdom Metazoa; phylum Arthropoda; class Insecta; order Diptera; family Sciaridae; genus Bradysia; species Bradysia coprophila. Next base: position 3,863,513 of record NC_050735.1, on the reverse strand, counting down.
AATATTGCTTTCTCTTTCAATACAGTGTTTAAGGAGAGCGATTTTTGACCACTTTGTTTAAACTGGTCTCGGGGTCACACATCAAAATGAGAGAAATCACATACAAATTTAAACTGGGCTCAACTCTCAATTTATTTTTTCATTGATGAATATTTGACAGCTGACCCCGAGACCAATTAAATTTAATTGGTTTTCGCTCTCCTTAAACACTGTATATGTTACGTTGAGAGCGAGAGGACCGAAGACTATTATAAGTTGTCTTGGGGTACTTGTCAAAATATTTCTTTCTCTTTCATCATAACACTCTATTGTGTCTTAGTACACGATAGACTTAGCTCAGATTCATCAAACACTTGAATGTAGCGACAATTTGTTATCCATGTTCAGAGCTTCGAAATGTTCATTAATTTTAGAAGAAAGGGCTACCATGCCGACTAGCAGTTTTAGCATAGGGTTGCGGCGCGGCTCCGTTCTTAATCCGAAGATGTGATGCATTATCTCGAGTAAAGATTTACTGACTGCACTTAATAGCTTGACAAGGTGAAACACTTATGGCACAAAATGTCCTTGAGTCTCAAATTCGGAACAGGTCAGTCTTACCTGAAACCTGTCTTGAAAGTACCTGGTCCTTTTCCGACTTGAGCTTGATATGGTCAATTTTACCCGACATGAATTGATCTGATAATCGAATGTAGTAATCAGGTCAAAGCTGACCTGTAACCGGGCAGGTCACAGGTCACCTTAAGTCTGTCATTACATGTCTGCATGTGTAAACGTTACATCCAACAGCCTGACCTGACATTTTACTGAAGTTCGACGACATGAATAACGACGACTTTCTGAAGAAACTACGACTAGTCCACTTTTCTTGAGGAATTTGTTGTTTTTTTAACATTTTGCAAATGGAAGTTCCCCTCTACAAAATTTTGAAGAGGCAAGGAAGCGACAAGGAAAAAATTACGTTTCTTCCAAGAGCTCGTCGTTTCTTCAGAATGTCATCAATACCTATGTCGTCACAGCTTCAGTGCAATTGATCTATCTTGAACCGTATTTTCGAGTTAAATTGATTGACCTCGATCGGACCTATTCCGTGTTTAAATAGCTATATAAACAATAAATTTCTGTTCTGCACAAATTATTCATATCTCAAATACGATGCATTTCTGGTCTACCTACATAGAGTGTTCCAGTTCGTTATTTGAAACATTTTCTCGCTTTAACGCATTAAAAATAATTGCGGCCTGTCAACTTTCGGCACCCTGGACTTTATTTAAATAGTCGAGGAAAGCCTCCAAATAAATTTCTAAAAATCTAGAATTCAGTTTTGGATTTTTAGAAATTTATTTGGAGGCATTCCTCGACTATTTAAATAAAGTCCAGGGTGCCGAAAGTTGGCAAGCCGCAATTAATTTCAATGTGTTAAGTCGTTCTTGAGCCTACTTCGACAATTCAAAACATTTCATTTCATTCCAGATACCCGGCACAATTGCTCGAATTCTACTCAATCATTTCAAATGGGACAAGGAGAAGCTAATGGAACGATATTATGATGACGATCAAGATTGCTTCTTCCGTGAAGCACATGTCATCAATCCATTCAATAAACCCAGCAATGTTACAAAACCAAAGCTTAAAAAATCGGGAACTGAAGAATGCGAAATTTGTTTCCTATTTTTTCCGCCAAGCGTAAGTGAAACTGACAATCTCTGTCCGACAAACAATTTTCATTTTTTGTGTGCATTTAGATGATGACCGGATTGAAATGTGGTCATAAATTTTGCACGGCATGTTGGGGCGAATATCTAACCACAAAAATTATGGAAGAAGGATTAGGTCAATCGATTGCGTGTGCCGCTCACGGCTGTGATATACTTGTGGATGATGTCACCGTAATGAATCTTGTGCCGGACGCTAGAGTGAAACTAAAATATCAACATCTCATAACGAACAGTTTTGTTGAGGTACGTCCCATTTAAGCCGAAAATTAAACACACATTTTCACTCGACCATTTTTCCCCACTAACAGTGCAATCGTCTGCTTCGCTGGTGTCCGTCAGCTGATTGCACATACGCGATTAAGGTAATGCACGTTGAATCGAGACCCGTCGTATGTAAATGCGGGCACATTTTCTGCTTTGAGTGCGGTGAAAATTGGCACGATCCGGTTCAATGTCGCTTGTTGAAGAAATGGATGAAAAAATGTGCAGATGATTCGGAAACATCCACGTGGATCGCTGCGAATACGAAAGAATGTCCAAAGTGTAATGTTACTATAGAGAAGGATGGCGGATGTAATCACATGGTGAGTTGAAATCCACTTTTTGTCGTGAAAATTTTTCTGCATTTTTCCTTTACTAGGGAGCGAAAATGGACTTTCCTCCCTAGGGAAAAATCTTTCTCTCCTTCGTGCAGGAAAACGTCATACTACACTCGGGAAATAATTTGATATTTCGTATCACGATGCGTAAAAGTACCTCGGGATCTCTGGATGCTCATCTGGATACGAAATATCAAATTCCTTCCCTTATACAGTAATATACTATTTTTTCCGTTGAGCAAGAGCAAGCATCGAAAGTTACAACGTCGACAGTATCAAGTTGTGAACAATTTTAATCGGTTAAGATCAACGCGTAGAGGAAATATTTTTCTTTTGTGTGGTAACTTGAGTCAACCATGTATACGTATACGTAACTCTTCATCCTTCATTGTAATGAAGAGACATGTTCGTCGTTGTCTCCTATAAATTTGTCTTCCAATAGAAGTCTTCGGTCTAGATGCTTGACTGATGGAATGCTTGTAAGTTGTCTCTTGTCTTTGGGATATCGTTCGACTTAAGTCGTTAACAGGTTTCTACATGTCCAATTTTCGAAAATCAGGACGTGCCCAACTAGCCGGGAATGGAAATAATGTTTTCTTCCCGGTAACATAGTCAAAATTTACCGGTAACCAAAAACTTAAAACTGACTTTCTGGTCCATACATTTTCTGGTGCTTTGTCAGCGATATCCAATTGTTGTACGAAGGAATCAACCAGAAACTAGGTCACTAGGATACCGCTTTGGCATTATTTCCATTCCCGCCACTACTGCATTTCCAAATAATTAGTCCTGATAGACCGATTAAATGAGAGTGTTTCGAAGGTGTTTGCACAAAGACAGACATTTTTCACTGTGCACTGTGCGGATTGTTCTTCCGTTTTTTGGCTCTGTACGGCAAAGATAATCAAAATTTGAACGTCTGTTCTCTCTGTTAAACGGTCCTCCCGAAAATTCATGTAAAATCTGGCTCGGTCTCATGCTTTTCCCGTGAATCTCATTCCCACAGATATGTAAAAATCAAAACTGCAAACACGATTTCTGTTGGGTGTGTTTGGGTTCCTGGCAACCTCATGGCTCATCTTGGTACAACTGCAACAGATACGACGAGGACGAAGCTCGAGCAGCCCGTGATGCCCAAGAGAAAATGAGATTTTCCCTAGCCAGGTAAATGTTTAACTTCACTGTCAATTGAGCCACTGATCGCTTATGTGGCATTGACTTACCGCAAATTGTGATTTCCGTAGATATCTTCACTACTACAATCGATACATGAATCACATGCAATCGCTTCGATTCGAGAACAAATTATATGCAGCAATAAAGGCTAAAATGGAGGAAATGCAACAGCATAACATGTCTTGGATTGAGGTACTGTTTGTCTAATTTGATGCTTAGAAATTGTGGCAGAAGGAATTCAAATTTTCTTTTTTCGTTTGTTCCACACAACACCTGCAGGTCCAATTTTTGAAGAAAGCTGTCGATATATTGTGTCAATGCCGTCAAACGCTGATGTACACATATGTGTTTGCCTACTATCTGCGAAAGAACAACCAATCACTTATCTTCGAAGATAATCAACGTGATTTGGAAACAGCCACAGAAAAGTTGTCCGAATACCTTGAACGAGATATTACATCGGAGAATTTGGCTGACATAAAACAGAAAGTTCAAGATAAATATAGGTGAGTCTGACTAAAGTGAGAATTATTATTTTTCCGATAAGGAGATCACCTGCCATTTAATTCTAAAATAATTCAGTTTAATCCAAAAAAAAATCCCCTTTAATCCCGAAAAATTCCGTTCAATCCCAAAAGTGGTTCACTGTTCAATTTTCCCTTTTGAAATTGGTGTAGGAGCAATTAATTGATTTTCTCTTTGTTCTCTTTTCTTGACGCCGATTAGATACTGCGAAAAAAGGAGAAATGTCCTACTAGTACATGTTCACGAAGGTTACGAGAAAGATTGTTGGGACTACACAGAATAGATAAAAAAGAGATTGTTTGTTTTATTGGAGTGATTGAAAATCACAATAAATTATTAATTATTCTAAAACAAAAAAAATTCAAATAATAAAAACAACCAACCAACCCAAGCGTAAAATTAGAACCCTTCATCATTATATTTTCGTTCTAATGGAAATTTCTTTAAAACAAACAAAAACTCATTTTTACAAGTTGTTTTGATTATTATTAATTAGGTTTTTATTTAAACGAAAACAGAAACACAACACACACTAATTTTCAAATAATAAAACAGAAATAATTTCATCTTAACTTTCGACTTGACTTTTATTTCGGTCAACCATTGCCCAGATGCAGGGCCTATTTTTGGAAAGATGATTTGCTAAATTTGCTGAAATTTTCCACATTTTGCTAAAAAAAAGGCAAAGAATCACAAAACTTCCTGACATATTTCTGGCCAAGACATTCTTTAAATCGATTTTTCACCATGAAGCCATGATGGCTCATTTTGGTCAAATGGAGAAAAATGTCTTGGCCAGAAATATGTCAGGAAGTTTTATGATTCATTGTGGAAAGTCTTGGCAACTTACCAAAAGTAGTCCCAGCCCGAATCCATTGACATTCACACCAACGGGTGTGAGATACACAATATTAAGGCCTACCGAAATCGGACGCATTTACCAGTGGACATTTTATATGTGCCGAGAAAGGTATTCGAATTCGACCCTAGATGCTAAAAAAAATACTCGACTCACAGTGGGTAGTGCTCGAAAACCGAAACCATCCCCTTTTATAAACATAATGGAAACTTCTCCGGGTACACGAAACATCCAGGGTCGTGTGAGATGTCATTAGAAAGTTAAATATTCTTTCGGGGCAAACAGCGTTTAAAATTCATCCACAGTTGAGCAGTTGAAAAATCGGTGAAAATTGTGACAATTTCGGCGAAAATTTTATCGAAGCTGCATTCGAAACTCAACAAAAAAAATTGTGAAAATGTCACTGATTGCTACTGGTGTCATCTTTAAAATGGTAACAAAAATGCATGTGTAGTATCAACATGAGCGTACCTTTGAAGTATAAATTTGAGATTCAGTTACGTTATAGTCCAGTCTCTTTTGTCAATCCGCTCGCTTTACGTTTTTCGAGCTTTTCATATATGATCAGTAATGGAAAAATGTGGTTTTTTCTTTCTTTCGAAAATAGACTCTTTCGGTACAATTTTGGCGAACGGAGCTATTTTTTCTGACACAAGGACTATTACTCAAATAATTCCGTGCAAGGTTTGATCAAAACATATTTTTTATGAGAGAAACTTACGTTTTCAAAATTAGCGTAAGCAAAGCAGCTCTCTTGCAAGAGGACATTGGTTGATTTCATTCCTTCTGATATCGCAAACATGGTGTATGCGGTTGCTAGAGAATCTTTTTATGTAAGACAAAAAATGACATATTTCTGCTCAAAATAAGCCCGAAAACTAAATGTTTGTCTCTCAGAGTCAATTAAAACCGAAATTTAGTGCTTGATTTGAGTGTACTATCGAGGGGGAAACAACAACGGATTATCCTGCATTCGAACGCCATTCGCATCGCTCCATTCATTCGCTCATATTCTCAACTCATATTTCGCTCATTCGCTCATATTTCCCTACATTCGATCCAATGGCGAAAGCAGTCTGTCCCCCACTTGCTCTTGTTGTTTCTCCCTCGACTGGTACCCTTATTTCGAAAAAATGTGTCAACAGCTGTGTTGTAATTTGCTGAATAAAAGTTATTTTTTGATCAATTCTTTCGAGCTCCATTGCTCAAGGTAAACTGGTTTCTTAACTTCGGACATGCCAAATTGCCACTAAATCTGTTACTTCATTTGTGTAAAATGTTTCCTTGTGTGTGATTACAAAATCGATCACTTCAATATTTGGACATTTCGCTATATAAGAGAACGCTATCTCATCACCTATTCTCGTCTTCGCTATCGATAGCAGATCCTATATCTGTATTTATTGACCTCGGGTAACAAAATTCACAACAAAAATTCTACTTTTCATCCCTAGTCATGTAAATGACTATGAAAGGTCTGTATTGTGGTTCCGGATCTTCGTTAGGCTCTCCTCTTGCGCTGAAAAAACAGTTTTGTTGCAACAAGCGTTTTTAGTCCTTAGTAGTTCGACAGAGAGCAGCAGTACAGGTTTCGAAACCGTGGCCTGTTGTGAAAAGTATGTCACACATGGTACATTTAACAAACATCTGTTTGACCTGACCTGAATTTTCAGGTCATTGTTAAGATAAACCTGAAACTACCTGATGAACATTTTTGCAGTTGGTCCGAATTTACGTTAATCTGAAAAAAGCTTGTCTGCTTTAGTGCTTTGGTTCATACAACGTAGCGTAAGAAGAAGTTATTTACAAAAAAGTTCCAGGTCAACTTCAAAAAATTTTGGGTCGTAATTTAAGGTCATATTTAGATTTTAGGTAATTCAGGTCACAAGTCACAGCCTAATCTACCAAGATATATTTATGGTGATGATATAGCCGTGCGTAAAAGGTTAAACACTCAACAAACGTGATTGCGAATACATTGAAGAAAACGAAGCCGATCTTAATGAGAATTTTTACTATTCAACTTAAAAAAAATCTTTTTCTTATAAATAGGAGTACAATTTCTTATAGAATATCTGTTTCAGATGCCGCGCTTACAATTTTCCATAGTCGAACGTATTGATCACTGAAATCATCTGAATGAGTAATTAAATAGAATATTTTTTTGTCGTACCATATACGAAACTTCTGCAAACTATCAGCGTCGATTGACGTACTTTTGATGAGATTTCTCAGAAAATAGTCCTCATCCCCTCTGCCATCTTGTAAATCTATGCTTCTCCACGCCTTTTTTCTATTGACTAGTTCAATGGGTTCAGGTTTTCGCCAGAAATAATTCGAATTTGAATTGATGTGCAGTGGTACCACACCAGTCATGAATACATCTTCATGAGTACAAACCCTTCCCGGAAATGACTTTCGAATTGCATCTAATATCCGATCGATGACACCAATCGATGTGACGTAACCGAGACCTTCACAATGATTTGGAAATATGCCGGTCGGAAAATCTATAGGTGAAGCATAATATGCGCTATTTTTATCCTTGACTGTTTTTTCGTTTCTGTCTACCATGCAACGAATGTTCGATGATACGACTTCAGTTGGTGACCATGAATCCAATTCCCTTGTTAGTTCAAATATATTCACGAAGACATCATCGTCGGTCTTTACCACAATCTGAGCGGTTCTACAATAAGACGTTATCCACTCGTAGGCCATAATGGTTTTGAGTGTTAGATTTCTATAACAGTCGACAAAGTCTCCTACGACTATGTCGCCAAATCGATTCCTCTCTTCTTGTAGTTTGTTGTCATCAGTTACATCGCTTCCGGGTGCATCAAAATTTCCCAACATAAAGACTACACCCAACACTTGCACATTGAATGCCTTTCGAACAGAGCCATACGTTTGGCGTATTAAGTTCCTTCGGTCGAAGTGATTCCGTGCCGACAACACTATAATAACCACAGTTCTCGCATCATTATTATGTTCTGCGGGAAAAGCGCACAAATCTTTGTTCACAAAAGTGATTTTCGTTTTCGGTCGACGAGCTGGTAGATGGTCTTTGCACAGAAATTGTGTGGTGATAAATATGAGAGCCTACGAACGTTAAAATATTGTGAAACTTGTCTAATACGAAGTAAAGGAAATCAAATTTACAATTAAACTGATGACCACCACTCTCCAATTCCATTTCACTACTTTGTTTGAAAGGATCCGCCTATACAGAACCTTTAATCTTGGTACCAATGCAATTAATTCCATTAAAGTTTGCTGCTGAGACGATTTAAAAAAAAAAATGAGTTAACGTTCGTTCGCGTAACCAATACTAGTAGTAAACTAAAGAAAAATTGTGAAAACGATCTGTATTTATGTGTTACTTTGAGGTGGTAAATACGAACATTATGAAAATGTTACATGATTATGTACGACAGGTTGAAAATTGCCGACACAATATACATTTGAATTAGTTATTCCGTTTGATTTGAACAAGTGGATGATAGCTGCGTTACAAAAAATTATCATTACAACGTATGAGAAATGGTTAGTCATCTGCCATCGACAACGACTACAAAATAATAGAGAAATGGGCTCCGTTGGGTGTTCTCTCATAAAGCAAAGCGTACAGCAAAACTAAAAATGTGAAAGATTTTTCATTCAACGTTGAACGTGACGATTCGCTTCCTGTTAATGAAAGGTATAGTCGTCATTACGGAATTACTCAATTAGATTAATCAGAGTGAAAATGTTTTACTCCACAGAGAAATGGTTTTGATTGTTGTCCTTGTGGCCAATGCCCATTTATTCGTGGTGTGGATTTATTAAAAAATTGGGGACTGAGCGAGCACTTGCATAAAATTGTTATAAGAGCGTATGTACAAAACTAATACGGCGTTACGACCACTTTGTAAACACAAAAATCATAAAAAATGCCATTGTCTCGCACTAAACCTTTTAGATAGTATTATCACTAAGCCTTCACAGTTATTAGTCTTTCACGTGATCCCAATGAAGGAATGGCTATATAAGGCCATACACATTTCAGTATAACACTCAAACCCACAAACTGGACCGAAAACACCGCTACGCATAGGAAGCCTGCGCGCGTCCTACACAGATAAAAATATGGACCTAGATCTAAATCTTTTTGGGATTAACAGTACGCGACCGAATCTTTTTTAGAATTTAAATTTAATCCCCTCAGGGATTACTTGAACTTATCCCCAAATAATTAATCCCTATAGGAATTAAATTTTAATCTTTGAGGCCCTAACGTTTGACGCTTGTTTACTATGCGTTGAAACGAAAATCTCATTTTAATCTGATCAAAATGTTATTTGGATTGCAATAAAAAAAATTCTAACCCTCACTTTCACTTCAGAAAAAAAAATATCGGATATTGTGTGATACTACAGTTTTTAGCTAAACGTCTGATATGAGAAGAAGCTTTTTTGTGAATTTGGAATGAGAAATGTTTTTATTAAACAGAAATTATTATTTTTTATTTACCTGACGAGATTTGAACCTGGGACCTCTTGCACTTCAGTCTACGATCTTACCACTGCTGCAATTTGTTATAAATCCCAACGTGGCTTATTGTGAAACGTTGTTTCAAAGAAACTAATTCCTCGTGGGATTAAAATTGGGTTTAAAATGCAAATTGCCAGATGACAAGATCGTCACTTTAAACCTCGATATTTTTTCATGATTTTCATTTTTATATTCTTCTGTAGTTTCCTTGCCATTTATAAGTATTTATCCATTTAAATTCAAAAATGTCTGTTTTCCCATAGTAATGTGAAACAGTTCGCTGATAAAATTAACCTTACTGCCATTTTCAATCTAGAATTTCTCTATACTATCTTTAACCATATCCATATTAACTGGTAGTATCTTTGCAAACTGACTTAAAATTTCTATTCTGAGCCTGGTATTGTAAGGCAGAATAAACCATCGGTAGTACCATTGGAACATTTTAACACCAAATAAGTGTCCGTTTCCATTAATTTTTCTCAAACCATATCTTGTTCGTAAATCGTGTTCGAACTTAATTAACACAAAAGTGTGATTTCAAGACGATTAAATTATAGACGGAAAATTCTAAGCAGCAGTATCATCGTTCAATCCTCAATATTATTGTTTAGTCCTACTTTTAATCCCTGAAAGAATTACATTTTTTCAATTTCTGGCGAAGATTAAAAATCTAATCCTGAAAGAATTACTTTTTGAAAGTAATCCCCTCGGACCTAAAAATTGTGATTCCATATTTTTATCTGTGTATGACTAGGTCTTCCCCGCTCGACTATCAAAACAGAAATGAGAATGGGTTTTGTAAAGGTATCAAATATCGCTTTCAATAAAGATTGTCTTCGATTGATTTGATTTTTAAATTTTGTAATAAATGTAAGCAGAATACAATAAATAATTAAAATTAATTCTGCAATGATTCAGCTTCAGAAGGAATAACAATGGTGTTAGTATTACCGTAGAAAAAAGAACTTCTACGAACATTTCCAAATGCAGTTACTACACCAACTTGATACTTAAAATAGTTTTTCATTCACTCTTCATTAAGTATTGTAATTTAATACTTTGTGCCTCTTTTATTGACAAAGCCTTGGCAACAACAGAAGCATATGAAACAATAACTATAAAAGAAATGACATATTTTTTGCTGCTTATTTTAAGCACAATTTTTTTATTGCTAATGCTAATGGTTTCAGAAATATCCATCACGTTTTAAGAAAAACTGTCGTCATTGTGTAGACCGCCTGCAAGACTACGTCATCAAATTCAATTAATCTTTTTACAAAACACAAACGTTGCTACGTCATAAGCCATAAATACAATTACTAATTATATGGATAGTAATTTAAGCTCTGGGAAATGTCAAGAATACCGAAAAACTAAAATTCTTTAATTTACTCAATCGTGTATTGCTTGTAATTCTTTATAGTGGTTTAAGTTTAAGGGCTGTTTATAAATTACGGAGGGTGTCTTTGGCTTGTGTGAAAGCCCATACATTTTTTTAAAAAAGTGTCATACATTTTGCGCGACAGGGGGAGGTGGTTTTTGAAAACTAGTACACAGTTCGTGAGACCGTGCAAAATTTCTGAACAAGCGTTTACATGAAGCATGACTAATATTTAGCTGATGGCTCATACATTTTCTGTTAATATTTAGACATTCTTCACGAACTGTGTACTGATTCAAAAAATTGACTAATGAATGAACGTCCGTTTCACCTACGAAAAAAATAAAAATGGAAAAGAAAATAATACCACCCTCCGTTTCATGTTTGGAAAATAGAGGATAAAATCAATTCAAATAAGGAGCGACAAAAAAACTTCCACGAATTTTCTGAAATCATATAATGTGGAGCAGTAATACACCAAAGGTTCTACTTAAAAAAACAATATTCCGTTTTTCATTAAGTATTGTAATTTATTGCCTCATGTCTCGCTTGTTGACATAGGCCTGGCAACAAGAGAGTAATGGAACAATAAATAAAAGAATTAATTGCTACTGTAACACTTCTTAATTTTAGGCACTTTATTTTGGTGCGATAGTATTTTGGTTTCAAAAAAGTTCGTCAGACTGTAAGAAAAATTGTCGTCATTGTTTACATCGACTGTAAAATAGCGTCATTTAATTCGAATTTGAGATAATTTACATACATTATATGACTTAATGTGAATATCCGCACCAAACCGATAATGTACGTCAAATCCACTTCATTCGTCATAGAGGAAAACATTATATATACTGTTATGATCAGAGCGAGAGTTTCGAAGACCAGTTAATTATAACGTGCCTCGTACTTTTACTGAACTTAAAGACTTAGAAGTAGAGCTGAAAGACAAGTCCATTAAATTACATATTGTCCCATTTCTAATTTCTAGGTATCTGGCAACTGAATTGCATTTAATTGTATGACACTTTTCCGGACACTGCTACAAGCGACAAAATCCTCTTCAAGTATAAAATTAGTTTACATTTTAATTACATTTTTACGTGTGAAAATCACAACATTCTTACTCCTCGTTGCTCGACGACGATATGGCGATTCAATGAATTCGATGACTTTGATGATCATCACCAGGTTACCTGAATTTTTTATACAAATTTTCAGGGTATCTTCTCTAGTTTCCGGTCAGATCAGACCTGACCACTAAATCAGGTTTTAGGTAAAATCAGGTTCGGTCGAAAATGATTGAATCAGGTTATGGGCAAAAAAGTTCAAGTATTTTCAGTTCAGATTCAGGTAAATCTGACCTGTCCAGAGCGCGTATTGTAAAACAACTTGCTTAATTCTTTGGACATCGTCATTTTGATTATTGTCATCTGTTATACTGAAATTTTATCTCGTTGGAACTGTACCTCTTTTTATTGAACGAATTCAATAAGTTTATTTTATACGCATAACAACACCAAATAAATGTTCGCGGATAATTCTATCAATAGAACATTTTAAGCAAATATTCTACTTAAAATAGCAACATTCGTGCATCATTTGTTGACAAAGTCTTTTTGGAACAAGTGATCAAGAGACGATAAATTAAATAATTATTTGAGTTGCTACTATTTTAAGCACATCTTTTATTGTGACGATAATGATTTCATAGATAATATCCGTGAGAATATTTAAGAAAAATTTGCGTCATTGTTTTTACAGAATTAGAAGACCTCATTAACTACTACATTTGGTTTAAGTACTTTCAATAGTGTCATTCCTATTCATTTCATCTTTAATTCCATTTTTATTAACGGGCGTTTATCGTTAATTTCAGCAGATAACAGATTATAGCCGTCCGTAACAAGTTAAGTAACGCAACTTAGAAAATAATGCGAATATGAGCAACAACCTGCTTCTACCTGAACACTCAAGTTGGAAGATTCTGAAGATTGTTAGCATTGTATGGTTCAACTCATCCAACGAAAACAGATCATCTTCACAAAAGTAACGTCAGAATATTTTGAATGGGGATGCAAGGAGAATAGTGCTATGTTACAATCTAGCTCATTACTGAGCTTCTTTGGGCTTGACTTTGTTTTTTTACTCAACGCAGTGTTCCCATAGAGAAGAGAGATAAATGAGTAAAATATCGTACGTATCTATGAGATTATGATGGGAAAACTCGAGCGAATATATCCCCCTTTCTCTCGATATTAAAATCACCATCGTATCCTCTTTCCACCATTCCTTCCATAAATACTTAATCCACTATTAAGTGCTTCAAGTGTTACGAATTTCGAATGTGTAATACAGTTGCGAAATCATGAAATACCTCACCAGATTGCCTTTTTAAGGTAACCTAATGAAGGTTGCGTATCGAATTCGTATAAAATTTAGAGTTGACACCACAATGACGAAATCGTTCGAATTCAGGATATGAAAAGCGATCGGAAAGTAAATGAAGACGGGGAAAATGAGTTTAAAATGTGAAATGCCGTCCACGAATAGGGTTGAACCAACGAAATAAAAATATATGTTTTTATCAATTAGGATTAACATTTTTATTTTAATTAATTCATACAACTGAATGATTGATAATAATCGATAAATGCACGCTCTTCCTCCTCAGATTTATCTCTCGCACTTTTTACATTTTATTTATTTAATTCCAAATTTAACAAAAACACGATTGCATTTCGGTTTAAAAAGGTTTCAGCAATACAATAGTGCTAGTACTTCACTTTAATCGTCGACGAAAAACCACTTTCAATTATTTTCCATAGTCGACGATACACATATTCATAGTCTGATACATGTGAAAGAAGGTAAAATATTCGTCTCTTGTACAACTCTCGAAATGTGTACAAATTCTCAATATCCGAGTCCATGGCTGTATTTCTAATAAAGTTTCTAAGGAACCGGTCCTCGTTATTATAGTCCTCCAACCCGAAACAAACCCACCCAGTACCTCTATGCTTATATATAATGGATTCGGACCTTCGCGAAAAAATGTTGAGATTTGAATTGATGTGACTCACAACAACTCCTGTCATGAAAACATCTTCATGAGTACAAACTCTACCCGGAAATGATCTGGCTACTTCATCCGCTATCCGTTCCACGACACCAAATGTAGTTACATAACCAATTCCACCGCAATGTTTCGGGAATCTTCCAGTCGGGAAATCAATGGGTGAAGCATAAAATTTGCTATTCACATCGTTGACTGTTTCTTCATTCCAATGTGTTATGCAACGAATGTCTGACGATACGACTTCGGTAGGTGACCATGAATCCAATTCCTTTGTCAGTTCAAAGATATTCACCAAGACGTCATCGTCGGTCTTCACCACCAGTTGTGCCTCTCTACAATATGTAGTTATCCACTCGTAGGCCATTATGGTTTTGAGTGTTAGATTTCTATAGGAATCAACAAAGTCCCCTACGACAACGTCACCAAACCTGTGTATCTCATCTTGAAGTTTATTACCGTCAGCAACATCACTTCCGGTTGCATCCACATTACCCAACATAAAAACAACTCCCAAGATTTGAACATTGTTTGCACTTCGAACAGTGCCATACGTCTGGCGTATTAAGTTTCTATTGTCGAAATTATTCCGTGCAGATAGGACCACAATGACTGCTGTTCTTTCATAGATATTTTCTGCAGCGGACAAAGCGCACAAATCTTTCTTCACAAAAGTAATTTTCGTTTTTTCACGACGACGAACTGATGTATGGTCGTTGTACAGGAATTGTGCCGTGATATACATGAGTGCCTATGAACGTTAGAATGTTGTGAACTTTGTCTAATACGAAGCAAAGGAATTCAAATTTACAATTAAACTGACGAGCACCACTCTCCATCTCCATTTCACTACTTTGTTTGAAATGAACCGCGGATAGAGAACTTTAAATCTTGATACTAATGAAACAAATTCCATTTTGCTTCTGAGCCGATAAAAAAATGAGTTAACGTTCGTTCGCTTAACCACTGACTGTAGTAGTTTAACTGAAGACAACTTGTAAAAATGGTCTGTATTTATGTGTTACGTTGAGCACTGTTTGAAATTCTGTTCCGATTCAAAATATGATGTTACATGATTATCGTTTCAGATTACGACACAACTTCTGTTAATATAAAATTAGTATTCCACGAGCTTCGATCAAGGGTAAAACAGATGCGGTTGCCGTCTATTTGGTATGTACCATTATTAGATCATTACAGAAATTCGAATGCAAAAATGGTCTGTGTTTTGTTTGTAATATAAGCCAGGGCCGACTTACTGTTCTTACTCAAAATCATCTCTGCTCTGTGTACATATTTTAAAAGTAAAGGTGCGCTGGAGCTGACCTGTTACATACACTTGCGGACAAGTGAAATGTTACTTATTTTCTGATTTAATTTTTTGTGTTTTTTTCCACAAAAATTTCGTTTAACAAATGAACATCTAGATTTACTAAATATGATCACTTGACATGACTTGAAGTACTGAAAACTGGAATCTATATGAACCTATTCGAGAGGTGACCAGTTGACTTTTTCTAGCCCTTCTTGTTGGAAAGGAATTTACAGAGTAACATGTTCATCTTTATAATGTTACACCAAAGTACCTTGACCTTCTTCCTTTGTGAGACTCTGTATTCATAACATAATTCATTACTGAAAGAGTGAACGGTAATAATTCTGCCGATACACATTGTCCTGAAATTTCGACGACATGAGTATCGGCGACTTCCTGAAGAAACGGCGAGTAGTCGCCGTTTCTTCAGGAAGTCGCTGTTTCTTCAGGAAGTCACCGTTTCTTCAGGAACTCGCCGTTTCTTCTCGTCGTTTCTTCAGAAAGTCACAGTTTCTTCAGGATGTCGCCGTTTTATGTAAAAAGCGCTGACTTTCTGTGAAAACGATGACTTCCTGAAGAAACAACGAGAAGAAACGGTGAATTCATAAGAAATAACAAGTTCCTGAAGAAACGGCGACGGAAGGTTCTATTGTTTTTTTTTCAGTAACTCACCATTTCTTCTCATCGTTTCTTCGGGAAGTCAACGTTTCTTCATAAGGCCAAAAACCAAATTCTATCGTCTCTATATATGAAGTAGAAATTCTATCGTCTCTATACAGAAAGTCGATAATAAGCGATTTGGCGGTATCTTTTTGGCAGTAACTTTTTGGTTGTTGAATAGTCTTGCTGTAATAATCTTTCTGTATTGAATACCAACCATAAGGAAGTAATCCCTTTACGAATTTTCATTGTACATAAACAGCGTTTTAACACGCCGAGCGATCCGGCCCATTGCCCCGGAGCGAAGCGGAGGGCCGCAATGCGAGCCGGGCGCCGGAACGGTGTCGGTAACTTAGGAGTTAATTTTTTTTCTCTCGCATCGTGTCATAATTAGTCACATAAAAGTGTTTTAAGACACCGAGCGATATGTTTCTGTGTTGTACTTGAGTTTTTTGATTTCTCCATATAAAAATGTTTGTAAAATTAAGAAAAAGGCAGTAAAGCACAAAACAGAAAATGTGTCGGTTTTCAAAATTCAGAGCGTGTATATATAAAAAATGACACAGACTATTTATGACACGATGCGAGAGAAAAAAAAATAACTCCTAAGTAACCGACACCGTTCCGGCGCCCGGCTCGCATTGCGGCCCTCCGCTTCGCTCCGGGGCAATGGGCCGGATCGCTCGGCGTGTTAAAACGCTTTTTATGTGCAATGAATTACACAGACTATTTATGACACGATGCGAGAGAAAAAAAATTAACTCCTAAGTTACCGACACCGTTCCGCCGCCCGGCTCGCATTGCGGCCCTCCGCTTCGCTCCGGGGCAATGGGCCGGATCGCTCGGCGTATTAAAACGCTTTTTATGTGCAATGAAAATTGGTTTTCATGTTGTAAAAAGATGAATTCTGTAGTGATGAACTAAACTCCTTTACGTTACATTTCGTAAAAGGATGAATTCCATAGGAACCAACAAAACGCCTTTACGGCGAGACGAAAATTAGAGTTGATTTGGGATCTCAATGTCAGCTGAATTAGTAATCTTGAGTTGAGATTGTCAACTGAAGAATTTCTTGAAATCGAAATTTCATCTCAAATCAAGAATAAGCCACTGTACGTAGATTTTATTCATTTGAAATAAAATACAGAGCTTTTTATTTTATTTGTTTTAGTTGCTTGCAATCAGAGATTGAACGGTGAGATGCGTTGCTTCTGAAAGTCGTTGTTTCTTCTCGTCGTTTCTTCAGGAAGTCGACGAAACGGTGAGAAGAAACGGTGACTTCCTAAAGAAACGGCGACATCCTATAGAAATGGTGACTACCGGAAGAAACAATAACTTCCTGAAGAAACGACGAGAAGAAACGGCGACTATAGTGGCCGGTTCTTCTCGTCGTTTCTTCAGGAAGTCACCATTTCTTCTCGTTGTTTTTTCAGTAAGTCACCGTTTCTTCAGGATGTCACCGATACTCATGTCGTCGAAATTTCAGGACAATCGATACACCCAAGTAAAAATACCAACAATTTCATTGTACGGCAAAGTAAATTACCAAATATGAACGGTAATAAGTTGAAATAACCACCGTCAGGAAGCATTTTAGAGAATCTTAATTCTGAAAAATTCTGAAATTTCCAAATAATTCTGAAAGATTCCGAAAAAAAATCAGAATAAAATTCTCTAAAATAAGCCGTGGATGGGACCGTAGACCGTGCGCAGATTACATCATTCCATTTTATTGAATTTATGACTACTCTCCGTAACGTTTCTTCATGTCCAAAATTGATTTAATAAGAAAGTAAAAGAAATACCAAACTGTCGTGGCTCACGCTAATAACACCCTTTCGTCTTCTGATAGAAAAATATATTTACAAATTACAGGATACACAATGTCACACCGTCGGCACAGTTACTGTAAATTTCCACGTAATTTTTGACCCTTGTCCAGCATCTTCTTAATTCTTTAACCCTTTCTTTCACTGATTTATTAGGAAAGAATCGTTTGCTATTACTACGTCATAAAAATGGAAACGCGTTCGTTCCCCTAATGCTTAGTTTCCTCTTACCAAAAAAAGTACTCCGTGTGAGAGACAAAATTGAATTTTTTCAATTTTTCTTTGTTTATTTGACAGTTTGCTCTCTCACGGCGCTCTAACGGCTCTCTCACGGCGTACTTTTTTTAAGTGGAATGGGCACTTAACTCTATGCACTTTTTAAACATAAATTCTGTGAAAAGATTGTGTCTGGAATGATTTGAAATTCAAATTGTTTCAAAATATGGACTGTAACTATATTACATCGCGTTACATGTTACACGTATGGCGGCTTATTACGTATTCCACGTGCTTCTTAAAGAAGGTCGAATACAATCGTTAATCCAATAAAGGCATGCAGTTCTTTAAGACTACGACTTCCACTTTAAATTTTCGACTAAAGTCGTATTAAGCGACTGTACCTGGTATTCAAAATCGGGCCCTAATAATAAAGGGTCGATGCTGATCGCGTCTTAGGTCGGCAGACTTAATTTGGGATGTGTCAAATTCGAACAACTTATTTATTTATTTATTTTCACTGTCTTTGAGAATCCCAGCTGTCAACCATCTGCGAAAAGTGAACTTTTAAAATACAAACTTACCACAAATCTATTTTTAGTTCGTATTTTGTAACTTAATTTTTACATAGAAACCCGTCTTTTGAACCATTCACAGTCATAGTGTAAATAGAAATATTTAGTGTCGCGTCGGTTCTGCAATAATTCACACAGCTATAGGAGAATCATGTGTAGAAACTAAGAAGAAATGTAATAGAGTTTTCCCATATTTTAGTACATTCTGTCATGGAGTTACTGCTGTCACTACGCTTATTTTCATGGGAACCAACTTCATAATTTGTTCTGTAATGACAAATGTGAAGTTGGTTCACATGAAAATAAGCCGCAGAGAATGAAGTACTATGAAAAAAATGTGGCGCCTCTACAGGCCAACCCACATGTCCCATTTTGGTGAATATTCGTTTTTTTATCTTTCAAATAATTGTGTTAGTTAATCTGTGCAATCGATTCGAAATTCATAAAACGGTGCTAATGTTTCAGCATTTCATAAATTACTATTTGTGATTCAGAATTAAATTTTTACTCTATAGAGTCACTAGTGTAGTATCCACCTTTGCTCAGAATTATTTAAATGACAAACTTACTTTTAGATTTTTGTTAGCTGTATTAGTCTTATATGCGACTAAATGGGGTCCAATTTAACTGAAAAAAATAAAAACCGCAGGAAGTTTGACGAAAAAGTACGTTTTGTGGAGTCGTCAAAGTTCGCCGACTATGAAAAATTGAGTGGATCTTGAACATGAAAATTCGTAAATTCATCGGGAAAATGGTTCGATTTTTGCTCAAGTGGGTTTAAATTCTTGGGAATGTTGTAGGCTATCCAGAACAGAAAAATTTTTGAAAACAATCTGAGAATCGTTTGGTCTAAAATTGTGGAAAAATGCCTCAACTGAGAAAATCGAAAAGTGACCACAGATATTAAATTCAATTAAAAAATAATGTTTTTCGTGCATATTTCAAAAATTCGATTTTCTCAATTGAGGCACTTTTCCCCAATTTTAGACCAAACAAACACTTACGTCAAAAACGATTCTCAGATTATTTTCAAAAACTTTTCTGTTCTAGATAGCCTACAATATTCCTAAGAATTTAAGCCCACTTGAGCAAAACTTGAATCATTTTCCCGACGAATTTACGAATTTTCAAGTTCAAGATCCACTCAATTTTTCATAGTCGGCGAACTTTGACGACTCACGAAACATACTTTTTCGACAGTCTCGGTCCCTCGGTCTTGGTCTCGGCTTCTATAGAGAGACAAACAAACTTTATATTATAGAATACAAATGATTCTTCACACTTTATTACATAATAAACGAAAACAGCGTTACATTTAGCCTAAAAAAATATTCAACAATACAAAATTGCTAGCAGTCTAGTTTAATCATCGCATCGTCGAAAAGCCACTTTCGATTATTTTCCACAGTCGGCGATACACATATTCAAAATCTGTTGTATGTGAAAGTAAGTAAAATATCTTCTTCTGGTACAATTCCCGGAATGTGTTCAAATTTTTCATATTAATGTCCATATTCGTATTTCTAACAAAATTAATGAGAAATTTATCTTCGTTTCTATAATCTTCCAAACCGAGACAAACCCACCCAGAATATATATGCCTAAGGTTGACGGATTCAGGCCTTCGCGAAAAAATGTTGAGATTTGAATTGATGTGATTCACAACAATTCCTGTCATGAAAACATCTTCATGAGTACAAACTCTACCCGGAAATGATCTGGCTATTTCATCCGCTATCCGTTCAACGACACCAAATGTAGTTACATAACCGATTCCACCGCAATGTTTCGGGAACCTCCCGGTCGGGAAATCAATGGGTGAAGCATAAAATTTGCTATTCACATCGTTGACTGTTTCCTCATTCCAATGTGTTACACAACGAATTTCGGATGATACGACTTCGGTAGGTGACCATGAATCCAATTCCTTTGTCAGTTCAAAGATATTCACCAAGACGTCATCGTCGGTCTTCACCACCAGTTGTGCCTCTCTACAATATGTAGTTATCCACTCGTAGGCCATTATGGTTTTGAGTGTTAGATTTCTATAGGAATCAACAAAGTCCCCTACTACAACGTCACCAAACCTTTGTCTCTCCTCTTGAAGTTTATTACAGTCAGCAACATCACTTCCGGTTGCATTCGAATTACCCAACATAAAAACAACTCCCAAGATTTGAACATTGTTCACATTTCGAACAGTGCCATACGTCTGGCGTATTAAGTTTCTACGATCGAAATTATTCCGTTCAGATAGGACCACAATGACTGCCGTTCTCGCAGAACTATTTTCTGCTGCGGACAAAGCGCACAAATCTTTGTTCATAAAAGTAATTTTCGGTTTTTCACGACGACGAGCTGATACATGGTCGTTGTACAGGAATTGTGCCATAAATATGACCGCCTATGAACGTTAAGAATTCTGAACTTTATGTAATCCGAAGTAAACGAATTTAAATTTACAATTAAACTGACGAGCATCACTCTCCATCTCCATTTCACTACTTTGTTTGAAATGAGCCCCAGATAAAAAACCTTAAATCTTGATACTAATGAAACCAATTCCATTTACGTTTCACTTCTAAAACTATAATAAAATTGAGGTAACGGTCGTTCGTGTAACCACTAGCAACAACTAAAGACAAATTGTGTAGATGATCTTTATTTATGTGTTACGTTGAAGTACATGCATGTTTAAAATTCTGAACCGTTTCCAAATATGTTGTTACATCATGATAATGTACGATAACGTTCAAATTACGACACAACTTCTGTTAATATAATTAGTATTCCACAAGCGTTGAAACGAAGCCTTCGATCAAGTGGAAACAGAGCGGCTGCCGTCTATTTTGTACCATTACAAGAACATTACACAAATCGAATGCAAAAATGGTCTGTGTTACGTTTCTAATTATTAAGAGGCATAATTGTTCCTCCTAAGACACACTCCAACATGATTCTTCTTAACAATTGATACTTGCTCCATCCAACGATCACAACTCAAAACAACTAGGAAATTCGGAAAAGCGCAATAATTTAAATTTGAACACACAAAATTTTGACTTAAATATGTAGATTTTCTGTTACTTATTTGCTGAAATCAACTTCTACAATGTATGCACTGGTAATCAGCGCATAATAAAGGCTGAAATCGTTTAAATTATCAAAAATTCATTTTGTTATTTAGATCAAAAATTTGTTGCCCATATGTCCCCTTTACTGAACGTAGCATTTTAATCGAAATGACATCATTTTTGAAATCATTTTTCGGAAATGATTCGATTTAGTGTGACGCCATTTTATTATATTTTGATAATGCTTAAACCTATTGCAGTTTGTTTTTTAACATTTGTGAAATTTAAAGATTTATTTTAAAAATTTGTGACCGCAATTCCAACCGAATCAGTGGCAGTTTTTCATATAATAGGCTCTTGTGTTGTAATATTTTTGGTGTTGTCAGGAAAGTGAGCAGTTTTGTGAAAATTTTAGCTCAAAACAGAGGTACTTTAATTTCATTATTTTATTAACAAAAATTTAATTTCTGGAAATTGTAAGACCGCAATTCCAACGGCGAAAGTCCATATTACCTTTCCGAAGCATATTCAAATCATTTTATATGACTTTCTAAGAGATACATCAACAGTTTTCGGGTCGTTTTTTCGGGTTTTGTGGTAGGAAAAAGTGCCGATGCCTCTTAAGCAATACAAAACTACACGCGGACCTACTGTGATCAATAGACTATTAAGTTGAGAAAAATACTAGTTGATCTGGGTGGAAAATGTCATCCTTTTGAATAAAAAAATATTTCGAAAGGGACCGTATTATACATTCAAATAATTGTGTATGCAAATGGTGATATTGTCATATAGTCTTTTTCCCCAACTTAAACAGTGTTAGGATCAGAGCGAGAAAACCGAAGACCAGTTAATTGCCCTGGGGTACTTGTCAAAGTATTTGCTTCTCTTTCAACATGTTATGATGTGAGTGAGAAGACCGAAGACCAGTTAATTATAATTTTCCATGGGGAACCTGTCAAAATATTTCTTTCTTTTTCATCTACTTAACACTCTGTAAAATTTGAAGTTTGACATAGTTACTGGTTTGAAGTTATTGTGGTTTGTCATTGATTTCACATAAATTTTGTCTAACAAATGAAAAACTAGACTCCAATTTTTAGTCACGCAAACATGTCTAGCCAATCTAGATTTTCATCTAGTAAGCAAAATTGCAAACGATTCTTTCAACAGAGCTGACCTAATTTTAAAATACGTTCGATGCTAAGCAAACGCTCGCGGAAAAGTGAAATTTGACTAAAGAATCATTTGCTGTTAGGTCAAATAAATGGAAAGTGTATAGATCGTGGAAATTGTTATCATCACTACCGCAAATATCAAAGATGTCGCAGCCTGTTTTGAGCTCAAAAATTTAAAAAAATAAATCGTTTGTAATGAATAGTTATTTGCGTATCTGTTGTGGACGGTATATTTTAGGCAATTTCGCTGATTGTCATGGCGACGAGCGAAAATGCCTAAAATAAGCCGTCCACGACATATGCGTATACACTTTTTCATGCTGAGGACCTAAATTACGAGAAAAATTCCAGAGGCATGAAAATTTAATTTTCCAATCAAAATATTGTTCGTGTGAAATGACAAACTTACCGACAGCGTCAATCATTGAGAGTCCTGTGAAATAGTGATTAAATCCACAATCTATAACGTTAATATGAACGACGTGAATGATTTGAAATTCAAATTGTTTCAAAACAATTTTATTACATCGCGTTACAGGTTACACGTACGACACCTCATCTTTGGTAGTTAGTAGTCCACGTGCTTCTTAATAAGAAGGGAACATTGAAAAATTCGCTGAGTCTATCGTTTAAACGTTTTTGCCAAAAAGTGCTTTCAGTACAAAATATACTAAATACGGTTGAGAGAAAATAGAGTTTTCTCAACTCGAAAATCTTTTTTTTCGCCATAAACTCAATCACCGATGCAACTTGACCCCAAGGACTTGCGTCACATTTACCTTTAAATTTGTTTTTCTGTAATTTTCGCCACTACCTTCAACTTTAAAAATTTTTCTTGAATTTTTCGAAAAGATTTTTCCATCTTCAAATGTTACCGAACCTATTAGACAGACAGTCGAGATGATTCAATGCGAAATTCAAGTCTTTAAACAATAAAAAAGAGACATGGTTTAGCTAAACGGAGCGTAAACGGCGTAAGAGGAAATCAAGCATTAGTATTAAGTTTCTTCGATAATTACAGATAATTCGTTAACAAAAGCCCCAGCATTTGATGTACAGATTCTAATCTACAATGATTACCATCACTTTCCATGTCAATGTTTAATTTGTTTAATTAAACCGTTTCTATTATTCATTTCAGTCATACAATCAACCGTCTAGTCACCGCAAAATTTGTTTTTCAAATGAGAATAATTAATTTTAGACAAACGGCATAATTTCCACCAAAAAAATTGCAAATTAACAAATATTTAATCGCTTCTCGTCTTGTGTCGTCAAACCCACCAGCCTGTTTTTATGAGAACATTAGCGTCATTAGCAGTCCGAAAATAGAGTGTAATGTATATGAGGTATAGAGCTCAATGTAAATGTACGTCAAATCAACTCGATGTTTCGTCATCAACGTTTAACTTGCTACGAATCGTCATTGCGTTTGACCTCATTTTATCTAGTTAATTGCGTATAGGTACGATAGGGTGGTTCAAATTTGGTTGAGAAAATAAAGTCGTCGAGACGTTTACGGATTCTACGTGACTCCCTCTTAAAAGCGTGTCCATGGGATTGAAGGTATTTCGGGGGATTCTTCAGAAGAAAATAGTCTAAATGGTAAAATTTCGAAAAGTGATGCGTTCTGGAACGTATGATAAAACGTAAAACAAGAATTCATTTGAAATAAAGCACATTTAGCACTGCGCAAGCCGTAAGCGATGCGAATACTCAGACTGCACAGAGTTATACATGCTCGTAAGAGCTGAAAGGGTTATTTCAGCACAATATGGGTTATATTTCGAGACATTTTCCGAAATAAACAAGTTTGTTAATCTATGAAACGAACCTTCTTGCCGTGGCCAGTTAAATGCTGGAAAGGATGATTTAAATGTGATTGAAAAGAATATGTGATAGACGTTAGCTTAATTTTAATGATATGTTCAACATTTTATAGCCATTTTCTTATTTTATATCCAACTCGTGCACGGCGCGAACAATTGTCCATAATCGAAAATATTGATGGCTGAAATCATCTGAATGAGTGATTAAGTAGAATATTTTATTGCGGTACCATCTTCGAAACCTATATAAACTTTCTTTGTCTGTTACCGCATCTTGGATGAGTTTTCTCAGAAAATAGTCCTCATCACCTCTACCATCTTGCAAATCTAAGCTTCTCCAAAAATGTTTTTTGTTGACGATCTCAATGGGTTCAGGTTTTCGCCAGAAGTAATTCGAATTTGAATTGATGTGCTGTCGAACCACTGCCGTCATAAATACATCTTCATGAGTACAAACCGTTCCCGGAAATGACTGCCGAATTTCATTTATAATTCGATCAATTACACCAATCGGTGTGATATAAGCCAGTCCTTCACAATGATCTGGAAATACGCCGGTCGGAAAATCTAGCGGTGAAGCATAATATATGCTATTCTTATCCTTGACTGTCGGTTCGTTTCTGTCTACAATACACCAAATGTTTGATGATACGATTTCAGCTTGTGACCATGAATCCAATTCTTTCGCTAGTTCAAATATATTCACAAAGACATCGTCATCGGTCTTCACCACCACCTGAGCGTCTCTACAATAAGAGGTTAGCCACTCGTAAGCCATAATCGTTTTGAGCGTCAAGTTTCTATAGCAATCAACAAAGTCACCCACAACAATGTCACCAAACGGATTGATCTCTTCTCGTAATTTATAGCCGTCAGTCACATCACTTCCGGGTGCATCCAAATTTCCCAACATAAAAACTACGCCTAAAACATGCACATTGAATGCCTTTCGAACAGAGCCATACGTTTGGCGGATTAAGTTTCTTCGATCGAAATGATTCCGTGCCGACAACACCACAATCACCACCGTTCTCAAATTATTATTTTCTGCTGTGGACAGAACACAGAAATCTTTGTTCACAAATTCAATTTTCGTTTTTGGACGATGGACTGACGTTGGGGTGATGTACAGAAACTGTGCCGCAATAAATGTGAGCGACTATAAGACAATATAAATGTTGAAACGTCGGGAACGTTTTATATTACGAAATATAGGAAACGAGCTTACAATAAGAATGACGACGACAAACGACACTCTACATTTCACTATTTTGTTCTTAAAGAGCCAGAGAGGTTGAGCCCTACGTCTTGATAGTAGCTCAATCAATTCCATTTACGTTTTTAGTTTTGAGATAAAAAGGCAAAAACGCTCGTCTCGTCGTCTCTTGAATAACTGGCAGTAACTGAAGTTAAATTTTGAAAATAGTGTGAACGTGTTTTACATGGATAGTACATAGATAGTACGGGTGATCAGAGGTACTTGATAAACTTTTTCAATGTTTTGTTTCTTTGTTCAACAATTTTTTTGACAAAGCTTCCTGATAACTGAAAATAAATTTTGTTCTGAGGTTGGGTGGGGGACGTCAGTGAAATTTAGATAGAACGTTGCTTCACCTTTTTTCTCAGTTAATCCACTCATACAAACAAGACTGTTTATACGGTTTTACCCCTTCCTCACGCGTGCGTGTACCTATTCCACCCAATTAAGTAAAGTAAAACTGACGCCCTCGGATACTTTTATTTATTTGGATACGAGATATCAAATTCCTACACTGGCACAGTAATCTATTATTGTTTGTACGAATGGACCAGATGAAAAACATTTGAAGAAAATTCCTAACATTTCACTGGCGTCCCCGTACTATGAAAAACAGACGTTCTTTAAAATTCAATTTTTTTGAAAATGAGATCTTATACATAATTATATATGCGACACAGAACGAGAGCTCGCGTACATATCAGTTCAGGGCCTATTTTTCAAAAATGTTTGAGAAATTTGAGAAATTTTAGAAATATTTTAGAAATTTTAGAAATTTTAGAAATTTGAGAAATTATTTGAGAAATATTTGAGAAATTTAAGATATTTTTTAGAATTTTTGGAAATTTCATACGCGTCATGTTAAAGAAAATATTTACGTAATTTCAAAGGTACTTTCTAAAAAATATTTACAAGCCAGGACGCGGTAAAGTACACTTTACTTCATTGTGAAAATGTGCTTACAGGACGCTTACATGTAACATGACTTAATCTAAAAAAAGGTATTTTACTCCCTTGCACCCCTGGGAAATGATTCATTACCTGACGACATTTGTCGGTAAAATAGCATACGTGCATCTTTCCGAATGGCTATTTTGACTAGCGTGGTTCAAATTATAAGAGTCAATAGGATATAGGATAGTTAGAAGTGATGGCTTTGTATTTGGGATAAACATCGTCAGTTAGATTCGGATATGTGAATTATTTTTAGAATCTCCAGTTTTATTCCTTACAATATTTCGAGAAATTAAATTTTTGAAGTATCCACTTACGAAATTATATTGTATGTAAGTTCGGTTAAAAATGCCACAAATCTGGGTGTTAAGCTCCATTTTAAGAAGTGATTCATTGTTTTAAGCAATTTACCTATCAAATTAATTCAAGTATAAATCTAATCGCCCTTATAATACAGAGTTCTGTAGAGTACAAATATTTCTCCGACAGAAAATTTTGTCAAATATCTGCATAGTATAGGTTACTCTGGATACTGAGGTAACAATTTTGTGATAAAGCAAACTCTCAAGTGTGTTTTTGAGCAACTTGTTCCTGTAACTGTCTTTTTGACAAATGTAGAGTCTTTATATCCGAGATGAAGTCGATGTATACATTTACACTTGTCGAAAAACAGTTACCGACGCAAGTTGCTCAAAAAGCCACAAATGAGTTTGCGAGTATCACAAAGTAGTTTCCGGGTTAA
This sequence comes from Bradysia coprophila, assembly GCF_014529535.1. Classification (NCBI taxonomy): domain Eukaryota; kingdom Metazoa; phylum Arthropoda; class Insecta; order Diptera; family Sciaridae; genus Bradysia; species Bradysia coprophila. The sequence goes on along the minus strand of NC_050735.1, from coordinate 3,836,016 downwards.
TGAAGTACGTAGCAGCTTCCAATGTATTCTGGTTTACTACCTGCCCCATGCGAAAGTTGATTTCCTCATAGGGAAAGGGAAAGGAAAAAAATTAACCCAATAGTCCACATTTTCAAATGGAAGTAATTTTTATCTAGAATAGTGATACCCTACTGAACTTTTTCATCCTGGAGTACATAAAATCTTGTTGGTGTTCTCATCTCTTGCGCAAAACTATTCCGGTGAAGTTTCAACTGAAAATCGGTCGATTCAAATTTGTTCGATTCTACAAAATGAAAATAAAAAATCTTTCACAAATCGACCGTAATCACAAAACTTTCAATTTTTAAGCACTAGTTAAGGGCTCCCCATAAATAGAGTGTGCACTATTAGAATGGTCCCTAACGAGTGCTTAAAAATGGCAAGTGGTGGAAATGAGGAAATGTGGGTCTGAAAATCAACTTTTTTACCTTGCGCACTATTCCGAGGTCCAGATTTAAAAATCAATAATGAAGAACAGCCTCTTTTTTCAAGTCAATTCCGAAAAAAGTTTGAAGACTGGTTTTTATAAGTGTTTTTATAAGCGTTTACAGAAAAATTGGAAATTTCAGGATGACAAAGTAAAAAAGTATGTAAATTTAACTAATTTGACAATAAAAAATCATTGAAATTGACGTTTTACATTCAGAATTTCTCAAATTTTAGAAATTTTAGAAATTTTAGAAATTTTAGTATTGAAAAATAGGCCCTGTATCAGTTCCTCATAGGGACTTGTTTGTTTTTAATAGTAATTTATGACATCGAGACTCATACAACGTTTTATGCCACAGAGGAATCTAAAGTTTTCTTATTAATGCTGAGTGGCATAAACCTAATATCAAACGTTTACAGTTTACGAAAAGCACTTGTTATACGACAATTATTTTTTTAAAAATCAATAAGATGACAGTATTGACGAATGGAATTTAAAAAATAGTTGGTAAAAGGTCTGCTACGAGTTAAAAATACGAAAATTAAAGTTGTATGGCACAAGACCTGTCACTGATTTTTTTAAAGTTTCATTCACCGTTTGGGATCAATACCTTCATTTCGACACCAATTTGGATTTTCGTATTGGGAATGCACCAACTTGACATAGTTTCGAATTTCGGCATGTTGGCTCTCGGTCTAAAACAACTTTTACACTGCATGCAATTTCTGTTGAAATAATATTCCATATGCTTCAAACATTCGGTACAGCTGTTACTGGTTATTTATGGCATCGAGTGGAAAGTACTTTATTATAGGTTCTAGATGCGTAATAATAATTGTGACACGAGGCCGTAGGACGCGTGTCATAATACTCATATTTACTTACTTACTTAACAGCCATTTTTAACCCAAGCGGGTTTTGGCTGACTCCACAACAGCATTCTTTGACGATCCTCGGCAACAACTTTTCAATTGCGAATACCCAGCCAGAAAAAGAAAATTCATACAATACTCCGGGTACGTGTAAAATTCTTCGGAAAGGTGAAATATACTTCATTAATGTATATGATACATGGACAATGTCTTCTATACGTGGAACACGTTGAAAACGTGGTTACGTATTTCGATTGTCAGATTTGAATATTCTTGTGTTACGTATTGTGGTGATACACGTGGAATATGAATAACTTACGAGTGGGACGGAAGCTAAACGCACATCAAGTATGTTAAACGTATATAGTGGATGCTGGTCTCAGACATTGAATTTGGATCATATTTATATTTCCCAAAAAAATATTTTAGTAAATTCGAAAAATTCTCGTCATAATACTTTCATTTTTTATGAAGAGGTTGCATTTCGTAATCATATCATCATATCCGAAAGCTGTTTAAGTTGAAACCATCTATAATTAATAATCAGTATTTTGATAATTCAAGTGCATAACTCTCTTGCCGTCAAGTCGTAGCTAATTCCTCGTGCTTTATGAATTTAAATTCAATTATGTTAAAATACGACATATCATTATTTATGTGCGTTACGTTATAAAGTGCGCTGCGTAACTTATACGCCACACACGTTTATGGCTTTCAAAGTACGATTCAACAATAAGAAATGTCAACCAACACAACTGTACTGCAACATTAGAAATATGGTTGGCTTATGATCCAGAGGTCCCCGGTTCAATTCCCAAAGAAGTCAATTTTTAATTTAAAGTATTTGTTACCAATGACTATTAAAATGTATAATAACTACGATAAACTGGTGTTAATATGGTGTAAATCGTAGGTAAATTCAATAAAATTCATATTTTTAAATCTCTGTCAAAGCGAAATACGTCTCCCACGTATTATATTCGAGCCCGCTGTACAACTTACCACACTTTTTAACAGGTGGCACGAATGTTATACGCATAGCACGTAAGAAATTTCGCTCAGTGCTCTTTCACGCAGTCAATCCACCTTTTCTTTGGGCGGACTCTGGGCCTAGTGCCGTCAAAATGCTGATCGTGAATCTAATAAAAAAATTGCCTCGAGTTTCATACAACGATTTGTGCAACAGAAGCATCTAAAGTTTGCAAATTTTGCACATTATGATGCTGAGTTGCATAAATAAACTTCCCATGTATTCGTATTTGAAAATTTGGAGGCTTTCTAACGTCATCAAAATTTCTCTGTGGCGCCAACTAAGGTTTGAGGAAGTCTATTCGAAAATCTTTAAGTTGACTTTTCACACAACATGTAATGAGTGCGTTACCTCCACACAAAGGCTCATTTCTAATTTAGCTGGTAAAGAAGTGAGTTTTGAGTTTTTGGAGCTTTGGAAACCTCAATTTGTTTTTTGGTTGAACACGACTAAACCAAACGTTTCACACGTATAGTATTAGTGTGCGCATCTGAAGCTTTTATGCTTCAATAATATGTTTATGTTGGTTTACCAACGCTCAGTATTGGTGGCGTCACCACTACAACTGCTTCTGTCATCATTATTGGTTATTTGTGGTTTGTGTAGGATTTTCATATTTTAATTCTACTAATAATGCGCTGAATGTGTACATGCAGAACAAAATTTTAAAGTTTGACGATGTATGATCATGTCCGCACGTTAGTAAGCGGGCGTGACGCAAGTTCACTACCAAAAATGTTTTAACCAAATTTTTTTGAGGACGGCGGAGCATATTTACAGCACCTTTTTGAGTCCTCCCGCTTAACTCCAACGACACTCAAACTTAGATATTTTGAATCTAGGCATCAATACGAGTTTAACAAGCTATCACACGTTACTGCAGCTTCAAAATTAGCCCAGATATTGAACTTCGAGCAAAATCTCGAATTTTCATATAATGAAAATCGCCTACGTTAGTTAGTTAGTTACTTAGTTAGTTCCTATGGAAAAGTGGATCCAGCAACTCCTAAACGTTTCTATAGATTTTCCTGAAATGTTGGTTATAGGCTAATAATGGCCCAAAAATAAGAATGGAATTTTCAAAAGTTGGAAAAAACCCATATCTTGGAAGCTGGAGCTCCCAAAGTTTCCATACAAATGACATATAAAAGCCAATTTGTATGTGTGTGTGTGTGTGTGTTGTATATTTTGATGCATGAAATTCGGTTTTCTTTTGTTTAAATTCTTTCAGTACATTTTTTAACCATTTTTCTAACAATAGTTTCCTCAACATCTGCCAATTGTGACGCAAATTTCTTTTTGTAAAATTTTCTTTCACAAATTTTTTGAGTAAATTTTTTGTTGATAAAACTTTTGCGTACGACGCACAATGCGTCACCCTCAGCGATATAAGTTATTTTGTAAGTAAGATAAAGGACTTGCGTCACATTTACCCTTTAAGGGTTTTTTGACTAATAGATGAGTCCACCAAAGAATCCTCTAAGTATTTGGCGTTGTTTGAACACAGAACTACTACTTACTTGCTCACTATTAGTTCAATAAATTATTCAACAAGATTTTCAACTTGAAAAACTTTTTCTTATAATTTCCCATAGCCGAAGGTACACTTTTTTGAAATGATCCGAATGGGTAATCAAAAAGAACATTTTTTTGTCGTATCGTTTTCGTAGCTTAATAAAATTTTCCACTTCCAAGTCCATGGACGTGTTTTTGATGAAATGTCTTAGAAAATAGTCCTCATCGCCTCTGCCATCCTGCAAACTTAAGCTTCTCCACGAATTTTTAACGATGTGTTCAATGAGTTGAGATTTTCGCCAGAAGTAATTCGAATGTGAATTGATGTGCAGTGGGACAATCCCTGTCATAAACACATCTTCATGGGTACAAACCCTTCGCGGAAATGATTTCCAGATTTCGTTTATAATCCGATCAATTACACCAATCGGCGTGACGTAGCCGACTCCCTCACAATGAGTTGGAAAAAAACCGTTCGGAAAATCTAGAGGTGAGGCATAGTACACACTATTCACATCATCGATTGACTTTTCTTCTTTGTCCACCTTGCACCAAATTTTCGATGATGCGACTTGATCTTGTGACCATGAATCCAATTCCCTTGTTAGTTCAAAGATATTGACGAAAACGTCATCGTCGGTCTTCACCACAATTTGAGCCTCTCTACAACGAGAAGTTATCCACTCGTAAGCCATGATGGTCTTGAGTGTCAGGTTTCTATAGCAATCAACAAAGTCACCCACAACAATGTCACCGAATCGATTTCTCTCCTCTTGTAATTTATTGTCATCAGTTACATCACTTCCGTGTGCGTCCAAATTTCCCAACATAAAAACGACTCCTAAAATTTGCACATTGTTTGCATTACGGACAGTACCATATGTCTGACGTATTAAGTTTCTATTGTCGAAATGATTCCGTGCCGACAGCACGACTATGACTGCAGTTCTGCCATTGGTATTTTCTGTTGCAGATGAATTGCACAGGTTTTCGTTCATGAAAGTAATATTTGTCTTCTGACGAGGGGGTGATGATGAAAAGTTCCACAGAATTTGTTCTACGATAAGTAGGAGAACCTGTAAAATTTTAAGTGTTTGCACCGTAACGTTACAAGGCAAGAATTGCAGAGAAAAGTTACCATAATGAGGAACACCAGTCTTCGTTGCACTAATTTGTTTAGAAAACGACGCAGCGATAGTGGCACAAACAGCGTTATCTTCAGGACTTTCATCTTTTTTAAATTTTAAATGAGAAAAGGTTTTTACGCCTCGATGCACACACACGTCAATGGAATCACAGTCAGTATACCAATTTTAAATCTAAAATGAAAACATTTAAAAATTGGTATGGTCAACACACTTCAAGCAATGCCAAATAGAGTGCCATTTCAAACGTGTTGTTTGAAGGTTTTACTATTGTGTGAAGTGCTTGTATATCATTAATACCAAGTTAACTTTATGAGAAGCACAATCTTCACCGCACTGCAAGCGTGAGTAGTACTCTAAATAGGGTAGATAGGGTACTGAAACTTGACAGCGTGTAATATAACTGTAAATTTTACTAAAACACTGTAAAAACCCATTTCATAAAAAATAGCACTCTATTTGTCAGCTTTCGACTATGATCACCTTTGCTTGAAGTGCGTTTTCTTTAATCATATCTTGGTAACAACGAAATGGTAATAGTTCAATATTTATAGACTCTTGAACGAGCAACAATGGTCTTCGATGTTAGTATACCTGAAAAAAAAATCAATAAATTAAGCCAAGTAAAGTAAGGATTAAAAGCCTCCAATTTACCTAACGAACTCGAAAATATTCGTTTCCTAGAACTGCAATTACATTTTTTGCTGTTAAGTATGTCATTCCTCTCAATACTGTAACGATTTTGACCAATTACTTTCATTCTTGACGCTTAAGGACGAAAACACACAAGCAATTTAGCGTTGATGGAGTCGACAATTATGCTGCGTTTTCAATTGTAATTTCTCAATAACGCAGCATAATTGTCGATTCCTTAAGAGTGATATCGCCAAAAGTTGAACCAATTTTGGTGAAAATAAATACAATGGTTCGGCGATCCAGGCAAGCTATAGCTCGTTTGAATCGTCTTTCAATTCTAAGAAATAGGGATCTTTTAGTTTTTCTGTTAGTTTCCCATATTTTCGGAGTGAACACGTGAAAAGTCATAGCATGTCAAGGGGTGGTGAAAACAGTTTTTTTGTGATAGCTCAAGATAGACATGTTTCTAAAAGTTGAAAACTTGTAGGAATATAGGCCTTTGGCAGACCTTCATAAAGAGTATAATCATCGGTATGGGCCGCCACCCGTTCTAGACTTATGACTCAAAATATGGTCAATGTTTGGACAGTCCTACTGGCTTGCAACAGAATTTATCCGCGGAACTGACTATAGGGTGTTGTAGCTGGACTTACCCTCTTTGATTCCACGTATAAAAAACCCCAGATAAATTCTGTTGCAAGCCATAAAGTTAGTCGAGGTAAAATGTTGCTCCAGGAGACCCATATTTTTCAGTGTTTTCAACTTGTCTTCTAACAAGCTGGAGCGATTGAAATGAAATAAACTAAATCAAAATTACATGTTCAGCTCAAAATTGTCCTGAACCGAGCGATCGTTGGTCTTGAAAATGTTGCTTTCCTCCTACTTCGTAGTAGGTGGAAAACCTCATTTCTTTGACTTCACAAAATGAACAGAAACTCAATTGTTTGCTACGAATATAGGTTTCTTGCTAAGCAGAGATGCGCACCGTCCATTTACATATAAAAAACTTGATTATACACACATTTCCATATTGTGTGACCTCTAGTGAAGCACAAACTACATCTTGAGTGACCATTTATTGACTGTAGAAGAACGCTGCGCATCTCTGCTTAGCAATAAACCTATATTCGTAGCAAGCAATTGAGTTTCTGTTCATTTTGTGAAGTCAAAGAAATGAGGTTTTCCACCTACTACGAAGTAGGAGGAAAGCAACATTTTCAAGACCAACGATCGCTCGGTTCAGGACAATTTTGAGCTGAACATGTAATTTTGATTTAGTTTATTTCATTTCAATCGCTCCAGCTTGTTAGAAGACCAAAAACAAGTTGAACACACTGAAAAATATGGGTCTCCTGGAGCGACATTTTACTTCAACTAACTTTATGGCTTGCAACAGAATTTATCTGGGGTTTTTTATACGTCGAATGAAAGAGGGTAAGTCCAGCTACAACACCCTATAGTCAGTTCCGCGGATAAATTCTGTTGCAAGCCAGTAGGACTGTCCATACCGATGATTATACTTTTTATGAAGGTCTGCCAAAGACCTATATTCCTACAAGTTTTCAACTTTTAGAAACATGTCTATCTTGAGCTATCACAAAAAACCTGTTTTCACCACCCCTTGACATGCTATGACTTTTCACGTGTTCACTCCGAAAATGGGAAACTAACAGAAAAACTAAAAGATCCCTGATCCCTGACATATAAGAGATGGAAGACGGCAAAGCTTTCCTTCTCGGCAGTCCACTCACCGACGAATCTGCGGTTTTATGTTTGGAACGAAAGATTGATGACTTGAAACGTCTGACGGAAAAATTAAAAAAGATCAATTTTCACAGTGCGTTCTATTTGCTGAAGATTTCCATTTCAACTCCACGTTTGATCTTCTTTCTCCGAGGCAATCCGATGTGGAAAAACACCCATGGCCTAGAACGATACGATGCCGTACTCAAGGAATCATTAGAATCGATTTTAAACATTCAACTGTCAATTCGTTCATGGTCCGAATCTTCTTTGCCAATTAAGTATGGAGGAATCGGAATCAGACATGCAACAGAGATCGCTTTGCCTTGCTTTTTGTCATCCATACATGAAGTTTCCGATTTGGTGGACCAGCTGTTATCTGAACCTTACCGACAGCTTGATCCAGCATTGTTGGAAGCAGAAAAGTTTTGGTGCGAAAATTTTGGTGAGCTGCCTGAAAAAGATCTAAGAAACATTCAACAAGTTTGGGAGTCTACTGACATAGAGCGAAAAATCGAATTTCTGAGTGGATCTTTGGAAAAAACGTGGGATAAGGCACGATTTAAAGCAAACTCTGCACGTGAAACAGGTGCTTGGTTGCATGCACTACCATCGCCACAACTTGGGACATTTCTATCCAATGATGAATTCCGAGTGGCACTATCACTACGTCTCGGCTTACCAATCGTTCAACCTCATGTATGCATTTGTGGAGAAAAAGTTGACAAATACGGACATCATGGTTTATCGTGTGCTAAGGCTAAAGGCACGAATTCACGACATGCAAATGCAAACGGTATTTTCCAACGTGCATTGAAATCAGGTCAAGTGCCGGCTATTCTCGAACCACCTGGGTGTTCTCGGCCAGATGGAAAACTTCCAGACGGAATGACTCTAATCCCATGGGCGAGAGGGAGGTCACTGCTGTGGGATTTTACATGCAGGGACACTTTTGCGCCTTCGTATCTGAATGGATCATCCAATCATGTCGGCTATGTAGCGAAACAAGCCGAGAGGAAAAAAATCAGTCATTATTCGGATTTGGCCCATCATTTCATTTTCATTCCTATTGCTACTGAAACATCAGGGGTCATAGGAAAGCTTGGAATGGATTTGATAAAAAGTATTGGAAGTAAAATTACTGATGCTACTGGTGAAAAACGAGCTACATCGTATTTAATTCAAAGAGTCAGCATTGCCATTCAGAAAGGAAATGTAGCTTCAATTTTGGGAACAATCCCACCCACGAGAGATTTGAGCGAAATATTTTATTTGTAAATTAATTATTATTATACGAAACAATAAAAGATCCCTATTTCTTAGAATTGAAAGACGATTCAAACGAGCTATAGCTTGCCTGGATCGCCGAACCATTGTTTTCAAATTGGTTCAAGTTTTGGCGATATCACTCTTAAATGCGAAATTGCTCGTTTGTTTTCGTCCTAACACTTTAATGTCGCACATATTTTCAAAAAACACTGTGAACACTAAATGATCATAGCTCTATCAAATGTTTGAAAAAATATATTTTCGCCTTCAAGAAAAGATGTTACGTTAAAGACACTACCAAGCAAAATGACTTCGTTCTTTTGACACTGTAACATAACTTAAAGTCTTTCGCGACGAAGAGCTTGAACACAAATTTCTTTTAGCACATATTGTCCCATTTTTAATTTCTAGATACCTATTAACTGAATTTCACTTGATATCAAAGCGTACTCGACGGCACGGCGATGTACCGAATCCTATATGGCTTTGAAGATCGTCACTAAACCTTCAATTTAGTCTATCGACGACATAATGAACCCTATGTAGTAGATCGTCACTACACCTTACACTTAATCTAACAAAAATGTGCGGCCGGTTGGTATGGCAATAAACCCATTATTATACTGTAGCGCAGACACGTTTGAAAACTCGTTTTTTGTGCTAGGTATATATTTTGAGCATCAAAAATCAGCAACAGATCGCATAAAATGAAATTGATTAGAATAAATTTGAATAAAAAAATTAGTCAGGAATTACTCTGAATTGCAATTTTGTTACGAAACGTGAAGTTTTTCGTGTATCCATCAGCATGATGAAGTAATTTTTTACTTTTTACTTTTTATAAATCATTGTGAACCACTTAAAGCAAATTATTAGTAGATTACTATACCAGGCAAGTAATTTGATATCTCGTATCCAGATGAGCAAAAGTATCCGAGGTACTTTTACTCATCGCGATACTAGATATCAAATTATTT